>NW_027137660.1:15609-327545 GCF_001692895.1 Cenococcum geophilum 1.58
AAAATATAGAAGATCAGATGGAATATATGATATGAAGGATTCCATATAATCTTTTAGATTTTCCTCATCATTTTCCCAAATCTTTAAGCGATCATTCGGCGGATATCGATCCGCCCCCATAAATAGGAATTCCCGATCTTATCCCGCATAATAAATCATAGGAGGATAATCTAGAATATACGATAAATTTTGATGATTTCTTAAGGAATCGGGGATATTCGATAAAATGATGTATAATATTCGGGATGAATATCTCTCTAGATTCATACTAATAAATATGGATGCGATCATTCATCGATTCAGGGAATGATTCGCCATCGATATTTTATCATAATATATTATATGATTGATTTATCCGGTTGGCCATATATATAATTCCATTGATTTTTCATCGATATATCCGGATTATCCCTAGATTTAATCTGCAATTCATTTATTTATTTATAATAATATATAATTCCATTCTATAAATCTTATTATCTAATCGATATATAATTATCTGGATCCTGGGAAATAGATATCATCTTTTGCCGATATCTAAAATGGGAACAATCAGGAAATATATTTTTTTCTCGATCATAATTGATATCCCATAACAAACACAATTGAATTATATATTCATTACATATAGGTCCCCTTTGCTTTATGGCATATCATTAGTATACGAGAACCTACCACCACTGAAAAATAAATTCAACATATATTTATCCTCCTTAAATTCCCAAAGGACTCGAGCGAACGTAGTGCATTAATGCAGATAATTTTAACGAGCACGCTTGAATATATCATCCATTACAGATTATATCCGATGCAGAATAAAAAATATGTAGGAAGATCAATAATGAAGATAAATTCTAGATTGGGATAGAATCATTAGTCATTCATTTAGGATAGATATTAATCATTTGGAGATATGTGGTAACATAATTATGCAATGATCATATTGCACTAGAAATATTATTCGATTAATAAAGGCCTACGGGAAATGATATATATATTAGTCCATTTATCCTTAATATCGTGCAGAGTCACCCAGTCTTTAGCAATCATCAGATCTAGATACGAGGTTTAGTTATGGTATCCACCACGGAAAATACGAGAATTTCATCGCATCTCCCCACGATGCAGACTTTAGATCATATTCTTTAATATTTCTCCCGAAAAGATAAATTGTGCCGCGTGGGGTCCATATTCTATCGATTCTCAGTGATACTAATAGACGTGGTATTAAGTGCAAGGCTAGAATATATCTCGCTGATCAATAGAGGCCATAGGATGGACCGAAATTTTACCAGGCGATATTAATCTCTATTCATTGCTCCTCTCGAATAAACAGCTATGGAGAGTAGAGAGCAATATTGGAGTCAAAAGCTCATATCACCTAGCATGACGATTAATAGAGAGCCCCATTCTGATCGCATGAACTTTCTCCTCGCCGATTTCCGTTATCCGCCATCGAGGGCTCTTCTTTTCTCACTGAACATGGACAGCCACTATTATCTTCTTTGGCACACTCTCCGCGCCGGCTCCGCATCCGCATCTCTCGGCTCAATATGCTCCCTACTTGCGCGGATCCGATATCAGGCCTTCGCTTCCACGCTCCTCGTACCAGGCGTCCAGACATTCAGCTGCGAAATTATAGCATATACTAGCTAGGTAAAGGCGGAACAAATAGGACTAGCTAAAAGGAAATACTTAGGATTTTCCCCTTATAGGGCTTTTTCCTATATAGACCTAAAAGGGGACTAAATTGGGCAATAAATAGAATTAATAATAATAATTATATAGGTGGTTATATNGCTAATTATAGAACCTTCGTAGTATATTAGTGCTNTGTTAGTAGAGCTTTAAAGCTCTATATAAGGTTTTGAGNAGAGCTTCGAGCAGAGCCTTGTGCAGAGCTTTGAGCAGAGCCTCGTATAGAGCTTTAAGCAGAGCTTTGTGCAGAGCTTTAAGCAGAGCCTCGTATAGAGCTTCGAGCAGAGCTTCGAGCAGAGCTTCGAGCAGAGCTTCGGCCAGAGCTTCGGCCAGAGCTTCGACCAGAGCTTCGACCACAGCTTCGACCAGAGCTTCGACCAGAGCTTCGACCAGAGCTTCGACCAGAGCTTCGACTAGAGCTTTGACCGGAGCTTCGACCGGAGCTTCGACCGGAGCTTTAAGCAGAGTCTTGTGCAGAGCCTTGTGCAGAGCTTTATATAGAGTTTGTATTCGTGCAGGCGTTCGTGCAGACGTTGTGCAGGCTTCGTGCAGGCTTCGTGCAGGCTTTCGTGTAGGCTTTTGTGTAGGCGTTTATGCAGGCAGCGGAAGAGCAATAAAGCAGGTAATAAGGCCCAGAGTTAGTCTAGATACAATACATTAGCTATTTAGGTATTTATCTACTATAAATATTAATATAGGAGGTTAAATGTTAAGGATTGGTAATGGTTAATAGCTCTGGCTAAATATTTACTATTTTAGTGGTAATATTTAAGGCAAAATGTAGCAGTAACCATAACGCCATTTATAATAATTTTGGTAGCGTTAGAATCGCCTTATAAAGCTCTAGAATATAACATTAGCCGATTATTTATAAAGGCGTTAGTTTGTTATTAATTAATAGTAGTAGAGTTTTAAGCAGAGCTTTAAAGAGAAGATTCGCTTATTTAAGGCAAAATATAGTAGTAACCACTAGGCCATTCGCAATAATTTTGGTAGCATTAGAATCGCCCTATAAAGTTCTAGAACATAACGTTGGCCGATTATTTATAAAGGCGTTAGTTCGTTGTTGATTAATAGCTAAAGAATTTAGTATGGCGCGCGAGTTTGTATAAGAATTACATACAAATCGGCGTAAGGGACTAACAAATTTCCGAACCGTGTACTAGACGACAACAACATAAGATAATTAATCTGTTATGTAAGCAGCTTATAATTGGTTGATCGTCTAGGACCGAGATAATGCAGAGTTTAACGATGCAGAGCTTAGTCAGCACCTTATCGCTAATTTCTGACAGTTTGTTTATTTATTTGCATTATTTAATAGATAGCTTATCCGCCCCATTGCCCTTATATAGATTTAGCCGCAGCTACATTTCTGTTAAACTTTCTAGCAATCCTCTTAAGTCTTTATAACAGCTATATATAGCTATTAATTCCTTAAATCTAATGCCTGTTTATCTAGCGTTTGTATATAATACTTCGTTATCGTAATAATAATACTATAAGAAGGAATAGGAGCGTTACTATTTAAGGCAAATTATAAATACAAGTAAGGATATCATTATTACTATATTAGGTTTAAAAAAAATAAGTAGTAGGCTAAGTAAAGAATAGAGATACTAATAAATCTTTATATAGACCTTATTAAATTAGCTAAACTAGTATAAGAAAGAATAAAGAAGTACTATAATACTAAGATATCTAAGGAACTAGGTCTTAAAGAGGGAGATAAAGTATAGCTACTATACAAATTTTTTAAGAGTTAATAATTAAGGAAGAAATTAAACTACGTTGGACTAGGACTATTTAAAATTATTTAAAGGATTTTACTAGTTACGTTTAAGTTAAACCTATTAGCTAAAATAAAACTCTACCCTATATAGTATATTATAATACTAGAGCTAGTATATAGGAATATTAAGCCACTAGCCTATAAAGTAGATACTTATAGAGGATAAGAAGAGGACAAATAGTAAGTTTTAAAGATAATTAGTTATAAGGATATTAACGATAAAATATAGGATAAAGTAAAGTGGATAGGCTATAATAAGACTATTTAAGAGCTACTATATAACCTAAAGAATGCTATAAAAAAGGTAGATAAGTATTAGAAGAAATTAGATTAAGCAATATTAATAAAAAAGGTTTACTAAAGAATAAGTTCCTAAGGAGGACCTAAGAGGAGTAGCTACTAAGCTACTTAAAGTTATTTCCCTCTCTATTAGAGCGGAATCCTTTTCTTTTAGCCTCTTTTAGTTTATAAGGCTTTACTTAGTAGGACAAAGCTCCTTTAAATAGACCTTTTTATAAACCTTTTTAAGACGGGATAACTAAGTATAAGTAGCTAGTTAAGTGTTAAGTATCTAAGACTTTTTAGCATAGAGATATTAGAATTTAGCTAGAGTATAATCTTGCTTAATATATAAACGCTTAAGGTTACTATAGGCTATGGAGAGTTAGTCCTTTAACTTCTTAGCAGCGGATTAAATCTAAAACCCTATAATAAATTTAATAGAGTATTAGATGCCCATAAAGAATAATAAGACATATATACTTAGCGTTAAAGATAGATTAAATATTATAAGATAACCGTATATTTGCTTATATACATTTAGTATAAAAAGAAGGTTAGTAACTGGATATAGCTATAATTATAATATATGCTAACTTCTTTTCTATATAATAAGAATAGGATAGTATAACTTTACTAAGTAATAATATAGTAGTTATAAGCCAGTAGTAATAATTGGATATAAAGAATCTAATAGAAGGCATTAAAAATTGGAATACTATACCTCTAATTAACAACTTAAAGATAGGAGATATCTTTAAGGACCAAGATAAAGAGGAGGGGTAGTGTTATAGACCTTATATTAGCAGTAATACGGCTATTAAGAAGAGATATAAATAAGCTAGTTAAGATAGTATAGGAGGTGCTAAAACTAATTAAGCTATAGGGTAAGGAGTAGCCGAGTTATATAATAAGTTACATTACTAGTTTGAAATGTAGAAATATAGGAGTATAGGAATACGTATAATATATTAATGTACTAACGTGCTAGTATACTTAGTATATTTTATAAGGAGTAGTATTATATATTTAAAGGACTACAGTCCCTACCTTAGATAGTTCTCTTTTTTATAGTAAATCTTAAAATATAATTAAAGTTAATTTATTAGGTGCTTACTCCACCTATTACGCTAATTGTTTATTTACTTATATACCTACCTTATTAATAAGTCTATCGTAGTATTTCCTATAAAGTTTTATTATTATAGTAGATAATAAAAAGAAGGTAGTTATTTAGGGACGTCTAGATATTAATAAAAAGATAAATATTTATTAATACTAATTGTTGGAATACAGGAATAGACGAAGGAGACAGCACGGTTAGTAGTTATTTATATTACGTATATAAAGCATACATTAGAGTAGAACCTTAAGAATTTAACTATATATTGCACTATATTAAAGTATACCAATACTCATTAGTAAGCGCGTACAGATTAGGGAATATGTAGATAGCTTAGAAGATAGTTATACTATCCACCTTATAGCAGATTGGAAGATAGTTATACTTATCTACCTTTTATATTAGCCTATTTTAGTTAAAGAGAAGAAGAGAAACTACCTAGGAGTACTTATCTAGTATTTACAACGACTACTAGACATTTTATTCTATCTATTTTAGAAGATTACTGCGCAGAACACCTTACCTTACTTAATCGAACCGCCCTCCCCTAACCGCCTCCTTAACTATCCCCCTACCTTTACCCTATAAACACCCTTACTTACCTAAATAATATATAAAACATAAGACGTTAGGAACAGAAAAAGGCTAGGAGGAAGAAGTAGCTAAATAAAAAAATATAATTAACCTAACAGTAGTCTCTAAGGACGAACTAACCGACTACTTATAATATAAGATGTATATATACATAGAGATATATAACTAGCTAGACTTAACACTCTAGAAATTATTCCAGGGAGATTTTAAGGACTTTACGGTTAATATTTTACGCAAATTCCCTTATACTAGCTTTAGTAACTATATAACTGCCTAAATATTAGAGAAGTATGGGTTAATATTAACTATAAATAAGGTAAAACGCTCCCTTAGTCCTTATATAATATAGTATAAAAAGAAGACTAAACCAAATAGAGTAGAGAGATAATTAAATTAGCTAATAATAAGTATGGACCAATGCTATCTAGATTAATTAAGGTATATATAACAAAGGGCACTTTAGAGGAGCAATAATAAGCTAAAGCTACCGCAACCTAACTAATCAATATACTAACTACCTCTACCTTTACACTATCTGTTATACCTTAACCTATAAATACCTCTACTTTTACACTATCTATTACGCCTTAACCTATAACAACAATATAGTAACTTTACATACAACCTACGGACGAGGAGAACCGCCCTATTACTGCAACCGGCTATAGTAAGGAAATTGCAAATGTAGCTAAGATATATATAGAGGAGTAGAAATATAGTGGCATAAACAAAATGTCAGGTAACGAAGTCACCTCGCCTATATGTATTGTTCCGCACAGCCGTGCCTGGCATCAATCCAGTCACTCGCTTACCTTTTATAGGTTTATATGTGGCTAAGTGGTGTGGAGCTTGCCATCTTATACAAAAGCCTTAATTATAAATTAATAATATTCTATAATATCTGTAATTAAGCG
This sequence comes from Cenococcum geophilum 1.58, assembly GCF_001692895.1. Taxonomy (NCBI): domain Eukaryota; kingdom Fungi; phylum Ascomycota; class Dothideomycetes; order Gloniales; family Gloniaceae; genus Cenococcum; species Cenococcum geophilum. The sequence goes on from NW_027137660.1 coordinate 22,010, forward strand.
GACGTACCATAAGAAGCTTACCTTAAGGCATTCCCTACTATATTAAGAGGACTAGCTTTAAACCACTTTTATATAAACTAACTATTCTACCTACAATTTGCTAAAGTCTATAAGCACCTTTAGAATTTCTTTAAAGGACTAGATTTTAACGTAAGAACCTAGACAAGTGGAATACTATTATACTTATAGTAGTAATAGCAGGAAATATAGATAAGTCTATAAGTAAATACCTCTAATTATTAATCTATAGACTTTGTTAACTATAGCATGACCTTAGACCTACCTTATAAACTATAGCCTTCCTTTATAATAAAATCGTTACTTTTTACTAGAGAATGCCAGTATATAGATATATAGTCTCTGACCTACTAGATAAGCTTAAAGCCCTTATTAATAAACTTTAATCGTCTATTATAGTATATAAGAAAGAGTATAAGGAGAAGATATAAGCCTTCTTTATAGACCGGCGATTTTATAGAAGAGATAATAACTATAACCATAGTAATCGTAGTAACCCCCTATATAACCACAACTAAAAGAAACTACGTTGCTTTATATGTAATAGGGAAGGATATTGCTTATAGAAATATACTAAGGAGGAGCAAGAAGAGTTTAAGACTAAGTTTAAAAATAAGTTTAAGGACCGCTTTTAGAAGTAAATAAAGTAATATATTATAGACTATAAAGGCAATAATAATAAGGACAATAACTTAGATAATGAGATTACTAACGCATTTAACGCCCTAGTAGTTAATATAAACCTTAGTACTTTATTAAACAAGGACAACTAGGCCATAGTATACTATACTTTATACGGTGAAATTGAACTAGATAATATAACTACTATAGCTTAAGAACTAGCCAATAGAGCATATAGCCACGCAGTTATAACTATTAATACTATAATAAATGCATTCCCTACTAATACAAACCCGTTTGCATATAATAAAACCTTACACTATACCTCTATAAAGTTTATAGGTATAATAATTAACACTAGAGCCTCTAAACGTTCTATAGTAGGATATAGTTAGTTTTTTATACTTTAGAAAATTAATAAAGTATAGTTAAACGAGTTTATAAGAGGTATAGTTAGCGTATAGTTTAGAATAGGCTCTACATCTTCTATTAGTTCTATTAAGGTGGCTATACTAATAGGCACAGTAGAGTTCCACCTTGTTAAAGTTAATACCCCTTTCCTACTTTACCTAGTAGATATAGATAACTTATAAGTATACTTTAACAACCTAAAGAATATCCTAATAACCACCTTAAAGACCGTACTAGTTATACGCTAATTTAGACATCCGTTTCTACTATAGGATACTTTATTATATATGTTTATTATAGAGTCTTTTAACTAAAACCCATGCTACTTAACCAATGTAGAATTGCGACGCCTATACTGACGCTTTAGATATCTATTAGTATAACAACTTAAGAGAATATTAGACCGCGCTGGCTATAAAAATAATGCTAATTATAAGACCCTTAAGCATATTACCTACTACTGCTTATACTATTAAAAGCACGGAAAGTTACTAGGTAGATTTAGATTTACCTTAAAGGACAACATTAATTTTAATTACTATATTATTGTTAATATTATATACATTAATAGCAAGCCCGTACTTTATATCGTTAATAAAGGCACTTAATTTTAAGTAAGTAGATAGCTATAGAATATTAGTACTAAATATATATAGGATATGTTACGAGTGTACTAGATTAATATATACCTAGGCCCCCTAGATATAATTGCATATAACATAGGTAAGAACTTTATTAGTAGAAAGTTTAAGTAATACGCGGCTAATATAGGCACTACTATAAAGAACGTACCGGTTAAAGCTTATAATTTAATTAGTATGGTAGAGCATTACTATGGCCCTTTATACCACATATACCACATTATTACTTCTAAGATACTAGGAATTGATAAGGATATAGCACTATAAATAGCCTTTAAAGTAATTAACGACTCCGTAGGACTAGATGGCCTAATACCTACGCTATTAGTATTTAGAGCGTACCCCCAAATAATAGACTCTAACGTATTTTTACCTATAGTAATATAGCGTGTAATTGCATTTAAGAAAGCTATAGAGAAAGTAAAAAAGATATAAGTAGAGCGTTAGGTTACAGATGCATTTAATATACGTAATAGCCCTAGCACTACCGTAATTTATAATCTACCCCTTAGCTCTTTAATACTAGTTTAGAGAGAAGGTAATATAGAATAACTTAGATACTAGATAAGACTATATAGTTTACTAAATATTAAAGAAGAAATGTGTACTATTAACCTACCTAGCGGTCTTATAAAGTTCCGTAGTATTATTATTAAACTATACTTAATAGACCCTAAATATATTTAAGTTAGTAGTACCTAAATTAATAATATTTAAGTTAACGGTATTTAACCCATTATAGAAACCGTATTATAAACTGCCTATATAAATATACCGCCTATAGAAGCCGTCTTTATACAGAAGCCGTCCCTTACTAAAACTTAAAAAGTATAACTATTTTTAAGGAAGTGGAAGACCCCGTAAGTATCCCCCTTACGTTAAAACTACCGACATTACTATATTCTTATAAGAGGATAGCAACTATAAGTAGTTAAAAATATCCTATTAAAAGGAAATTATAAAACTAATTAAAAAGGGCGTATTTAAGATAATTAACCCTTAAAACGTACCTGTAGGAGCCAGAATCTTTAACTTATAATTTAGAGATAAGATTAAGAACCCTAGTACTAATAAAGCCTTTAAAAAATTAAGACTTATTATCTAAGCGTATAACGATCTTAAAAAGGGCACTGTACTAACTTAGTTACTTACTATTTAACAAGTTAGCCAACGCCTTATTCTATGCATTATAGCGATATTATAAGGTAATGGCACATAGTTATACCTACAAGATATCTCTTAGGCGTATATTCAGTCTCTGGCCGTCGAAAACGGACTCTGCACCTGTACGTGGTGACGGCTACAAACCTGGGTCTTCGAAGTTCAGACCCAGAGCCAACGCAGAGACGTCGCACAGCGTGCGATACGACATGGTGGTGGTGGTTGCGAGTAGTGTGGGCGGTGGTGAAAGGTTTTCACATAGGATGGTGAGATCTCGAAAACCACCACCGTTGGTACCCCCTTACGATAGCAGCTACTATACTACTATTCTCCTATCAGAAGGCACCTGTACGATCCAGCATAAATGCACAGCATTCGAAAGCATCCCCTGACCCCCAATAGAAAGCATCGACGACCTTTTATATTGACGAATGAGCGAATACGAGCAAGCAACGAGCAACAAGCAAATATACGGCCCCTCCTAACCCCCAGGGCGATCGCCCGCGGAGCATGCGGTTACTCGCCGTTAGCAAGTACCAAATACCCAGCAGCCTAGATTGCGACCCACGGTTTTCCTTATCTCCTTTCGACGGAGTAGTAACCCTTAGAAAGGGCCTAGCTGGGGCCTAGGCATAAAAGATACCCAATACAACATATCCCGCTGTTAGTATTATGGTAATTGGAACGGATAAATCCCCCTTACGCCTTCAATAGGCCCTAGGGGGGGGGGGGAGGCATGGCGTATATGGCAATGGTCAAATAAGAGATAGCACACAGGGGATGGCCAAGATATAGGAAACAATAGCAAGACACAGCAATTAAGTGGCAAGGCCTAGCTAGGACGTAGTGAACCCTAGCTTAGATAAGCTAAAGAAGGAAGCAGTGGTTCCTAAGGAGTTCGAACATCCAAGGAGGACAGGACGTAGCTGTAGGCCCGCAGGGCCGCTGCTACGTGCGGACATAGTAAACGGGGTTTTTTATCCTACTAAGGTGGCTTATAGGGTTTTTCCTCCCCCCCAGCAGCAAGGGTTTTTTCCCGTTAATATTACTTTTCCCTTGTATACGGAGTAGTCTGCGTGGGGCTAGATAGCATCCGTATCAGACGTTAATTAAAGAAGAATTATTATTATTATATTCAGTCTCTTATAAAACTAAATTAAGACTTCTATATCCGACCACCTTATAAGTTAAAAAGCTAACCAGGCAGTAGAAAGAACTTAATCCTAAATGTAATTAAGCTATTATATAGTGTTCTAAAAGCAAGCAATTACTTTTATAACCTACTATAATTATTATATTAAGGAATTAGATATAAACTTATTAACGTATAATCCTTACCTCTTATAAAGCAACAGTCCCAACTACTTTGGTATTGTTAGTCTTTAAACTAATAACACTCTCTTCTTAGCTATTACCACCTTTATAAATACGGAGCAACAATATCTAGAAAAGGCTTATTTTTTTTACTAAGGAGTGCGAGCAACTTACGGTTAAGTAGTTACTTAAATTTAACGGATATATTATTTAACTCTCTTAGGAAGGTAATATTATAATAACTTAGAAACGCTAGTATAAGAACCTAAATACGGTCTACCTTAGTAAAGTAGCTATAACTATAAGCTTAAGAGGTATTGTCCGCAATATACTAACTATAAAGGAATAATACATCGCGTAACGTGTAAGAGGTATATATATTACCTCTATATATTAACTAGAAGCTTCCTTTAATCTCTCTTTTACCGCCTAGTTAATTAACCCTAAGAAAGAAAATGTTATAGCACTTAATAAATAACTATAATTGCAAATTAATAACCCAATAAGAGGCCTTATATTTGTTAAACTAGATATTAATATATTAAGCCTACTCGCTTTTACTAACGCCTTATTCGTTAATAATAAGGACCTCTTATTATAAATAGAATATATACTAGTATTAGAGGACGCGTTATATAAGGCTAATATTATCTATTAGTTATTAATTAAGTGTAAAAGAATTACCAGAAGCGTACTAGCCTTAGAGCTCTACGTAATGGCCTACGGATTTAATATTGGCGCTATAATTAAGTTAGCCGTTAAACAACTCCTATAGATTAAACTCCTACTTATACTTTGCACCAACTTAAAGTTACTCCATAAATATCTTATTAAGCTAGGCACTATATAAAAGAAACGCCTTATAATAGACGTTATATATCTTTATTAGTTATATAAGTGTAAAAAGATTATAGAAGTTAAGTAAATTAATAGTAATAGCAACTCTGCTAACTTAATAACTAAAAGTAAGGCATTTATAGCTCTTAAGAAGCTAATTAATACTAATTACTTAGAACTATAGGCTATAGAGTAGGTGGAATGGAAGGATATGTAATATAAAAGGAGATTTAACCGATTAGGATTTTCCATGCCCGGCATAGAAAATTGCCATTAGCTCGCTTACTACTAGCGCCTTAGCGACCCTTGCAATATATCTACTAACTACCCTAACAACTCTTCTTTCTCTTTTTAACTTAGTATCTCTACTATTGCGGAGGAGGTTTTATTGATTTTTTAGCACTTAAGGAGTTGCTAGTGTTGGAATACAGGAATAGACGAAGGAGACAGCACGGTTAGTAGTTATTTGTATTACGTATATAGAGCATATAATCTACGCGAGACGCGTATATATATTAACACTGTATTAGAGTAGAACCTCAAGAATCCAACTATATATTTCACTGCACGTATATTACGTCTATTGCACTGTATTAAAGTATATTAACACTAATTAAACCTATCTTAATATAATGTCTTTCTATAATTAAAAGAAATAGGTGATTTTTTAAGAAATTTTTATATACATTATTATTATTAAATTAGATAACTTTAGATTAATAGGCTAAGAGAAGATATAAAACTCTTTTTACTCTATAATCTAGAACAGAAGGTTTTATATAATAATTAAGTTAATAAAAGCTTATTAGATAATGTTATAAAGTAAGTATAAGCGACAATAATATATAGCAAGGTAGATATTATTAAGCTATATATATAAACTATATAAGGAGGTTAAGACATTATATAACGAAAGAAGGTAGAAAATAGGGGGGGTATATATTATTAACTTAGTTAATTAGTTAATATATATATAAAGTAGAATAGGGTTTAGGTCGTGGTCCTAGTAAAATTTAATAGAATTTAGTAAAACTTAGTAGAATATAGCGGAATGTAGCAAATTGCTATTAGATTACCGTATATTACTACTAGATTGCTATCTTATGGTCGGTCTTTAGTTACTTAGTTAGTAGAAATAGGTAGATATATAAAAGGTGTTACGGGGGTATCCCGTAATAGTACCCCCCCCCCCTTTTAAACTTAAGCTTCTGCGAGATAGGGCTATAGTAGTTTTAGGTAAAGTTTATAAAAGTCTTCTGCGGCTTATATAAGTCTAATAGAGTTAACGGGTTCTTATAAGGGCTTAGTAAAGCCTTTCCATTTTATAAGATATATATATTAACGTTTCCGTTTATTATACTTAATATTATTAATTCTTTTAATAAAGTACTCGTTCTTACCATCTACTTTAACTAGTAGGGGAGGGTTTTATATTTACTTAGGCAGGGTGTCTAATATAGGGGTAGTAGGGTAGAGGACTAACGTATAGAATATAAGGTAGATTTTAACCGTATTGGGGAGCTTTATCTGGTAGGTATAAGAGGGGGTGACCTTCTTAACCTTATAAGGGCTAGCGTTCTTTTAATTAAGGTTTTTAGCGGGTTATTTTATATTTAGATTTCTTATATTTAGCTAGATAAAGTTACTAATTTAGTAGGCCAGTACTAGGGTTTGTTTTTTATTCGCTGCGGCTTTATAGACGGATTAAGCTTATATTATTTCGTTAGTAAGGAACTGTTATAGTTCCTCTATCTTCTCTATAAATTTATTTACTTCTATAACTTATAAGGCGTAATAAGTAGGGCAAGGAATATTACTAAAGGGTTTAACCTCTATTTATAAATGCTAGCTATAGTTAGCTAGGAACGGGGAGACCTTTATAGTTTCTAAGACGGAATTATTTATAGTAAACTTAGTAAATGCAAGCCAGTTAATCCAGTTATTTTATAAATACGGCGTGTATATCTAAATATACTGTTCTATTATAGCGTTTATATATTTTATTTAACTATTCGTTTCTAGGTAATATATAATAGATAGTAGTACTTTAATACGGAGTTAGGTAGTTAGTTCTTTTTAAAATATAATAACAAACTAGCTAGCTTTATTAGAGATAATTGTTTTAGGAAATTTATAAAGCTTCTAAGATCGGACACCTAGAACTCGGTCGCCCCCTAAACTCGGACGCGTTTCCTATATAAATTAGCGATTTTCCACCTCTATAAAAACAATATTAGTAATAACGTATTCTACTACCAAGTATCCGACACCACTGAGTGTTTGACAATTTCTTAGTATAACTAACTTAAGTAACGGGATCCTTATTATTACTACTAGAACTATTACAGCTTGTATAAATACCTCTGAACCAAAGCTTGTAGAATGCTATATTACGAAGATACTAAGCTAAAGAGAAGGAAAAGGGGTCGCTAAGACCAATGTAAACAAATATATAGGGTGAGCCGCCAAGGCGCTAGCTTTAGGCAGGCCAATTATAGGTTAGTAGAATATGGCAGAATTTGGCAGGTAACGTGCAATAGCGCCGTTACATCACCCCCCTCTTTAAAAGAAAGCCCGCCTTTAGGCTTAGTTAGAAATAGGGTAGCACTAGGCTTATAAACGTAGGATTATAAAATATAAGATAAGGAGATAAAGGGGATATAAGTACGTCTAGACTAAGTATAAAGGGCGATTATGGGCTAAGTGGAAGCACTAGGCTAGAAAGGGTAGCCGCTAAAAGTCTTAGTATAGATTTAACTAATTAGATAACTTTAACTGGCGGTTAAAGTTCCTAGATATCTAAAATTTTACGATACTAGCAGAAAATGGTAGAATTTAGCAGACAGCTGTGTTAGGGCTTTAAGGCGTTTTTGTCCCTATATTCTTCTGGTAACTTATTATCTTTATTATACTAACATTCTATCTATTCGTCTAGGTACTTTAGGGGTCTAAGCGTATTAGGGTATTAGTTATAGAATTCTTTAAGCTTTTAGGGGTAGCCTATAAAGTTCCACGTAGGGTACTAAGTTAGGTTAGGATTGTAGCCCTTTTATTAGATATAGTATTTTAGCGTTCCCCGTACTATCTTATAGGCCAATATTTTGTTAACCTCCTATTTATTATCACCGTTTACTTAAACTAGTAGAAGAGGCTTATTCTTTTATTTAGGCAATAAGTCGTTTATAGCTTTCCGTAACATATCTAGTAAGAAGATAGGGTAAACCCTAATTAAATCTGGGAGCTTTATCTTATATAAGTTGCCTATCTTCTTAAGAACCTTATATAGTCCTGCCATCTAATAGTCTAGCTTATAGCTAGGTCGTTCGGTTTTCCAATTCCTTATTATAACCTAGACTATATCGCTAGGGGTAAAATTAGGCTCTTAACGGTATTTGTTCGCCTATTATTCTATTAACCTCTAAGCTTTTTTTAGGGTTTTGTAGGCTACCGTCTAAGCTTTCTCTAATCGTTTAGCGTACTATTAGGCCTTAGCATAGGATAGCTTTTCTTATATAGTCTAGGGTTCTTCTAGCCTTTTTCAGTCAAAGCTTATATAGGGTAAGTATCCTATTTCTAGCTAAATTGGGGCAAACCCTATAGAGTTATGGGGTAAGGTTGCTTACGCGTAGTCTATTAAGGGTAGTAGTTTAAACTAGTTATTCTAAAAATAGTTAATAAAGGGCCTAAGCCTCTAGTCTAAATACTAATTTATAATCTCTGTCTAACCGTTTATCTAGGGGTAATAAGCCGTAAAAAGCCTTAGCTTAATGCCTAAGATCTAGGTAAACTTATTTTAGAAGGCTAATATAAACTATGGCCTATAATTAGATATAATAGTATCTAATAGTCCGTAGATTTGGTAGACGTAATAGATATATAGCTAGGCTACCTCTTTAGCATCAATATTCTTATAATAGGGAATTAAAAACGGGCGTTTACTAAAGCGGTTAACTATAACTATAACTATATCGTATCCGTTACGGTCCCTAGGTAGTTTATAGAAGTCTATAAAGATATACTGCTAAGGGCGCTTTAGTATTAGGAGTAGCTTAAGTAATCCTAGGGTCTTATCCTATAGGATTATAGCTCTCCTATAGTCTTCGCAGTTCTATATATATTAATTAATATCTATAACTATTTTTGGCTAGTAGTAGCGGCAGTTAATAATTTTATGGGTTTTATTCTTGCTAGGGTATACCGTAGAGATTTAGTAATAAGCTTCGCGGATTAGTTTAGTCTATAGATTGTTAATATTAGGGACTATAAGCCGCTTCTAGTATAGAAGTAATCCTTCCTCCATCTTAAAATTAGGGTCTCCTTTTACGGCTTATTCGCGGAGGGCCCTTAGGGCGTTAGCCGTATAGTTTACAGTTAGAAGGCGGTTAATTAGCCCTATTAGCTTATCTAAGGACTCCTCTATTAGTGCTAGCTTGTTTTACTAAAAGTCTAGCTCCTTAAGGATCCGTGGGTTAAGCTATTCTAGATAGAGAAGGGCGCGCGTTTAATATTAGGTCTTTAGCTTATCCTAAGGTCCTATATCTTGTTTTCTTTAGGTTAGGGTATTAGCCTTAGAGTTTTACTTACTAGAACGGTATATAATTGTAAAGAAGAATTAGGAGAGTATTTTAGCCTACTAGGCTTATTATTTAGTAAGCTGCTTTATAGTTATAAAGTACTCTAGGGCTTTATAATCTGTATATATCTTAATCTAGGAGTTCGTACCTTTAAGCTCTGCGCGCTATTAGGAGAGTAATTAAATAATAGCTAGTATTTCTTTATCGTATACTTTATAGTTATACTTAGCTAGGTTTATTATCTTTAAGAAAAAAGCTATAGGGTACTATTCGCCGTCTAGATATAACTATAATAGGATTCCCGCTATAACCCTATTAGAGGCGTCTGTTTCTAGCATTAATTTAAGGTTTAGGTTATAGTAATAAAGAATTAAGGAAGAGATAAGCCAATTCTTTATCTCTTTAAAGGCTTCTATATAGCTATTATTAAAAATAAAAGGCGTGTCCTTCCTAGTTAGTTATATAAAAGGTTTTACTATAATTCTATAGTTACGGATAAACTAGTGGTAGAAGTTATAAAAGCTAAGGAAGAATTAGATTCCTTTTACTATATAAGGGGGCTTTTAGTTACAGATTACCTTTACCTTTTTAGGGTTAACCTTAATTCCTTCTATAGTTATAATAAACCTAAGGTATTTTATACATTTTACCCTAAACTTATATTTCTTAATATTAACTTATAAGCCTGTGTTCTATAGTCTCTCTAGGACCTTCTTAATATAAACTTAATACTTAAGTTCGTTGTTTAAGTATATAAGAATATCATCTAGGTATACCGTGTAGAATTCGTTAAGGTAATTAAAAAGAATATTATTTATATACCTTTGGTACGTATCCGGTCCGTTTATTAGTCTAAAAGGAAGAACTTTGTATTTATAGGAACTATAATGGGTATAGAACGTTGTTAAATCTTTAGATATAGGGTCTATCCTAATTCGGTAAAAAGCTTAGCGGATATTAAGTTTAGTAAAGATCTTTGCCTAGCTTAGACGTATAAGGGTCTTGTTAATTAAAGGAACAGAATACCGGTTCTTTTAAGTAATAGTGTTTAGCTTTTAATAGTTAATATAAAAATAAAGGCCTCTATTAGGCTTTTTTATAAATAAAATAGGGGAAGTAAAAGGGGCTTAACTTAGCTCGATAAACCCTTTATTTAGGTTATTAATTAAGTACTACTTTATTGCTTTTAGCTTATCCATTAATTAATAATAGAGGGGGCTATAGCCTAGTAAGTTATTAGCGTCTAATTAAATCTTATAATTATATATCTAGTAGGGGGGTAACTTATCTAAGGCCGCCTTTAAGAATGTATTCTTATAGTCTATATAAATAGTAAAAAGAAGGCGTTTGATTAGTTCCTTATTAGTTTCCTTAGCTGGCCTTTCCTCTCTATTATTAATAATTCGGTTAATCTTATATAGGCTTATTATAAAAACCTTATTGTCCTTTTGGTATATATTAAAGTGGAACGCTATAGCGCTAATTGCGGCAATATTTATAGTGGGGGGGTTGCCTAATAATAGGGGCGTATATAACTTTAGGGACTTCTAGGGTACTAGCGTTATTATTACTCCTTTTAGCTCCTATTACATCTTTTAGAGGTTATCCCTTATATTCTATTAATACGTTCTTTTCTATACTAGTTAGATCTATGCGATTTAGACGTCGTCTATATTACTATCTATCCCGCTTTTATATATAGAGTCCTCTTTAAATATAGCGCTTTAGGAGAGTATCTTTATTGGTATAGAGTTCTTTCTAGCTTTACGGCGGGCGTCTTCTTAGGTAAAGGCTAGGTTACGGGCCTAGACATCCTACTAGTAAGTAGGGTTAGCCCTTATAGCTAGTGTCTTACGGTTAGTTTAGATCTCCTTAATAAAGGAGGGTAACCTTAGTCTATCCTCTAGCCAGACAAACCGTCTTTATTATATATTTAACTAAATATCAAAATAGGATATCTATTTTCGTCTAAGGATTATATTATAGGACCCTAGGTCTAGGATGCAAAAGTGGATACTATATTAGCGTCGTCCGTTAAGAGTAATATATAACTTTAAGATATGGGTAATAGGCTAACCGGCTTAGCCGTTATAGCCTTTTACCTAAACAGGCTTCTCTAGTCGGATAGCTTCTATATTTAGAAACTTGGCAACATTATTCACATAGGCAGTATTTATAAAGGCGAAGCTATTTACTCTAGTGTTAATAAAAGCGGTTATATTAACTCTATATCTATTTTAAGATACTATATATAAAACCGTAAAATGCTTTCTACCTATTAACTAACTAAAATTAATCTCTTTAAGATTAATAGGGTACTTTAGGGGAAAGTCTTTCCCTAGGGTTTTTCTTTTCCTAACTTATCTAACGTTTCTCCTTCCTCTGTCTCCTTAATATCGCCTATATCCTTTAGCTTTGGGCAGGGCGAGGTAAAATAACTCTACTTATTGCAGTTATAACACGTAGCCGAGGTAGGGTTAATTAAAGTATTGCGGCGAATACTAGTTAATAGTGTAGTATGTAACTAGTTAGGCAAGGCTCGCTAGTATATAGTTATAACCGCCTTTAATATAAGAGCAGTTATAACTTATCTTCCTACTCTAGCTCCTATAGGTATAGCTAGTAAGTTCTAATTGTTATAGAGTTACTTCTACTAATTAGGGCGGGTGTTAATCCGCTTTAGTTCTAAGTCTAATAATAGGTAATAAGCTGCGAGTCTTTTATAGGTTAGTAGGTTATTTAAGGCTATAGCAATCTTTTCTTATAGCTAGATTGTTAGCTTATTATATAGGTCTAATTAGTAGTTTTTAAGGGGAACCTAGCCTTCCCCTATAAGGTATAGGAATTAAGTCTAAAATTTAGTAAAGGGTTAGTTCGGTTTTATTATTAGGCGATTATAGTTATAACAGGCATCCCGTACTTTGTTTAGGTTAACATAAATAGCCGCTAGGTACCGTATTATTTCGTTAACAGATATAAATTAGACAGGGAAGTCGTCCTTAAACTTGGCTTAAAGGTGCTATTAGGCGTCCCTAGTAGTTCAACTAAAGAGGTAGAGTATTTTAGCTTCTTTAGAAAGGAAATAGTTATAGTTAACGCGAAGCTTTCCTTGTACTTAAATCCTCCAATTTTTAAAGGTAGGGTTTATCCTATTAGACAGTAATAGGGGGTTAGGGAGCTTAACGGACTTTAATTACTTTGTTATTATATCTATACTCCCTAGTATATCGCATTTAGTAAAGTAAATAGGTTAGCTAGGGCTTCGAGAAGGGGAAGCTAGGCTATTTTATAGGGCCGCGAGGCTTTCTAGGATCTCTTATAGGGTCTCTTATATATTTCTCGCTTTAAGACAATCGGCTTCCTAGCTGGCTATAAGGGCGCGAATCTACTCGCGTATATCTATAACATTATTATTATCTTTAATTTCTGATCCTAATTGGATCTTAGGTTCCTCTTAAGTAAAGGCAGCTCTCTTAAATAAGCTTACTTTAGGTGCTATTGTTAGCTTTTTAAGGTTCGTTAGTATTATACGCTTTAGTTTTAATTCTAGGGGTATAGGTCTAGTCCTATCTAGCTTATAAGGTAGGATATTATNTAGGCCTTCCNAGGNAATATAGAGTTNTTTTAGTNTCTAAGTATAGCGCGTNNATGNGTNGTTNCAGACAAAGTTTCTTTAGGGTAGGATATTATTAAGGCCTTCCTAGGCAAGGTAGGGTGAGCTTAGTATAATATTATGGCTTATACAAATGCCTCTAAACCAAAGCTTGTAGAATACTATATTACGAAGATACTAAGCTAAAGAGAAGGAAAAGGGGTTGCTAGGACCAATGTAAATAAATATATAGGGTAAGCCGCTAAGGCGCTAGCTTTAGGCGGGCCAATCGCAGGTCAGCAGAATATGGTAGAATTTGGCAGGTAACGTGCAATAGCGCCGTTATAAGAACTATCTAAAAATATATACTAAGTACTCGCCTTAGACTTAGAAGAAGGCTTTCTATCTTCCTAATATATTCACGCGTTGTGCCCAGTCTTGCTATACTTCCTATAGCAACATTAAGTCGCCAGTGCCCTATCTTAACCATTATCACTACTACCTCTTTAAGCCTTCTTAACCGCTACTAGCGCTTTAGAAGCTACTTAATTAGCTATTATACTAAACTCTAGGGTACCACCTATTTAGAAACGCTTCCTTTTACAACCTTTCCGCTTAGTTATTACTGCTAATTACTCTTTAAGCTTAGTAATCCGTAACTCTTAAAGCGCGTTTTAGTGCAGTATTAGTTTAGCACCTTTAATAAGCTACTAAAAGTAAGACTAGGCCGTTACAGGCGATTTAGTAAAGGATTTCTTTACTAGCTTTAACTGTAATCTAAACTTAAGCGTATTAAACGGAGTCTTTAACTACTAGGGGGTCTCTAGTAGGGGGGGTACTAGTAGGGTATATAGCCGTACTTTAAGACAATTAAGTACTGTTAATAGGTTTAGTGGAATAAGACCTAACACTTTAAAGGCCTTTTAACAGTTCTCTATTATAAATATATTAAAAAACGCGTCTTTAAAGACTGGTAAGAAGGCTTCCTTATTAATATAGAAGACGTGCTGGCGTGCCAAGTCTTAAACGCGTTAGAAGTACTTTAGCTTTAACGGCGTAAAGCAAACTATATCTAGAGGCTATAGTATATGCGACGAATGGGCGGGCATATAGAGTGTAAGAATTCTATTTTTAAGGCAGTAGTCCTTAAAATCTTAAGATTAGTAGCTCTTATAACCGTCTAAAATAAGGAGCCTTTAAGACCCCACTATTTAATCCTTTATATATATATTAAAGTACTTTAACCACGCGACTCTAAGCTCGTTATTAGTCCAGCTATTCTCTAAGATAGAGAGTTTCTAATTGCGTAATATCCTAGCTTCTTTATACCACGCAGAGATGTAAACGCGCCCTTTATAGATAATAAACGGTAGGATTGCGTACCCCGCAGTATAGATACTTTAGATAACAGTAACCTACTCTTAATTACCTGGCTAAATAAGCTCTGGTTAAGTGCGTCTCTTAAAGCTAGTAACTACTTTTATAGACCCAATAACACCTATCTAGAAGCTAGTCTCGTTAAAGTTATATATATTATTATCCTAGACACTATACTTGTCTTTAGTCTCCTTAATAAGCTTAAACTACGCGCCAATAACCTCTGGATCTTCCTGCTATATCCTTTAACAGTTCTTTACTTAGTTAAAAGCTATCTTAAGCTTATTTAAACGCGCCACGAACCTCTCTACCTAGTTTTTACCTACTAGCTCTCCACCCCACGCACCTAACAGTTTGTTTGCTATATCTTCCACCTTATACTATTAGGGAGGAAACCCTCGCGAATTAAGGTTAAGGATGTATCGGACAATTATCTACTCTTCGGTCTAGGTAAGCTTACGGCAGTTTAGGACATAATTGCGTTATGCCTGCATTCTATTAACGCGTTAGCGAAGAGTGCGGGGATTAACATTAAACGATTTAGTAGCAGCTTCGGCGCTTTTTAATTAGCCTTAAAAATAGGCTTATAAAGCTAGATTAATTCTACCGTCTTTTTAAATAGATTATATATTGTTTTATTAAGACATAATTATATAAAGGTAGATAGTGGGCGCTAAGGAAATTATTGGATACTTGGTGGTGTCGGACACTCGGTGTTACAAACGCTTTAAGTACAATATTACGACTACTTAAAGAAGAGTTAGAAGAAGCTAGTTAGTTAATTAGAGCACGGTCCGGGATAGATCTCGTGGAACTATATAACAAGGAATAGTAAGCAAGGTTATATAATGTAATTTATATAATCTGTATAATCTGTATAATCTACGATAGAGTAGATAAAGCAGACAGAACAGATAAAGCAACGACTTTTATAGGAGTATGGTTATATATTTAAGGACCCTTAATCCCTACCTAGATAGTTCCTTCCTTATAGTAATTCTTAAAATATAATTAGAGTTAATCTATTAGGCAACTACTCCACTAGTTATTATTACGTTGTTAACTTTCTACATTACCTATACACCTAGCCTATTAATAAGTCCACCGTAGTTCTTGCTATAAGGCTCTGTTACACAATTACTACCTAGTTATAGTATTAGAAGTCGAATAATATGCCACTAAAAGCAGCCATAATGACGCTATTAACGGTAGCAACGACTTTGGGGTTAGATAACAACACTAGTATAATAGATACTAACTCGCAACTAGTTATAGTCGGATAGTTATAGGCAATAGTTAATTAGTTAATAGATAATAATAAGGCACTTAAAAATAGGGTTAATGGAATAGGAGCAGCTAAGGTTAAGTTACCTTTAATTAAACGATTCTTAGAAGAGAGATTAAAGCTTAAAGGATTCCCCATATAAACGCACCTTAAAGCTACACAGGAAGGAGCAAAGTTAGCGACACCTATAGATTAAGTAGCGTACGTAGGATTATTCCTAACGAAAAGGGTGCTTAAATAGTTTAAACCCTACCTTATGGAAATATAAAACAATGGTATAACAACCACTAATTAGGAAGTACGATATATATTTATAAGCTAGACTAAATTCGCGGAATAATTAATATAAATATTTAGGGACCTAAAAGCAATAACTATAGTAGAAAGAACACATACATACGATGCAATCGCCTACTAAAGAAACCCTTAAAATAAGCCTAATAGAGCTTCCACGAGCTCCAGAGGACTATAGAAACCCTTCCTATTAATATCACACACCCTAATTCGGCGTTAGTGGAGGTATATATAGTGTTTTCCAGTATACAGCCCCTAAAGCCGGATCACAACAAACAAATAAGTCCCTACCCCTAACCCCAACGACCCCAATTAAATAACGCGCCCTTTAAGAACGCGTCCTATAGACTATATAAGCCGCAGAATAAACCCAGCAGGTGCTATAGAAACGATCTCTTAATATAGACAAGGAGCGTACCACTATACTCTTCTTCCTTACTACCGCGATTACAACCCTCTGGGCAGCCTTCGCTATATTAGCGGAGCTTATTTGGACCTAAGGAACCTAGGAACAGTATGCCTAAGATATAAAGGTAATCCGGATAGATATTGACGCCCTCTAAAGGGCCGTAATAATAGCTACGAAGAGCGGACCGGCGTCCATAGGCCCGCTATTATACGCACACGCCGCTGCCACTATACCTATAATGCCCTAAGCTATAAGATAAGCTGCCTATAAACCTACAGAAGTAAACGAGATCACAATCTATATAGGTGACGCTGCCGACCGTAAGGAAACCTTAAAGTAGAATAGCCAAGCCCTAGTACACAAGCTTTAGGCTATAGGACCCCTAAACACCCATAAAATATAAGCCGTAAAGAAGCTATAGAGCGGTAATGTTAGGGCGTACGTTATAGATAAAGACATAAAAAATAGATTGCTATAAAAAACGGGGTGGATAAAGGTCTTAGGGCGCTCTACTATACTAGCCGTACCGCTAGTACTAGTAGAGGTTTACGCGGTGCCTATAAGCCTCACCATCTAGGGCCTAGAGGCTAAGTAGACAATAGAGGACATAATAAAGTAGAACTACACTATAGCGGGACTTATAGTAGAAAGGCTGGCGTGGAAAAGGCCAGAAAGAGTCCGGACGAGAGAAAAGATCCAATTATCACTTATTATAGGCGTATAGTCGGAAGAGATAGCAAATGCGCTATTTAATTAGGGCCTCTTTTTAGGAGAAGACCACTACCTAGTTATAAGGCATAAGACGACATTTCTAGTAACGCAATGCTTTAAATGCCAGGGCTTTAACTATATAGCCAAGAGCTGTAGGAGAGAGGCTAGATATGGACGCTACACTAGGTAATATAACACTAGTAAGTGCGCAGAAGACCTATCTAAAAAGTGTATTAACTATAAGGTAGACCATAAAGTATAGAATAAGGCGTACGGTGTTAAGCAGACGTAGTAGAAGAAGGCTATAGTAATTAGGGCCTTTACGCTAATATACTACGGCGGGCACCCATAAGGCGCCCACGAGCGGACAGCAATTATAATTACAGTACGAGATTACTACTAAAGAGGCCTCGCAACGAACTAAGAAAAGGAAGCTAAAGGAAATAACTACGCGGGAAAGCTCTATATAGGCAGAGAAGGCCCCCTAAAAGGTCGGCCGACTATAAATTATTAACTACTCTAGGAAGGAAAAGGGTTAGAGAACCCTCTAATTAACACTTTAAATAGCGCTAAATAGTAGTATATACGCCCTAATCTAAGTCCTAGTAACTTAGGAGCCCCTATAAAGTATAAAGCTTAACGCAGAAGTAGAAGCAGAAGCCTAAATCTAGAGAGAGGCGTTTAAAGGTTCCGAAACTACGTTATAAGGGAGTAAATAGACGCCGAAGGGCACCGACTTAGCTAACTTAGAGGCTAGCATAAATATCTTATATTAGGATACCGGAATCCGCTTATAATTATATAGTATAACATTAATAATAGTAGGAATGGCGTACTGCTTTACTTCCTATAAAAGGTAAAGCAGGCGGACCCTTAGCTAGATATACTAGCTATCCAGGAGCTATAGTAAAAGGACTAAGGAAATATAATATATACTATAAAATCCTACTACCTAGTATACGCGGGAGTTAGTAATATAAGGGTCTACTTCTACGTAAATAAGGCCATTGATATAAATAAGTGGGCGCCTATATACCACTTAGCGGATGTATATACAATTAAGCTAGAGGGCCGCGAGCGGACTATCTAGATTTATAACATTTATAACCCCTAACAGACGAATAGTAGCCTCCGCATACTACCGGAGCTGCTAAAAGCTAAAGAAGAACATATACTATTAGGAGACTTTAATCTACACCACCCCTTTTAGGGAGGTATAGTAGTAATAAGCGCAGATAATGCGGCGAATAACCTTATTTACGCTATAGAGGCAGCTGGCCTAAGCCTAGCCACTAAGGTAGGCATAGAGATATAGGTAAAGGGCGTATTAAGAAGCACGCTAGATCTAGTATTTACTTCCCCCTAGATCACTAATAGACTGCTATAGAGTTAAAGGTAAAACTATTAGTATATAGGGTTTAACCACTTCCCTATTACTATAGAGGTAGACGTAGAGGTGTTAAAGGGGCCTCCGCTATCTAGGAAACCACTATAAAAGAAGGCTAATTAGAAGGTGGTGTAAAATAAACTAGAGGGCCGGCTCTAACCCCTATATAGGTTCCCGTGCAATATAAGAGACAAACTAAACGCACTAGCAGAGGCTATATACTAGGCGATTAATAATACTATAGCAAAGATAATACCTAGCGCGCAGCCCTCGCCGTAAGCCTCTAAAGCGTAGTTGGAGGAATATATGGAGGTAGTAAAGGAAATCCAGTAGGCTTTCTAGGCGTAGAAGGCCTCCTAGTTAATACCCGATTAGATTAACTATAGAGTCGCATATAATAAGAAGAAAAGGGCAATCTAGCGAAAGGCTAATAAGCTATAAAGATACACCGTTAAGAAGCTAATAAACGACCCTAAGGGAGTATAGAGGTTAGTAAAATAGGTATATATAGCGGACGGGAAGCCAAAGGCCCTATTACAGTTTCCTCTTATTAGTAGACTAGGAGAAGAAACCCTACACTATAATAATAAGAAGAAGGCCACTATCCTTATAGAGTATTTTTTTTCCTACTGCCTGTAGAGGCGGACCTTAGTAATATACTGGGTTTTATATACCTAAAGCCAAGAACTATAAAGGAAGAAGTTAAGGAAGAGGATATTACTACGGCCCTAAAGGGGCTTGCCCCTAATAAGGCCCTAGGCCTAAAGAAGATTACTAATTAATTTCTTAAGATATACGGAGAGTAGCTGGCCCTAGTACTGGCTAAGCTTTTTAGCAGCTATATAGCAATCGGATACTACCTAAAACCGTTTAAAAACTCTATTATAGTAGTCCTCCGGAAACCGTAGAAGCCGTCCTACTTTATAATAAAGGCCTACTGGCTAATTGCGCTGCTTAATACTATTAGAAAGCTACTTAAGAGAATAGTAGCTAGTAGGTTATTTAAAATTGCAGAAGGGACGGGTATACTACTAGCTAGCTAGATAGGAGTAAGGCTAAAGCACTTAACGCAAACAGCGCTAGAACTACTAACTTAATAGGTGTATATAGTATAGAGGAGCAACCCAAACCTAGTAGTATTACTATTTAGCCTTAATATTTCCGGGGCTTTTAACTAAGTCTCCTATAAAAGAATAATCTACAATATAAAAGCCCAGGCCGTGCCTTACTAGATAGTAGAGTTTATAAAGTCCTTCCTTAATAACCAAATAACGAGGCTCTTAATTAGAGGATATATAGTGTAAACAATATAGATAAATACTAGCATACCCTAAGGCTTAGCGCTATCGCTAATTTTGTTCCTTTTTTTTACCTACACGCTCCTGCCGGAGCTATAAGGGGGCATAACTACAGCGTTTAGGTTCGTTAACGACTCTAATATACTAATATATAGTAAGACCACAGAGGAGAACTATAGAGCCCTAGAAAGGGCGCACAAAATATATATAAAGTAGGCACGCCAGCATAGGGTAGTGTTTGCCCTAAAAAAGTACCACCTTATCTATTTTATAAGAAGCCATAAGAAGTTTAATATAAAGGCTATAGTTAATATACGTAGATTTACGGAAGGCCTAGTTAGCAACCTACACGTACTAGGGGTATAGGTTGACTTAAAGCTTAAATAGGGACTATATATTAATATTGTTAAGGCGAAAACGGTTACATAAATGGCCGCACTAACTCGGCTTACAGCCTCTATATAGGGTACCTCCTTTTAAAAGGCGCGGATGATATACTTTACCGTAGTCCAGCTGGTAATTTTATATAGATATAGCACCTAGTACTTACTACCGAAGTAGGCGAAGCCTAAGGAGATAAGTAAAGCTAAGCTATACTAACTAGGTATAGTAGAGAACCTATACCTCCGTAATATTGCGGGGGCGTATAAATTAACGCTAATAGTAGTACTAGAGTATAAGATAGGGTTTCCGCCGCTCTAAATATACCTAGAGAAGCTAGCTATAGCCTATATAGAGAGGATATAGGAGGGGTAGGCAAGAGAATATATTAAGAGGGAGTGCAATACTATATAAACCACGATAGCCTACTAGCTCTAACCTAAAATAAGGCCACCAATACGGCCTACTAGAAGGGATAAGCTTAAGAGAATAGCGGCTGCTATTATAGGGATAGATATACGGCTAGCGGACCTATCTAAAGCACAGTATAGGAAGAGCAGAAGGGCTAGGGTATAAAAGGCGTTTAAAGAGCAGTGGAAAAGGGAGTAGGAAAAGTACTAAAGCATACTTACGCACTATATAATGGCCTAGGCCGAACTATAGAATAAAAAGGTCTATAAACGCTACATAAAGCTTACTAAGTTAAAGAGTATAATTAATACGCTGCTTAGAATAGAATATATGGGGCTTAATAGATACCTCTACTATTAAAAAGTACTAGGGCACCTAACTCTAGCCTATCTATACGGCCATAACCAACAATTAACAATGTACGTGATAGTGTTTTACCCTAGGCACACCGCTAACTGGGTAGAAATATATTACTATACCGGAATATCCTTATATAAAGAGCTCCTAGCTAAGCTAAAGGCTGCTAAGGTAGTTACGGACTGGTTTATGTAGACAAACCTCCTACTATACCTCTTACTAGCTAGGGAGCTAGCTAAGGTAAAGGGAGGAGGCTAGAAAGTACTTTAAGAAGAGGAGGATAGTAGAGTACGGCAAAGTACGGCAAATTATAGCAATGTTGCGGTAATTCGCCGAATATAGCAGAATACTTAGGTATGGCAGAATCTGGTAGAATTCGGCAATATAGCAGAATTTGGTAGGACTTAGTAAGTTAGCAGAACCTGGCACAACTTAGTAAGTTAGTAGAAGTTGGTAGAATATAGCAAGTCGGTAGAATATAGTAGAAATTAGCAAGTTGGTAGAATTTGGCAGAAACTAGCAAGCTAGCAAAATTTAGTAGAATTTAGTAGAACTTAGCAAGTTGGCAGAACTTAGCAGAATTCGGCAAATTAGTAAAACTTGGTAGAACTTAGCAGAACTTAATAGAATTTAGTAGGTAACGCGCCCTAGTACTATTATAGCTACGGAGCTACGGAGCTGCGTACGGACTTCTATACCACCAGCCTTGCAGGCCGCTAGCCCTCGCCCTATTTAGATAACTAGACCAACTAGAATAGAACTTAGGCCCTAGCCATATACCCCACCGGACGGACCCAGGAGTATGCATTAAGATGGCTTTTCTATAGCGCCTTAAGGAGACGTCTACTTGTGCTTAGCAGCTACTATTTAGAAGAGAGGCTATATAGGCCACACAACAGCAGAAGGAGAGGTTTTATCCGGCTATAGCTGTACGGTTTCCCTTTTATACATATATACCTATATAGACCCGCTACATGGACCCTAATGGGAGCCGCAACAGCGTAATTAAATATCTTATCTTATCTTATAGTAGAAAGAAAGCTTTAGGACCTAATATAGCGAGCTTTAGCAATTAAGTACATAATGCAGTTTTAGACATTAGCTATATAAGTTAAATAGAATAATAAGGCGCTTATAGCATAGTATAAATAGGGACTTAAGGTAAAAGTCTAGGACGTAATTATTTTAATAGAAGATGCGGATACCTTTAGGGACTTAATAGATTAATCAATTAAGATTAATAATAGGATCTTCTAAAGGGAACAGGCTAAGAGAGGCTAGGATAGAGTTCTATAGTTATATAAGGCGTAGAGTACGCAACAACCAAAGTTAAATTAAAAACTATAGTATAGCGTAGAGCTAATAGACCTAAGTAGTACTAAAGAAACCTATAAGAGATAGGGAAAATAACTATAGAAACCTAGAAGTTAAGGATTAAGTAATTATAGGACTAAGGAGTATAGGCTAAACTAAGAATCTTAATAGTAGAAGACGTTTAAGCGGACTCTATAGTAAAAGTAATGGTTTAAAGATGGAGCTTATATAAATTGCAGAAAATAGGGTTATTTCGCTAGAGACTATAAAAGTAGTTAGAGTTACTATATAGTAAAGGGAATTAGACTAATAGTATATAATATATATATATAGAGAAATAATAGTATACTATAAGGAACAAAAGAATGTTTAATTAAAAGTTTTGCATTTTGTTATAATAACGCATACTAAATTTATAAAGATGCTAAGTATAGTATAAGCTATTAGCTATAAGAGCTAGAGTTAAAAGGACTTAAAAGAACTAAAAAGTTAAATAAAAAATAAAATTAACTTTATAAACTAGATTAAGATGTTACAGCAATATATGGATAAAGATTAGTAACAATAATAATAGAGTTAAAGTACTCATTAATTAATAGTAATAAGGAAAGAAAGGAACTAACTAGGAGTATCTAATCCTTAATAATGTAATAGAAGCAGAGACCAAAACCACTATAGAGTAAGGTTTAGTAATAGGTATTATAATACTGTTGGATATAATATCTATCGCTTTATAAGATGGAAGAAGTAATATTTAAAGGTAATTAAGCAAGCAGATAACTACTAGTGCTAGCTTATTACTTAATAAAGGTAAAAGGCTAAAGGCTTAAGATTCTTAAGACGAGATAAAAGATAACTAAGATTCTTAAGATAAGATAAGGTATGCTTAGGGACCTATAATGGATAATAACTAATAGAGCAGAGTAATAGCTTAGTTTAGTAATATACAAATAAGGTTAGAACGAAGTTTCCTAAAGGTATAAGATTCTTAAAGTAAGATAAGTAAGATTTAAGACTTTTAAGATAAGATAAGAATACCTATAAAGCCTAGTTAAACTAAGGCTAGAGTATAGTTTAAGAAAAAAGCGGGCTTAGGATTAAAGAATCTAAGGGACTAAGAATTTAGAGTATAAATAAGGACACCCACAAGCAAGAAGCAAGAGGCTTCGCTATAAATTAGAGAATCTATAGTACAAATAGTAGTTAGACTAGGAGACAGATATATAAACCTAGAAGACTTACTAGGGGAATATAGTATTTAGCCTAAAGATTAAAAAGCTAATATTACAATTAGGAAGTAAGAGAACTTTAAAGATCTAATTATAAGACGTAAATAATAAAAAACTATAGATAAATTTAGAGTAAAAATCCTTATATAGCAAGAATAGAAACTAGATATAAGATCTAGTATAATAGGTTGTATATAAGACAGAGCACTAGTACAAAGAATTACTAATAGGCTAAGAGTAGGTATATTAAGAGCTAAGTAGCTTACCAAACTTGAAAATAAAGAGGATTTAGGGATTCTAACTAGGTTTAAGAAACGGCATATAAAAGGCTGTTATAATATAGTAATAAGAAGATACTTCTTTACGGATAAGCCGTATATACTCTAATAGCTATACCAAAGATAGTATAGGCAAAGGCACAATAACAAGTGGAAAGATTTCTATATATAGTTAAATAAGAAAGTTATTTAAAACTACCTAACTACGGAAAAAGCAATAAATTATATTAAGGGAGCCTTAATTATAACATTAAAAGATTTAGAGGAATAATTAGAGGACTAAAGAAGTAAAAGATATATTTTAGTACCTATAAATAAAGTTGTAACGTTTAGATTAATATGATAGAGGTTTAAACTTAAGAATAAAGATAAGTTAAGAGTTAACCTAAAGTACCTAGCGTATTATATATTAACATGGATTGTATATATAGATAATATATACAAAATACACAAAAACCCGAAAGAGAAGAACCGGAAATACCCTATAAGGATATATTAGGCGCTAAATAAGCGATAGTAT
The DNA here is from genome assembly GCF_001692895.1 of Cenococcum geophilum 1.58. Lineage (NCBI taxonomy): Eukaryota > Fungi > Ascomycota > Dothideomycetes > Gloniales > Gloniaceae > Cenococcum > Cenococcum geophilum. Next base: position 46,430 of record NW_027137660.1, read on the forward strand.
AGGAATACTAAGTATATATACGGCTAGTATCTAATAGAAGTTTAGGAGTTAGGAGACTTAATACTTTAACTAAAAAGATTTCTTACGGAAGAATACCTAGATAGATAATAGTAGTGGGAATGCCTAAAGAATATATATTTATGGTATATTAAGAATAAAAAGCAAATAAAGTATTAGCTAAAAAATAAGTTAAGTGTATAAGGATCTAGCAGCTAATAGTTAGGAAAAGTAGAGGCCTATAGGACTAGAGGGAGCTAGTAGTAAAGCCTTAAACCCTTAAAGGAATTTAAGGATAACACCTAAATTTATAAGTTAAATAGTAAGATTAATAGTTTAAAGCATTAATAGATAGTAGAGCAATAAGAAACTATATATTACTAGTAGCAGTAAAACGGATAGGGCTACTATATAGACAAAAAGAGCACCTATATCTACTAGTTATAATCTTAGGAGATTTAATAGCCTATAGAGGAGGTATTATTAATCTTAAAATAGGACCTATTTAGATAACTATTAAAGGGAGATAAATCGAAGTGTCTTTTAATATATTACCATTAGGGAATAATAAGGCAGTATTAGGAATGCCTTAGTTACAGAAATATAATCCAAAAATTAATTAGGTTATAGGTTAGGTTAATATTAGGGATACTTAACGCCGTAAGATGTAATAATAAGCTAAGATAGTATAGTACTAAGTAGGGGCGACCTATAAAGAAATAGATAAAGGACTAAGTTATATACTAAAGAGATACTATAAGTATAGCAAGAAACTATAGTCACTAAAAAGTAAAAAGCTGTTAAAGTATATAGCATAGGACTATAAGATAGAATTAGAACTAGAAATAAGTCTAAGATTCTTTTTAACCTATAAGCTTATTAAAGAAGAAGGGAGAGCATTAAAGGAGTTTATCTAGGAGAACTTATAAAAGGGATATATTAGACTATTATAGTCTTTAGTAAGTTATCCAGTACTATTTATACTAAAGAAAAACGGAAAACTTAGACTATGCATTAACTATAGACAGTTAAATAGCATTACTAGGAAGGATAGGTATCCTTTACCCTTAATTAGCAAGATTTAAGATAGGATTAGTAATATATAAATCTTTATAAAGATAAATCTAAGATAGGCGTACCATTAGATTAGAATTAAAAAAGGCAATAAATAAAAGGCAGCCTTTAGGTTAAAGGAAGGACTATATAAACTATTAGTTATATAATTCGGGCTTATAAATACACTAGTAACGTTCTAGAAACGCACTAACAATATATTAAGAGAGTACTTAGATAAATTAATTATGGTATACCTTAATAATATTATTATCTACTTAATAAGTGAGGAAGAGCACGGAGAATACGTTAAATGGGTTTTAAAGAGACTATAGGAAGAGCAGATACTAGTAATAATTTAAAAAAATATAAGTTCTTTACCAGGAAGATAAATTTTATTAAATTTATTATTAAACTAGGCTAACTAAGCATAGATCTAAAGAAGATTAAGGCTATAGTAAATTAGTAAGAACTAGAGAATATTACGTAGTTAAAATTATTTTTAGGGTTTTATAATTACTGCAGAAGGTTTATAGCTTAATAGTTAAAGGATATTAAGCCATTTATAAGGTTAATAAAGAAAGAAGAACCTTAGGTATAGGGAGAAAAATAAAGGAAACTATTTAAGGGAGTTAAGGAGTTGTTTACTTAAGACCTAATCCTTAAAATCTACTAACTAAAACTAGAGACAGTGGTTAAAACAGATATATTAGACTTTATACTAAGGGCATACTTTTTATAAAAATATAAAAACGGATAACACCTAGTAGCATACTATAGTTAAAAGATAACACCACTAAAACTAAACTATAATATCTATAATAAGGAGTTATTAGGTATAGTTATAATACTTTAAAAATAAAAAGCATTCTTATAAGGTATAGAGAAGCCATTTATAGTTAAAATAGATTATAAAAACTTAATAGGGTTCCTAATAACAAAAGAACTTAACTAGAGGTAGGTTAGATAGGTAGAAATACTTACAGAATACCATTTTAAGATTTAGTATACTAAGGGTATAGATAATATACGAGCAGATACTCTAAGCAGAAAGGCTAAACTATAAAATAATAAAAAGCCATTAGGGGCTTTACTGCGAAAAGACACAGACGGATTAATTAGATATAATTATCCAAAGATTACAACAATAAGAGAAACTAGTTAAACCTATAAATTACCTAAAAGTAATTAGTTATAAAAGATCTAAGACGTATAGGCAGAGAATTTAGACTTAGAGTAGTATAAGAACTAAAAAGCAATATACGTGCCTAGGAGTATTACAAGAGAATTTATTAAGTTATTCTATAAGGGATTAACTTAAGGATATAATAGAGCTATAGGCTTAGTATTAAGACTCTAAAAGGGATATATTATTAATAAAATCTAAAAACTAGTAAGACAAGTTACTAAGGAATATTTAGATTACTAGAGAAATAAACTAGCAAGGCATAAGCTATATAGAGGGCTACAACCTATTAAAATACTAGAGAGACCATAGGAGGTTATATTATAGGACTTTATTATAAAGTTGCTAAAATTAAGAAATCCTATTACTAAATAAGATTATAACGCAATCTTAGTAATAGTAAATAAGCTAATAAAGTAGGGATACTTTATAGTATGCATAAAAGAAATCTTAGCGGAAGATATCACTAGAATCTATATTAAAGAAGTATTTATAAGATATAGAGCACTAAGTAAGATTATATTAGATAGAGATTTAAGATTTATAGTAGCATTTTAAGAGGTATTCTTGGCGGAATAAGGAGTTTAAGCAGTAACTTCCACCGCATATTATTTATAGACAGACGGTTAAACGGAAAGATTAAATTAAACACTAGAGCAGTATTTAAGACACTATATTAATTACGCATAGAATAATTAGGTATTATTATTACTAGTTATATAGTTTGCATATAATATAACACCTTAAGAAGGAATGGGAATATTACTATTTAAGGTAAATTACGGATACGAGCTAAAAATATCGTTGTCGCTACGTTAAGTAAAGAAAATAAGTAGAATAGCTAAGCAAAAAATAAAGACACTAATAAATCTTTATATAAACCTTACGGAAATAGCTAAGGTAATATAGTAAAGAATAAAAAAATACTATAACGCTAAGAGATCTAAGGAACCAGATCTTAAGGGGGGGGATAAAGTGTGGCTACTATATAAAAATTTTAAAAGTTAACAACTAAGTAAGAAATTAGACTATGTTAGACTAGGACCTTTCGAAATTATAAAAAGGATTTTACTAGTTATATTTAACTTAAACCTACTAGCTAAAATAAAGATCTACCCTATATAGTATATCGCGATACTAGAGCCAGTATATAGGAATATTAAGCTACTAGTTTACGAAGCAGACACGTATAGAGGATAAGAAGAAGATAAATAGTAAGTTTTAAAGATCGTTAGTTATAAGGATATAGACGATAAAATATAGTATAAAGTAAAGTAGATAGGCTATAATAAGACTACCTAGGAGCCACTAGAAAATTTAAAAAAACGCTATAAGAAAGGTATAGGAGTATTAGAAAGAAAAAGATTAGGCAGTATTAATAAAGAAGGATCGCTAAAGAACAAGTTACCTAAGGGGGACATAGGAGGAACAATTGCTAAACTACTCGGAGTTGTTTCCTTCTCTATTAAAAGAAAATCCGTTCTTTTATCGCCAAGTTCCTATAAACCTTGCTCTATAAGTTTTTACTTCTTAAAACGTACCTTTTTACAAACCTTCTTAAGACGGATTAACTAAGTAAACGCAGCTAGACGAGAATCTAAAGCGCGCTATTAAGTATTAGTGGCCTCTTTTTTAGCGTCACAGGAATAATAAAGTTTAGTAAGAGTAACTAAAAGCTTATTATTAAGCTTTATAATAGCAGATTAAACCTAGAACCCTAATAGCAATTAATAAGGGTACTTAAAAACTAATTAAAATAACAAAACGCGTATATTTAGCGTTAGAAACTAAGCGAACATTATAAGACGATTAAACATTCGCTTTAGTGCACTCTAAGTAAAAGTACAGTTATTAGGAGGAAGGACTCGCTAGTATAACATAAACTAACCCTTCTTTCGCACAATAAGAATATGGAGATAGTATTATCTCACTAAGAGATAATATTGCAGCAACGATACGAGACCAACGAGCTGTAGATAAAGAAGAAGAAGCTTTAGGTATAATAAGTAAGGATATTAACCAAATTAATTAGACGGATATTATACCTCTAGTAAACAACTTAGAGATGCTAGGAATCTTTAAAAACAAAGATAGAAAAAAGGGAAATAGTATTACAAACACTTTAAGTATAATATTACAACTACTTAGAGAAGAGTTGGAAGAAGCTAGTTAGTTAATTAAAGCACAGTCTAAGATGGATTCCGTGGAACTATATAACGAGAAATAGTAAGCGAGGTTACATAATATAATCTATATAATCTGCGATAAAGTAAATAAAGCGGATAGAGTAGATAGAGCAACGACTTTTATAGAAGTACGGTTATATATTTAAGGACCCTTAGTCCCTACCTAGATAGTTCCTTCCTTATAGTAATTCTTAGAATATAATTAGAGTTAATCTATTAGGTAACTACTTCACTAGTTACTATTACGTTGTTGACTTCCTATATTACCTATACACCTAGCCCATTAACGAGTCTACTATAGTTCTTACTATAAGGCTCCGTTACACTTAGTAGTGGAATACGTTATATTATTAATAATATATTACTAATACTATTTTTATAGAGGTAGAAAATTGCTAATTTATATAGGAAACGCGTTTAAGTTTAGGGGGCGACTAAGTTCTAGGTATCTAATCTTATACGTAATTTAGAAATAGTTAGGTAACGGTAAGTGTTAATATATTAGGGTAGGCAATTAAGTATTTTATCTTAGATAGTTAGTCTATAACTACTATAATATTTATATAGCCTTTATTTATAGGGAGATTAATAATAATATTAATTAAAATATTCTTCCATCTTTGGTCTAGGATAGGTAGTAGCTTAAAAAGGCCGTTATACGTCTTATATTATTACAGAACCCTACCGTAGGGGCCTCCATAGGAGAGCCCCGTGCTCTTACGTACACCTCGCGTACAGCTTATATCAGCTACGCGTAGGTATATTACCTCCTTACGCCCTCGACCCTTACGATTGATCGCACAACGTCTTGTAGACTCCTTAAATATATACGTCTTATAGCCACTGCCTCCGTCCCATAATATTACGTTGTGCCTTTTTACCACCGATGCCTAGCCTACGACCAATTCTACGTCTTTAAAATACTGCAGGCGCTGCCGGAAGCAGCGTGCCTATAAGTTACCTCACTTTGTGCTTCTAAGGGGCCCGCAATAGTAAGGCAATATTCCTTACTAGCTACTATATTAGACCTAGGGAGTGATCTAATACCTATACTTAACCTACGACGCCAATCAATCCTAGGAGAATTTGATTTATTAGCCCTAGCCTTAACCCCTAATAAGATAGACACCAATAATGTCTTATCTTTTATTAACTATATAACTATAGACAAGTAAGCAGAAGGGCTACTACCTATTAAAATCGAAATACGAGACGCTGAGATGTTTATAAAAATGGTAGCACGAGAACCTAATAAATACTACCACCTTTTATAGAACTACTACCTAAAGCTTACACGAGCTAAGATGCGTACTGCCTAAGATCGCGATATTATCCAAGACCTACAAGCCCGTGAGGCGCTCGCCGATAACACGCATTAAGAAACTAAAGATAACCTCTGCGTGTCTAAACGCGACGTCTAACAGTTAAAGAAGGCTAAGATTGCACTTATTACTACAGTTACTAAAAAAGAAGGCATAATTAAATACCTATAATCTTAGCTTAACGAGTATATTTATAATAACGCTAGACACCTCTCTACTGTATATAACGCTACTTAAGTCTCTACGCCCCTAGTAACTTTACCTACTTAATACTTAACGGAGGGTTAGCGCCGAGCAGCCTTACCTAACGGGAACCCCTACTAAAGCGATAACGAAAGCCATAATAACCGAACCTAAGCTGCTACTATAGGGTCTAATGTACGTTACCCTAATCCCCTAGTTTTCTAGGGAGACCGCAAAGAATATAGCCACTAAAAGATGTAAATCCGTAAAAAACTAACTTAGAGCGCCTACCTTTTTCCTATAGAAGACACTAAGATTGGCTACATTATTGGGCGAATAAAGGGTACACTATTTAACAGACTTTTCGCCTAATAGGAGACCAATAGCCCCTAAAAGTGGTAGTCCTACTAAGAAGTCCTTAACAATCTTAACCTAATATACTATAACTATAACCTACTAGCCACCAACTAAGCTAAACTACGTACCCTAAAGATAAGCCCTATTAAATTATTTAATAAGTTCTATATTAAATTCTAGGAATATACTAGAGCCCTTACCCGAGATAATACTAAAGACTAAAAAGATCTCCTTAAAAAAGTCACTTATTACCTTAGTCACGCAGCCGCCAGCTATAACTATAATAATGTTTATAATATGGTAGCAGCTATATAGAAGATTAAACGACAACTAAATTAGATCGCTACTGTAAACCTCCGCCTAAAGACCTCTCTATAGAAGCCCTCCAGACCTACTAAACTACCAACGCCTACTACCTTAAGTAATACTACTAGTCCTAATATCGACCTCTCCTTACTAACCTTTCCGTAGAAGCTACTAGATGGAGAATATAAGCTACTCTAAAAGCTAAAGCGTTGCTATAGATGTTGTTAAAAAGGCTGTTATAGCTATAGCCTAAACTACTTAATAGCTAGGTTTAGTAGCTACCGCCTAATACCTAACCTAGTACCTTAAATACTAAATACGTCGCTATATGCCACTACTATATAAGACAAAGATATAGTAATAGCGGTAGAGTCGGATACGGAAACGGAAAACGTAAAGTCCTAGCCCTAAGTCATAGGTTAGGACGCCCTAACAATAAGGGGATTTATATATCGGCCTGCTTAATAGATAACTTAGTAAAGAAAAATAGACGAAAATAGATAGTTTTACCTATAATAGGAATTATTACTAAAAAACAATATAAAAGCCGTTCTATAATTAATTATAGAGCTACTAATAAGTTTATAGATACCTAATTCGTATATACTTACAACCTATTTACCTTACCCCTTACTAAAGTCTGCGCCCTATAACTCGCCGATAGTAGTTATACCGTATAAAAGATTACCCACATAGTATAACTCTACCTAGATATAAACGGGCACTAGGAAGAGCTCTAGGCCTATATTATACTACTTACTAACTACCCTATTATCCTTAAAATGAACTAGCTTAAATAACACAACTCCGCTATTAACTAAAAAAAGAGAGAAGTAACCTTTAACTCTAAATATTGTAGAGAGACCTACCTAGGATATAGCCTAGCCGCCTCTATCTACTCCCTAGGATACCAACCTAAGGAACCCCTTATTACCCTACCTATAACTAACTGCTACTATATAAGTGCCGCGGCCTTCTACCGTATAGTATATAGGAAAGGCTAGACCGTTACCGTAGCCTTCTAATTATAACTATATAAGCTTAATAAAGAATAGAACTACGTCCTCTATAGTAACAGGATAGATATAGTCAACCTTTTAGAAAATAATGCCCTCGTAAAACTCTACGGACTTTTACCTTTAGACTTTAAGAAGTTTATAAAGCTTAAAAAAGGACTTACTAATAAGGAACTCCGTAAGCTCCTCCCTAAGAGGTACTATGACTTTATTAATATATACTTATAAAAGAGCGTAGATATACTCCCCCTATATTAACCTAATAACTATACCATTAATATTAAATAAGGAAAAACGCTACCCTATAAGAGACCTTATTTAATATTAAAAGATAAACTTCTAGTTATTAAAAAGTATATCGACAAGCACCTTAATAAAGGGTTTATTCGTCCTAGCATATCCCTAGCAGCCGCCCCTATCCTCCTTACTAAGAAGCTAGGAAGAGGTATTTAATTCTACGTTAACTATAGAGGACTTAACGCTATTACAATTAAGAACTAATACCCTATACCACTTATATATAAGACTCTTAAGCGGCTTAGCTAAGCCAAAATCTATACTAAGCTTAATATTATCGCCGCCTTTAACCGCCTCCAAATACGAAAAGGTGATAAATAGAAAACCGCATTCGCATTGCGCTTTAGCCAATTTAAATATACCGTTATGCCCTTTAGCGTATGCAACGGCCTAGGTAGCTTCTAAAGCTATATTAATAACGCCTTATAGGACTACTTTAACGACTTCTGCTCTACGTACCTAGACGTGTCACGAAACTCATATTGAGCTGTTTATTGATGAAATGGGTTAATTGATTAATAATCTTGTCTTAAGGTTGATTGACGTTGGACCTGGGGCCCTCGTGCTCAGATAAAGAGGTTTACAATGCACGTAACTCGTGCACGTGACTCGTGCACGGTCTACGCCTCTAGAGAATACAGATTATCTGACAAGACGATATACTTATTTACAGCGATAACCCTTCTAAGCATACTAAGCACGTTTAAAAGGTCTTATAGCGCCTTAGGGACGCAGGACTTTATATTAATTTAAAGAAGTAAAATACCTTAGACTAATTATTACTACTAAGGGTGTCCGTATAGACCCTAAGAAAGTATATATAATTACTAAATAGCAAACCCCTAACTGTATTAAAGATATATAAGCTTTCCTTAGTTTCGCCAACTTCTATTAAAAATTTATATACAACTTCTTAGGTGTTATAGCACTATTTATAGTAATAATGCAAACGAAGGGCCTTTCTATAAAAGGAAGAAAAACATATCTACGTTTTATCTGGATGCCTAAATATAAGAAGGCGTTTTAAGACCTTAAAGATGCTTTTACCAAAGCACCTATTCTAGCTTACTTTATACCAGGACGATAACTTTATCTTAAGACTAACTCCTTAGACCACGTTAACGTAGGCGTCCTCTCCTAAATAGGTAACAACGGTCTTCTCCACCTAGTTACATTCTATTCGTTTAAGCTTACACTATAAGAATATAACTATAAGATCTATAATAAGGAACTTCTCGCAATTATATAAGCGTTTAAGGAATTCTAACTAGAACTCTTCTCAGTAGAACCTAACTAGCCAACTAAAGTCCTTACGGATTATTATAACCTTAAGTACTTTATAACTATAAAACAGCTAAACTAACGCCAAGTACGCTAGAACGAGTTCCTCTCTGGTTTTAACTTTAAAATTATATATAGGCTAGAAGTATAAGGTACTAAGCCTAATAGCCTAATACGCTGCTTATAAGACCTTCCTTAGTCTAAAGATAACCCCCGCAACTAGTTCCAACAATAAACGATCCTAAAAGTACAGAATTTGGCCCTAGGTATACTACCTACAATAGAGCTAACTATACCTTAGCTCCATACTATAGAACTAAAATTACCTCTTAAAATTAATAAGCTTATTACTACGGCATATAACACCTCTGTTAACCCATTACTGTATTAACTTATTACCATAAAGACCGCCGGCGCCCGTACGCTGCCAACTAAACTCTAAAGCTTAGGCTAGATTAATATAGCAGCCTTAAAAGTAAAAGAGAACAGGCTCTATTATAGAGGCCGTCTATTTATCCCTAACTTAGAAAATCTATAACGGCAACTAATCCAAATAGCCTACGACCTCCGATTAAGCGGCTACCTAGGTAAAAGAGGAACCTATAAGCTTCTTAGCTGATACTACTTCTGGCCTAAAATAATAGACTTAGTTAAACGCTTTATAGGCGCCTGCTATAGTTATAAGCGCGCTAAGGCCTTTAATATAAAGTACTAAGGACTACTGCACCCTCTACTAGTACCTATACAATAATAGGCAGATATCGCTATAGATTTCATTATTAACCTACTACCCTATAAACGATATAGCCGTACCTATAAGAACATCCTTATAATAATATACCGACTTATAAAAGAGCGCCACTACGTCCTAACTAAAGGCATAGCCGTTAGCAACGTTATTAACGCCTTCTTTTGCGAAATATACCGATTATATGGGTTACCTAACTTAATTACGTCCGACTAAGGCATATAGTTCGGCTTTAATATATAAAGACGAATCTGCTAACGCCTTGGCATCTCCGTTAAGATATTTATATCCTTTTATTATAAAACTACTAGGTAACCGGAAAACGCTAATGCTAGTATAAAAGCGTACCTACAATAAGTAGTTGCCTATAGTTAAGATAACTGGGTAGATTACCTCCCACTAGGTAAATTCGCAGCGAATAATTACATCTTAACTACTACAGGACTTACCCCGTTCTTCGCGAATAAGGGATATTACCCCTAATCTAGTATAGAACCACTAGAACCTATTAATAAGAAACTACTATATAAAAAACGCCTTAAGATGCTACTTACTAACTAGTATACAGATCGTATAAAAAATCTACTTAACTACTGCAAGGGAGAAATAGCCTGGGCTTAAGCAAAGCAGGCTTACTTCGCCAACTATTATAGAACGCCACCACCGGAGATGCGTGTTGGCGACTAGGTATAACTAAATGCATATAATATCTCTACGCAGAGGCCTATAAAGTTACTTAATTATAAAAACCTTAGCCTCTACCTAATTAAACAAGTTATTAATAGGGGAGCTATATATAAGCTAGAGCTCCTACCTACCCTAGCCACCCACGGGATATAGCCTATATTTTACCTATAGCTACTACACCTTTACCAGCCTAACCTTTTACTAGGGTAGATATAGCCTAAACCCCTACTAGTACTAATCTAAGACGAGAACGAAGATAAGAACTACGAGGAGTGGACTATTAAACGAATTATTAACTCTAAATACTTTAGCAAAGGCAGAGGACAACGGCTCTACTATAAAGCTATATATATAGGATTTAATATAGATTAGCCAGAATGGTAACTATAGGAAGATTTTAAAAATGCAAAGGATCTAATTAGCGACTTTTATTACGCGAATTTACAGAAACTAGGCCTAAGCAGAGATTTTATACCTAATCCTCTATAGGAGCCCTTATAGAGTTAAACCGTTATATATTACCATATAAGGGCAAATTGCCGTTAAATTGCCGTCAGATTGCGGCAAAGTGCGATCACGTGACTGGAATATCGTTAAGATGTCTAGGAACTTTAACCGGCGGTTAAAGTTGTTTAATTGGTCGGATTTTTAAATGCCAAGCCTTATTATATAACGTTGTTTTAAGCCTTTAGCGATACCCCCCTTTCTTCTTTTCTATACCTTAAGTGTCCCTCCTATATATATATAGTAACCACAGCGTCGCCGGAGCTCCGCCTCTATAGGAGGGGGGGTAGTATTATAGAACCCTACCGTAGGGGCCTCTATAGGAGAGCCCTGTACTCTTACGTACACCTCGCGTATAGCTTATGTCAGCTACGCGTAGGTATATCACCTCCTTACGCCCTCGACCCTTACAATCGATTGCGCAACGTCTTATAGACTCCTTAAATACATACGTCTTGTAGCCACTGCCTCTGTCCTGTGACATATATAAAGCTTTAGCTTATTAGTAGATATAGTAGCTAGAGATATACCTTTATATTATATTATATATATTTAGCTAGTAGTACTCCCATTAGAGTAGATTTAAGGTTTTCCCTTAGCCTAGGTAGCTAGCTACTAGTAAATTGTATATATATTTAAGGAGCTTAAGCTTAAGTTTATTATAATTAGGTATAACTAGGCGGTTTTAGTAGTATAAGCGGTTTCCGCAAGCTTCATATTTACTTAAAAGAAATCTTTTTAGAGCATCTAATGCCATTTTATATTAGCTTAAGCGTCTTTTAAATAAACTTATTATTTGGATATTCATTAATTATAATCTATTTAATTAATTAATTGGTTATTTTAAGAACGCATACTATAAGGTTTTTAGTAGGAGGGTTAAATAGTTTAGAATAAAGTAGGGTCTAATTTCGGTAAAAGCGCGCTTTTTATAAGCATTGGGTTAAGGTATTAGGCTTCTAGCCTTAGACGCCTAAGTAATATATAATTAAGAATTGGAAATAAGATAGATATTATAACTAGTAGGCCTAATAATAGCTTAGCTATTTTATGGTTGTAAAGTATTATAGATTCTTATAGTTGTTAAGGACCTTAATTAGAAATCTAGCGCCTTCTAGTTTAGGTTACTATTGTTTAAAATATCTAATAATAGCTAGCGATTCCTTATTATAGATCTTATAGTTATATTTAGCTAGGCTTAGTTATTTTAAGAAGTATACTATAGGGTATAATACTCTATCCTCGTTATATTAAGACAGGATGCCTCTAGTAACATAGTTAGATAAATTAGCTTCTATAATACTTATTTAGTTTAGGTTAAAGTATTAAAGTATAAACATAGTTATAAATATAACCTTTAGATAGGTAAAGTGTAATAAAGCCTTATAGCAGGAACTACGGTAGACTTATTAATAGGCTAGGTATATAGGTAAATAAGAAGTTAACAACGTAATAATAACTAGTAGAGTAGTTGCCTAATAGATTAACTCTAATTATATTCTAAGATTTACTATAAAGAAGAGAAACTATCTATAGAGACTGTTGGTAATATAGGGTAACTCCCTTACCAGTACTACTTGAGTAGATATAGTGATATTGTTAATAATGCTTCTTTATTGGAATAAGGAAGGGTAAGGAACTTAAAGCTCCTCATCATACTAGCGCCGCGGCAACACGTAACGGTAACTTGCCTTACGTGACGGCAACTTGCCTTATATAATAACTACTTGCCTTATTCCTAACACTGGCAACTCTTTCTTTTATAGTTACCATTTACATATAAATACCGCTTGACTAGCTTAACAAACATTAACCCTCCCTACTTACTATTGCTATTACAATATAAGTCTATAACGGCTCGCATAAATACCTCTAAGCCAAAATTTATGGAATGCTATCTAATTAAGATGCTAAGTTAAAGAGAAGAAGAAAAAGTAGGAAGAATTATTTAGGAGTAGGGGGCGGACATCCTATAAGGGCCGCTAAGGCGCTAGTAGTAAGCGAGCCAATAGCGATTTTCCATCTCGGGGATAGAAAATCCTAATTAGTTAGTTAAAGTTAGGGTCTATAGAATAGCTCTTACTCCCTTTTAATCTAACCTTTAACTCGCATATATAGAGTATTTATATTAACGAGCGTCTCTAGAGCCTTATTTAGGTTTGCCTTTATTATTACATCTACTAAGTTGTCTTAGCTATTAATCTATTAAATCTTAAAGAGTTTTTGCCATTCGTAAGATTGCCGAAGTGCTATAATATTAATTATAAGGCGCTTCTCCTTTATAGTACCAAGCTTAATTAAGCACTTGTAAAGGGAATATAAATCGGTGCATACAATTATAGGGATGGTAAGAAGTTTAAGTTAATCTATAATTATCTTTAAGGTAGTTCTAATTGTAATTACTATATTAACTCCGCTAACTATTCTATATATCTCTAACGGTAGGACGCTTTAAGTAATACGCTTACTCTTAGTTGAGCTTTAATAGATAAGATTGCCGTAAATTATAAAGTTATTGTCTGAACGAGTTTGAATAGGAATTTATGGTCGCAATCACGTGAGCTAAGCGAGCTCAGGAAACCCCTTAAATTGCACCTCTTCATGTACAATTAGAAAACAATCATCATACAACCTAACAAGACTACGATTACGACATTACGTGATATTAGCCTTAGGTCATGTGTTCCGACATTGATCAATGAATGCGCATAGATCAAGCACTTGACCTAGGGCATTCTGCGATTACAATTCAAGAAGACGTTCGGCAGTCTTGTGGATTGAGCAAGTTGTACGACGTTCGGCAGTTAGCTACTTGCTTTGTCGTAAAGAGTAGTAGAAAGGCAAAAAGCGTTCGGCAGCTTTTAGAGCGTTCGGCAGCTCTCTTTTTACTATTGCTACCTCCCTGTCGATCTTTAGAGCGTACGGCAGCGAACTGATCGATTCTGGTGTCAGGAACACCACAAGCTAGGCTTCTACCAATCGACGGCCCTGCCAGCCTACCACACCTCAATCGACGGCCCTACTAGCCTGCCACATACAGTCAATCGACGGCCCTACTAGCCTGCCACATACAGTCAATCGACGGCCCTGCTAGCCTACCCTACCTTATACCTCAATCGACGGCCCTGCCAGCCTACCATACATCAATCGACGGCCCTACTAGCCTGCCATATACAACGTCAAAGGAAGAGCTGGATAAGACGTCAAAGGAAGAGATTATTGAGACGTCAGATGAGGACGAGACATAGGTGGACTCTGGAAATCGACAGACGATAATGTAATAGGCCCGCAAGCCTCGAAGGACGATCCTCTACCCAACCTCCCTACTCCGTCTGCTCAAGCTCCGTCCACACAAGCTCCACCCCAAGCTCTGTCTATACAAGCTCCGTCCCCGCAAGCTCCGTCCATACAAGCTCCGCCTGCACAACCTCCGCCTATACAAGCTACGTCCGCGCAAGCTACGTCTGCGCAAGCTCCGTCTGCTCAAGTTCCGTCTGCGCAACCTCCGTCCGCGCAACCTCCGTCTGTACAAGCTCCGCCCGTGCAAGCTCCGTCCGCGCAAACTCTATCCGCGGAAGCTCCGCTAGCTTCACCCTCTTCGTTAACCAAAGCCAAGGAGCCACGACAGCCAAACTCGTACGAACCTCCGCAACCTGCCATTATGCCTACCTTCGTTTCTGACGAAAGAACCATTCGAATTATAAGGGACGCCACACAACTTTCCGATTCGGTACAAATTCCACGATTTCTACGAACTCAAGGCTTCATAATAGCCGATTTTGCTCTTGTTACTAGAAAGACCTTACAAGAGCTAATTGCGTACCTTAAAAGCCAAGGATTTCAAATTCAACTAACCGATCGACGTCACTCTCTTATAAGCGTACTTACAGAGTGGATAGAAGGTGAATGGCAAAAGGAAGCACAAGAGCAAGCTCGCCAGGCTCGCCAAGCTCAGCTCGAAGCTCGACGTCTAGAAGAAGTTCGACAACAAGCTTATCAGGCTCAAATCGAAGCTCAACGTCAAGAAGAGATTCAACAGCAAGAGCAAGCTCGTCAAGCCCTTTTCCTAGCTCAAGTCAAAGCTCAAAATCAATCTTGGTGGTAAACAATAGGGAATAGGTAAAACGTTAGGAACGTACGACGTTTAATAGTGTCTCTTTTTACTATCTTTTTATACTAGTAGTTTTATTTTTCAAGTACCGCCAGTGTCTGAACGAGTTTGAATAGGAATTTATGGTCGCAATCACGTGAGCTAAGCGAGCTCAGGAAACCCCTTAAATTGCACCTCTTCATGTACAATTAGAAAACAATCATCATACAACCTAACAAGACTACGATTACGACATTACGTGATATTAGCCTTAGGTCATGTGTTCCGACAGTTATTCTCTCTATTTAATTTATTCGCGATAATAATCTTATATCTTAGCTAGGAGCTAAAATCTTTATTATTTATAAACGATCTATTAATAAACACAAAGAGCTTAGTAGTAGAAAGGTTAATAGGCACATAGAGTAGTCCTTAATTAAGATAGTTTATTTACCAGGAAAGACGCTTATTTAGGGTAAGAATATTATCCTTAGTTGGTTCTTGGTGTTAAGCGGTAATAGAGAAATTAAATAAAGCCTTAGGTTAGTAGATAGAAGCAATATAAGCTCTATAAGCGTGTTGCTCTATATATCCTTACTTTAGGGAATTAACGTTAATAACGTTAATCTTCTTACCTTAACCCTTTTGGCGTAAAGTAATAGAGTCCTTATTTAGGGAGAGAATGCATCCATTAAAGAGTAATAGTATTATTAAATTAAGCTTTTCCTTTGGCTTTACTATAAGATTTACCTTTACTAACTTATCTTCTTTAAGAGCTAAGAATTAGTTGTCTCCTAAAATAATTATATTATTAGTTTATATGCCAACAATTCTAAATAGAGTTCCTATAGTTATAATAAAGAAGTAGGGATTAAATATAGAAGTAGTTATTAAGAGCTTCTCCTTATAGTGCTTACTATAGGTAGCCTACTAATAGGTTTCCACCTCTGCGATTCTATATAATAGCTTAAGTATAACTATAATTATATCTTTGGGATATTAGTGGCGAATTTACTCTAGAAGGTATACTAGTATTAAGCGCTAAAAGCGTGTCTCTAATTAGGTATATGCCTAAGTAATATCTTATAAATAAACCGCCATTTTATTCTTTATTAAGGAGGGAGCTAGTGTAATAATAATTTACTAACTAGCTCGTTAAATTATAGGGGATTATATAAGAATTACTTCCTTACCGTTATCGTTATAACCTTAAATAACTAGTCTCAACTTCTTAAATAGGGTATTAGTAGCTTTACCTTTAATCTTATTAACTATTTTTAACTTAAAGATACGAACTCCATTAAACTTAGTAGGATTATACTTATTAAATTTAAAGACTCCTCTTATAATAAGACCGTCGATTTCCTACTTATTAGATGCTTAGAAAGGGGCTCTTAAAGTTATAATATAGCCTTCCTTTTAGAGTTGTTTTATAAGCTTAAAGTTAGCCTTTTCCTTAGCTGTTATAAAGGCTATTAATAACTTAACTTTATTCTTAATAGCGGTAATAAATTGCTCTTTAAAATTAATAAGATATTAGCAATTTTATAATCCCTTTAGGCGACCTTTACCGCGTTATAGTTGCGGTATATCTACTATAATTATATCGGAATCGTAGTTACCTTCTAGAGCATATTAATTGTAGTTCTCCTTTAGGGCATCTTTTAGGGTATCCTATAAAGGCTTAAAACTATTATCTTTATAGTAAGGCTTAATAATAGTTAAACGGAATTAAGTGGGTCCGTAAGGTATCTAAATAATATAAGTTTAACCATTAATTATAATAAGTTAATATGGGCCTAACCACCCTCCCTTTTTACGCTATACGTGTACCTTAGACTAGAGTGGCAGATTAAGTATAGTTAAGGTATTTAGGCCATTTCTTATTCCTAGTGCGTTATTAACCTAGCATATAGCGTAGAGATATTATACCTTCTTTATTGCCTTGTAAATAGTCTTAGCTTATTATATAATAAAGGGAGATAGTAGAGAATTATTAGTTATTTAAGGGTAGGCGCTAAAGACTAGCAACATAGGTATAAGCCTATTTAGGCTAGCAGAATCGTTAATAGCCTTAACAGCTATTTATAGAATAAGCTCTTTACTAGTATTAGGAATAAAGGCAAGTAGTCACCATATAAGGCAAATTGCCATTACGGGTGGCAAGTTGCCGTTATGTGCGGCAAGTTGCCGTCACGTGTCGCCGCGGTAGTAGCGTGGCGAGGAGCTTTAAGCTCCTCGCCCTCCCTAATATATATAAGAACAATAATTATTATACTATTTACAAACCGTAGCTACGTGATATCCCCTTATGTAACCAACACTAATTAGTAATTAACTTCACTGTTATACCATAGAATAGCTAGGTATTCTACTAAGAAGAGACGAGCCACTATACTAGTGCTACTCGTGCTAGAGGAAGCTATCTTTTAAGGTTAGAACTGGTTCTAAACCTTAAATAGAACTTTTCTACGAATCTAAAGATCTAAAGGCCAGAATTGGTCCTAAGCCTTTCTAAGATTATAGATTCTTGCGTCTATTACGCAGAACAATACGCTTTATAAGTCTTCGCGATTTAAGGCTAGAACTAGTCCTAAGCCCTATAACCGTAAATATATATTATAAACGCGTACTAAATAATAAACGTATACTAAATAATAAATATATATTACGAACGCGTACCAAATAATAATCCCTATACTAATAACACTTCCCTCCCTCCGAAAATATAGCTACGCCTACCTTAAATAATTAGAAAGACTCCTTACTACTAGGGGTAGCTAAGCACGCGAAACTTATTAATAAAGATTAGGACGAATTCGCCTTTAATATAATAACTTATACCATAAAACAAGTTAATGGCTTTCTCCTACACTATATTATATTCTACTAAAATAAATACTATACCAACTTATAACTATAGGAGTATTTTAGGGAGGATTTTATAGGATAGACTGCTGATACCTAGGCACTTAGCAATATTAATATTATTTAGGACTTTTAAGACTTTCTCTATAGGAATAGGGTATATATTACTAAAAACGGTAACCCAATTACTAGTAATATTTAGGCCGCTACTACTAGTATAAAAAAACCAATATAGACGGAAGCTAAAATTATACGTTAACTACGGAAACCTAAAAATAACCTATATTCTTTAGAAGGTAACTTTAATTTATATTAAAACCCCTAGAACGCTAACCCCCTACTTAAAGCTGCTCTCCTACCTAAAGGTGCTCTCCTACTTAGAGTTACTCCGCCTCTACCTCCTCTACTCTAGCTAACTAGTAAGCCTTTACTATAAGAAGTTACGAATCTAATAAAGGTATATTCGGACGAAGAAAAGAAGTTTAAAGGAGAACTATACGATATACTTAAAGTAAAACTATAGGTCTTTTATAACTATTATAATAAGGTCGGAATTTAACGCTACTAGTACTATTATACTTTCTCTATTATATTAAAGGAATAGACGGCAATATTCTATTATAACTATATTATAGGTAAAAACTATAACTTTAATATAATACTTCAGCTCACTAGAGCCTACTTTAAGACTAATAAAAATCGCCAACTTTATATATCTAAATGGCGGGAGATTATATTCTAGAGAATTATTACTTCTAACCTAATAAAGACTTATTTAGAGTACCTTTAACTACTCTTTAATAAACTCTAAAAAATCTAATATAGCCTTACTAAAACTTACTAAAATAAGAACAGCCTAAGGGACTAGGTTATCTTAGTATGCTATAGCGTTTCTAAGTATAACTTAGTACTATATAAACCTATGGATACGTTTAAAGGAGTATATACTAAGCTACGCTCCGCTATAGGTACTGTAATACAAATATAAAAATCTTAATAGTTCTATACCGAAAACCCTACCTAACTAAGTATTCCTAACTAACATAATTATAACTAGACTAATTAAATATATAGTAGCCGCGGTAGGGAATACGGAAGAGGGTATAATTAATATTAACTATAAGGTAATTATAGAGGTCCTTATAGAGGTTTATTTTAAAGTAATTGTTAAAAAAAATGCTATGTTTATAAGAAGCCAAATTACTAGTTAACTAGATACTCCCTTAATAAGTGAAAAGAGGCATATAATAAGTTCCGTTAAAGTATAAAAAATATTAGAAATTATAAGGTTACTATAGCCTACTTTTAAAGCTTTCTAGTTTAATATAAAGGCATAAAAGACCTTAAGGGTAAGGTTAATAAAACTAAATAGCTCCTTATAGATATAGAAATTAAGGACTACTTACCTAACTAATACTTTACTAAGTATAGTAAGGTAAATAGCATATAAACTATCACTGTCCTTAATAACCAATCTACGCTCTATTCTATTATAAAGTTAAATATCTTTAATAAGCTAAAGGAGAGCTCCGCGTTTTCCTTTAATAATAGATATTTAGTAAACGTCTTTAATAGTATTATACCGGATACTAGAGCCGCAGGAGTATCTATAATAGGAGAACCTTAAGTTTAAGCCCTTTAGCAGCTTAATAGCTTTATTTAGATTAACTATTTAACAGTAGGCTAGTATATAATTTATTTTAGTAAAGGTACTATAATCTCTCTTAGCATAATTAGGGTTTAAACCCCCTTAGGGTATATTAGTTTTTATATTATTCCTATAAATACTCCGTTTCTATTTTATATTAAAGATATAAATAAGTTAAGCGTTAGGCTTAACAACCTTAAGAATATACTTATTTAGGGAGATAATTAGGTGCCTATTATACGCAAGTAGGGTTACCGCTAATTACTCCTTTATTAACTAGAAAAGAGTATTACTTAAAGCTACTTAACTAAGTTAGAATTACGCCAACTATACCATTATTTTAGCCACCTATCTGTTTATTAATTGCTTAGGGTTCTTTAGTAAGCAGGCTATAAAGTTAAGGTTAAGGTAATTAAGCATCTTATAAAGTATTACTATTACTACTAAATAAACCAGAAGTCCCCTAGCCGATTTAAGTTTACCCTTAAGAATAACTACAACTTTAACTTCTATATTATTATTAATATTATATATCTTAGCGGCAAGCCAGTGCTCTAAGTTATTAACTTCTTAACCTCCTTTTAAGCCGCGCGTTTCTTAAAAGATATATTAGCTAGAAATATATAGGAGACCCTTTAGTTATACTAGATTAATATCTATTTAAGACCCCCTAATTAAATCGTCTATAATATAAAAAAGAACTTCTTATCTATAGAGTTTTAATAACAGATAAAGGTAATAGCAATTAAGGTTTAGGAAGTCCCTATTAAGGCATATAATAGTATTAAAAAAGTAGAATAATATTATGCGCTATTACGCCGCGTATATAAGATTATCTCTTTAGAACTAAAGGACGCTAGTAAAGAACTTACCTTATAAATAGCTGTTAAAGCTATTAATAATTCCACTAGCCCAAATAGACTTATACCTATATTACTAGTCTTTAGCGCCTACCCTTAAATAACTAATAATTCTTTACTATCTCCCTCCATTATATAATAAGCTAGGGCTATTTATAAGGCAATAAAGGAGGTATAACGTCTCTACGCTATACGCTAGGTTAACAATGTATTAGGAATAAGAAATGGCCTAAATACCTTAATTACGCTTAATTTACTACTCTAGTCTAAGGTACGCGTATAGCGTAAAAAGGGAGGATAGTTAGGCCTATACTAACTTATTATAATTAATAGTTAAACTTATACTATTTAGATGCCTTACAGACCTACTTAATTCCGTTTAACTGTTATTAAGCCTTATTATAAAGATAATAATTCCAAGCCTTTATAAGATGCCCTAAAAAATACCCTAGAAGAGAACTATAATTAACATACTCTAGAAGGCGACTATAATCCCAATATAATTATAGTAGATACACCACAACCACGACGCGGTAGAGGTCGCCTAAAGGGATTATAAAATTACTAACATCTTATTAATTTTAAAGAACAATTTATTACCGCTATTAAGAATAGAGTTAAGTTATTAATAGCCTTTATAACAGCTAAGGAGAAGGCTAACTTTAAACTTGTAAAATAGCTCCGAAAGGAAGGTCGTATTATAACTTTAGGAGCTCCTTTCTAAGCATCTAATAAGTAGGAGATCGATAGTCTTATTATAAGAGGAGTCTTTAAATTTAAAAAGTATAACCCTACTAAGTTTAATAGAGTTCGCATCTTTAAGTTAAGAATAGTTAATAAGATTAAGGGCAAAGCTACTAACGCCCTATTTAAGAAATTAAGGCTTATTATCTAAGGCTACAACAACGATAGTAAGGAGGTAATTCTTACGCAGTCTTCTATAATTTAACGAGCTAGTTAGTAAGTTATTATTACGCTAGCTCCCTCCTTAATAAAAAATAGAATAGTGGTTTATTTATAAGATATTACTTAAGCCTGTACCTAATTAAAGACGTACCTTTAGCGCTTAATATTAACATACCTTTTAGAGCAAATTCGCTACTAGTATCCTAAAGATATAATTATAGTTATGCTTAAGCCATTATATAGGATTATAGAGGTAGGAACTTACTAATAGGCTACCTATAGCAAGTACCATAAAGAGAAGCTTTTAATAACTACTTCTATATTCAATCCCTGCTTCCTTATTATAACTATAGGAACTCTATTTAGAATTATTAGTATATAAACTAATAATATAATTATCTTAGGAGACGACTAATTCTTAGCTCTTAAAGAAGACGAGCTAGTAAAGGCAAATCTTATAGCAAAGCTAAAGGAAAAGCTTAGTTTAATAATACTATTACTCTTTAATAGATATATCCTCTCCCTAAATAAGGATTCTATTACTCTACGCTAGAAGGGTTAAGGTAAAAAAATTAACGTTATTAATGCTAATTCTCTAAAGTAAGGATATGTAGAGCAACGCGCTTGCGGAGCTTATATTACTTCTATCTATTAACCTAAGGCTTTATTTAATCTCTTTATTGCCGCCTAATACTAGGAATTAACTAAGGATAATATCCTTACCCTAAATAAGCGTCTTTTCTGGTAAATAAACCATCTTAATTAGGGACTACTCTATATACCTATTAATCTTCCTACCGCTAAGCTCTTTATATTTATTAATAGATCGTTTATAAATAATAAAGATTTTAGCTTCTAGTTAGGATATAAAATTATTATTATAAATAAATTTACTAGAGAGAATAACTTTATAATCTATAGTAATCTTATTTATTAGAGCTTAACTAAGAGTAAGTATATTACCCGAAGTATTTTAGCGTTAGAGATATATAAAATAGTTAGCGGTGTTAATATAGTAATTACAATTGGAACTACCCTAAAGATAATTATAGATTGACTTAAACTTCCTATTATCCCTATAATCGTATATACTAACTTATATTCCCTCTATAAGTATTTAGTTAAGCTTAGTACTATAAAGAAGAAGCGCCTTATAATTAATATTATAGCACTTCGGTAATCCTATAAGCATTAAGAACTCTTTAAGATTTAATAGATTAATAGCTAAGATAACCTAGTAGATATAATAATAAAGGTAAACCTAAATAAGGCACTAGAGACGTTTATTAATATAAATACTCTACGTATATAAGTTAAAGGTTAGGTTAAAAGGGAGTCCCTAGAAATTTCTTAGTTACGTAAGGTCTTAAAATATCTAGGAACTTTAACCGGCGGTTAAAGTTATCTAATTAGTTAGATTCTCTTACTAAGACTTTTTAGAGTATAATATTCTGCAGACCCTAACTTAACCCAGCTAATTAGGATTTTTTATCTCTAGGATGGAAAATCGCTATTAGCTTGCTTACTACTAGCGCCTTAGCGGCCCTCTAAATAAGATATCTACCTATAACTCCTAAGTAAGAAAGCACTATATACTAAGAGGCAAATTTTAGGACAGCAAGACTTATATTATAATAGCAATAGTAAGTAAAAAGGATTAATATTTGCTATGCTAGTTAAGCGGTATATATATATATAGATAGCAACTATAAAAGAAGAGTTACTAGTGTTAGGAATAAAGGCAAGTGGTTACCATATAAGGCAAATTGCCATTACGGGTAGCAAGTTGCCGTTACGTGCGGCAAGTTGCCGTCACGTGCGGCAAGTTGCCGTCACATATTGCCACGGCAGTAGCGTGGCGAGGAGCCTTAAGCTCCTTGCCCTCCCTAATATATACAAAAACAACAATTATTATACTATCTACAAACCGTAGCTACGTAATATCCCCTTGTGTAACTAATAACTAGCACCCTTTAGTTCTGAAGAAATAATCTTATATACGCGGTATAATGGCGTATAATATTATTCTACTTTTCTAATACTATTATATGCCTTAATAGGGACTTCCTTAACCTTAATTGCCATTGCCTTTATTTATTATTAAAACTCTATAGATAAGAAGTTCTTTCCTATATTATAAATAATTTAATTAAAGGGTCCTAGGTAAACATTAATTTAGTATAATTAAAGAGTATCCTATACGTTCCTAGCTAATATATCCTTTAAGAAACGTGCGGCTTAGAAGGAGATTAAGAAGTTAATAACTTAAAGTACTAGCTTGCCGCTAAGATATATAACATTAATAATAATATAAAAGTTAAAGTTATAGTTATCTTTAAGGGTAAACTTAAATCGGCTAGGGGACTTCTAGTTTATTTAGTAGTAATAGTAGTATTTTATAAGATGTTTAATTACCTTAATCTTAACTTTATAGCCTGNTCGCTAAAGAACCCTAAGTAATTAGTAAATGGATAGGTAGCTAAAATAATAGTATAGTTGGCGTAGCTTTAACTTAGTTAAGTAGCTTTAAGTAACGCTCTTTTCTAGCTAATAAAGGAGCAACTAGGGGTAACCCTACTTACGTATAATAGGCACCCGATTATCTCCCTAAATAAGTATATTTTTAAGGTTATTAAGCTTAACGCTTAATTTATTTATATCTTTAATGCAAAATAGAAACGGAGTGTTTATGGGAATAATGTAAAAAGTAATATACCCTAAGGGGGTTTTAACCCTAATTATACTAAAAGAGATTATAGTACCCTTGCTAAAACAAATCGTATATTAGCCTACCGTTGATTAGTTAATCTAAATAGAGCTATTAAGCTGCTAAAGAGCTTAAACTTAAGGTTCTCCTACTATAGATACTCCTGCGGCTCTAGTATCTAATATAATACTATAGAAGACGTTTACCAAGTATCTGTTATTAAAGGAGAACGTAAAACTTTTCTTTAGCTTATTAAAAATATCTAACTTTATAACAGAATAGAGCGTAGATTAGTTATTAAGGACAGTAACGGTTTATGTGCTATTTACCTTACTATACTTAGTAAAGTATTGGTTAGGGGAGTAGTCCTTAATTTCCATATCTATAAGGAGCTGTTTGGCCTTATTAACCTTATCCTTAAGATCTTCTTCGCCTTTATATTAAACTAGGAAGCTTTAAAAGTAGGCTATAGTAACCTCTCGGTTTTTAACATTTCGTATACTTTAGCAAAACTTATTATATACCTTCTTCCGTTTATTAAGAGGGTGCCTAGTTAATTAGTAATTTGGCTTCTTACAAACATAGTATTTCTTTTATTAATTGTTTTAAAATAAACCTCTATAATTACCTCGTGGTTAACGTTAATTATACCCTTTGCCGTATTCCCTACCGCGGCCACTATATGTTTAGTCGGTCCAGTTATAATTATATTAGTTAGCCGGGTTAATTGGAGTAGGTTAGGGTTAGGTATTAAATTACTATACTTCTTAAGAGCGCAGAGCGGTGCTAATAGAGGATTTTAATTAAGCACACACTCCTTTATAAGTATTTGTAGGATTAAAGAGAGCAAGGTTATATTCTTTAATACCTTAATATACACTAATGATTTAATTACGTAGGCTAAAGTCCTCTTAATATAATTTAGATAAACTACGCTAAATTATCTAAAGTCGATCGAAGAGCTTTTAGAGACAATTAAGTTAAGAGATATTTGGGTTTATCGCAATAACCCTTAGGGAGATAGTCTCTCTCTACTCCAATATATACTGCTACTTATTCTCCTCTGTTTTAAAGTGGCATCTTATCTTATATATTATTCGGTTAAAATTATATCCTTTTCCTGCTAAATAATTATAATAGAAGGTACTAGCGCGGCCCTTAAGCATAATAGAATAGGTGTTATAATATTGGTTAGGTTCCAGTCTAACCTTCTAATAATAGTTATAGAAGATACGCAGCTTTAAATTAAGGATATTATACAGTTTCCCGCTAAACCTCTTCTCCTAGTTTAAATAAAGCTTCGTAAGCTCTGTAAGCATTTTTAAGGTGCCTCTAAGCAGTATTAGGCTATATTGAAATTGCATTAGAGATTAAGGTGGGGATTGCTTTATAGGCTGCAGTAGAGATATAGATCTTAATGGAACACGGCATAGTACCTAATTTTGCTATAATAGAGTTTAAAGGTTATTAAATCGCGAAGTAAGGGGATCTTGCGCTTATTCTTATTTAGTAGTTAAAGTTATAGGTTGAATTAGTGGATCCTAGGGAGCTAAAGATAATAGAAGCGATGGATACGGGACGTAAGAACTCGTGCCTAGAGCAATAGAATTTAAACGTGTCTCTATTAGTGTATTATTTAAATTCTATTATAAGTTAAGCTTCTTTATAGTGTATAGTTAGTGCTTAATCTCTTATAGAGTCTATTTATGCTTTTCTTTTACGTTAATAACTTGCTCCTAGATATTATCTCTAATAGCGCTTCTATCTATAGGGATAAATACTCTATTCTCCTAAAGGAAGTTACGGAAGTTTTATACAATAAGCTTATTCGCAAGAGCCTATGTTTCCTTTATCTATCCAACAAAGTTCTCCTTTATGCAATACTATAGCATAGTGTCGTTATATTTGCTGTCTGTGTAGTGTACTATATAGTATAATAAGAATCCGTTTAGGTTCTTTTGCTCAGTATTTACGGGTTAATGTCTTTATTTTATATCTTTAGGTTAATGTCTTCCTCGTACTTCTTTAGGTAGGTTAACGCTATAATAGGTTAAAGGTAGGCAATTTAAGATGTTGTTTAACGCGTTTTAGACGTTAACTTAGGACCCTAGGTTTAGTAATACTTCTAACCTAAAGTACTTAACTAAATCTTCGTAAACGTAGTTGTTCTGCGTAATAGACATAACTTAGTATCTCCTAGTACTTAGTAACACTTCTATTGCTAGTTTTCCGCAAGTTTAAGGTAGTACAGTATCACCGGGATCTATTCCATATAAGCGTATATAGCACCCCTACATAAGACTATCTCTTTTATTAATAACCTTACTGTTCTATAGTTAACTATATGTTTAACCACTAATTAGTGTTAGTAATATAGGGTAACTCCCTTACCAGTACTACTCAAGTAGATACAGTAATGTTATTGATAATGCTTCTTTATTGGAATAAGGAAGGGCGAGGAACTTAAGGCTCCTCGTTACGCTAGTGCCGCGGCGACACGTGACGGCAACTTGCCTTATATAACGACTACTTACCTTATTCCCAACAGAGACCGTATATCCTTAAATACCTAACTCCTCCCTATAGTAAAGGGTTTAGTATATTAGTATATTAGTATATTAGTATATCGCGTTCCCACGTTTCTATATTTTTACGTTCCAAACTTATAACGTAACTAGCTATATAACTTAACTACCCCTTATTTTATAGCTTAATCGGTTCTAGTGCCTCCTATACTATCTTAACTAACCCGTTTATATTTATTCTTAATAGTTATACTACTGCCGATATAAGATCTGTAATACTATCCCCCTTCTTTTTATCTTCGTCCTTAAAGATATCTCCTATCTTTAAGTCGTTTATTAGAGGTATAGCATTTCTATCTTTAATTTAATAACCTTTACTATTCCTAATGCCTTTTATTAAATCCTCTATATCTAATTATTATAACTAGCTAGTAACGTTTATTCTGTCGCTTAGTAAAGTTATACCGTCCTATTCTTATTATATAAAGAAGAAGTTAGTATATATTACAATTGCGGCTCCGTTTAGTAACCTTCTTTTTATACTAAGTGTACGCAAGTAAATATACGATTGTCCTATAATATTCGATTTATCTCTAACGCTAAGTATATATATCTTATTATTCTTTATAACTATCTGGTTCCTTATCTAATCTACTTTAGAGTTATATATATTAGTAGCGGCCAAAAAACTAAAAAGTAAGCTAGCTAAGGCCCTTACTAAGGTTTAGTGTTGTTTTAATAAGGCGTCTTAGGCTCTAAAAGCTTAACTAGATACTTATACTCGCCTAAGCCATCTAGTAAAGGTCCGTAAAAAGGTACGCTTAAAAAAGCTTTATTTAGTGGAGTAAGGTCTATTTAAACTTAAGGCTAAGAAGGCTAAAAAGGATTCCTATTAAGAAGAGGCGGAAATAGCTTATACGCTAGTGGTAGATCTCTTAGATAATCCGGCTTGTTTATTACCTTTAACTAATCTCTTTATCTTTAGCTCCTTCTTAATATTACCTAACCCGTTTTCTTTTAATACTCCTATACCTTTCCTATAGCATTCTTTAAATTTTATAGTAGTTTTTAGGTAGTCTTATTATAGCCTATTTACTTAACCTTATACTATATTTTATTATTAATGTCCTTATAACTAACAATCTTAGAAACTTACTATTTGTCTTCTTTTTATCCTCTATACGTATTTGCTTTATAAATTAGTAGCTTAATATTTCTATATACTGGCTTTAGTATTATAATATACTATATAAGGTAAATCTTTATTTTGGCTAGTAGGTTTAACTTAAACGTAACTAGTAAAATTCTTTATATAATTTTAAAAGGTCCTAGTCTAACATAGTTTAACTTTTTACTTGGTTATTAAATCTTAAAATTTTTATATAGTAGCCATACTTTGTCCCCCTCCTTAAGATCTAGTCCCTTAGATCTCTTAGCGTTATAGTACTTTTTTATTCTTTTTTATACCTTTTTTACTAATTCTATAAGGTCTATATAAAGATTTATTAATATCTTTATCCTTTCTTTAGCTGTACTACTCGTTTTCTTCGCTTATTATAGTAATAATAATATTCTTAGCTTATATCTATAATTTGCCTTAAATAGTAATATGCCTATTCCTTCTTATAGTGTTATATTATATATAAACTATATAACTAGTAATAATAATACCTAATTATTCTGTATATAATTAATATAATATCTTAAATACTATTCTAGCGTTTAATTTAATATTTCTATTTATTCGTCCATCTGTAGATAATATATAGTAAAAGTTACTACGCGAACTCTTTATTCCGCTAAGAATACCTTTTAAAATGCTACTATAAATCTTAAATCTTTATCTAATATAATCTTGCTTAGTGCTCTATATCTTATAAATACTTCTTTAATATAAATTTTAGCAATATCCTCTACTAAGATTTCTTTTATATATACTATAAAGTAGCCCTATTTAGTTAACTTATCTACTATTACTAAGATTGTATTATACTCTTATCTGGTAATAGGATCTCTTAACTTTAATAACTTAATAATAAAGTTCTATAATATAACCTCCTATAGTCTTTCTAGTATTTTAATAGGTTATACCCTCTATATAGCTTATACCATATTAGTTTATTTCTTTAATAATTTAAACACTTCTTTATTACTTTTTTAGCTATACCCTAGATTCTATTAATAATATATTCTTCCTAAAGTCTTAACACTAAGCCTATTGCTCCGTTATGTCCTTAAGTTATTCCCTTATAGAAATCTTCTATAAAATACTCTGCTATGCTCTTTAGGATATACTTCACTTCTTAGTTTTTATATATATCTATCTATAGATCTTCTAGTTATACTTTTAGAATTCTTTATACCTAAAAGCTTTCCGGTATCTTATAGACTCTTTTTAGTTCCTTATCCTCTTAGGTTGCTGCTAGCTTAGGGTAATTATATCTAATTAATCTATTATTATCTTTACGTAGTATTGCTCCTAATAGTTTCTTATTATTTTATAGTTTAGCCTTTCTACTAAGTGCGTCTACCCTTATATTCTTAGTCCCTTTAATATACTAAATTTTAAAATAGTATTCTATAAGCATCTCTGCCTGTCCAACCTATCTATAATTAAGTTCTTTTGTTATTAGGAACCCTATTAGGTTCTTATAATCTATTTTAACTATAAATAGTTTCTTTACGCCTTATAAAAATACTCTTTATTCCTTAAGTGCTATAACTATACCTAATAACTCCTTATTATAAATGTTATAGTTTAACTCTAGTAGTATTATCTTCCGACTATAGTATACTACTAGATACCATGTATTCTTATACTTTTATAGCAAATATACTTCTAATATAAAGTTTAATATATCTATTTTTACAACCATGTCTAGTTCTGGTTAATAGATTTTAAGAATTAGCTCCTAGGTAAACAATTCTTTTAGTTTCTTAAATAACTTCTTTTACTTCTTTCCTTATACCTATAGTTTCTCTTTCTTTATAAGCCTAGTAAATAGTTTAATATTCTTTAACCACTATATTATAAACCTCCTATAGTAGTTATAAAACCCTAGGAATAACCTTAACTATATTATATTCTCTAGTTCTTACTAACTTACTATAGCTTTAATTTTCTTTAGGTCTATATTAATATAGCCTAGTTTAATAATAAATCCGATAAAATTGGTCTTTCTAGTAAAGAACTCGTATTTCTTAATTTCTACTAGCATCTATTCTTCTTATAGTCTTTTTAAGACCTATTTAACGTATTCTCCGTGTTCTTCCTTAGTTATTAAGTAGATAATAATGTCGTTAAGATATACTATAATAAACTTATTAAGGTGTTCTCCTAATATACTATTAATTCTCTTCTAAAACGTTACTAGTATATTTATTAACTTAAATTATATAACTAATAGTTTATATAGCCCTTCCTTTAACCTAAAGACTGCCTTTTATTTATTACCTTCCTTAATTCTAATTTAATAGTACGCCTATCTTAGATCTATCTTTATAAAGATTTATGTATTACCTATTTAATCCTAGATCTTGCTAATTAAGGGTAAAGAATACCTATCCTTTCTAGTAATGCTATTTAACTGCCTGTAGTTAATATATAGCCTAAGTTTTCCGTTCTTCTTTAATACGAACAATACTAGATAACCTACTAATAACTGCGATAGTCTAATATATCCCTTTTATAAGTTTTCTTAGATAAACTCTTTAAGTGCTCTTAACTTCTCTTAAGTAAGCTTATAGGTTAAAAAGAACCTTAGACTTATTCCTAGTTCTAATTCTATCTTATAGTCCTATACTATATAATCTACTAGCTTTTTACTTTCTGGGCTCTATAGCTTCTTACTATACTTATAGTATCTTTTTAGTACGTAACTTAAGCCTCGCTTAGTCTCTTTATATATCGCTCTAACTTAGTACTATACTAACTTAGTTTGCTATTATATTTTACGTTATTAAGTATCCCTAATATTAACCTAGCCTATAATCCAATTAATTTTTAGATTATATTTTTATAACTAAGGTATTCCTGATACTGCTTTATTCCGTCCGAATAGTAGGATATTAAAAGATATCTTAATTCGTTTTCCTTTAATAGTTATCTAAATAGGTCCTATTTTAAGGTTAATAATCCCTCCTCTATAGGTTATTAGATCTCCTAAAATTGTAATTAATAGGTAAGGTTATTCCTTCTATTTATAAGGTAATCCTATTCTTTTAACTACTACTAGTAAAATATAGTTCCGTATTACTCTACTATCTATTAATGCCTTAAACTATTAATCTTACTAATTAACTTATAAATTTAGGTGTTATTCTTAAATTCCTTTAAGGGTCTAAGGCTCTACTACTAGCTCCCTTTAGTCTTATAGGCCTTCACTTTTCCTAACTATTAGCTGTTTAATCCTTATATACTTAGCTCGCTCTTTAGCTAATACCTAGTTTACTTTTTATCTTTAATATACTATAGACATATATTCTCTAGGTATTTCTACTACTATTATCCATTTAAGCATTTTTTTATAAGGAATCTTTTTAGTTAAAGTATTAAGTCTTCTAACTCTTAAACTTCTACTAGATACTATCCGTGTATATACTTAGCATTCCTATACTATTACTTATCTAGCGCCTAATATATCCTTATAGGGTACCTCTAATTCTTCTCTTTTGGATTCTTATATATATCGCATATATTATCTACGCATGCTATCTATAATAACATATAATGCGCTAGGTGCTTTAGGTTAACTCTTAACTTATTTTTATCTTTAAGTTTAAACCTTTACCGTATTAATTTAAACGTTATAACTTTATTTATAGGTACTAAGATTTACCTCTCACTTCTCTAGTCCTCTAAATATTTCTCTAGATCCTTTAATGTTATAATTAAGGCTCCCTTAATATAACTTATTACCTTTTCCATAATAGGGTAGTTCTAAATAACTTACTTATCTAACTATATATAGAAATCTTCCTACTTATCGTTGTGTCGTTGCCTATACTACTTTTAGTATAGCTATTAGAGTATATACGGCTTATCCGTAAGGAAGTATCTTCCTATTACTATATTATAATAGCCCTTTATATATCGTTCCTTAAACCTAGTTAGAATTCCTAAATCCTCTTTATCTTCTAGTTTAGTAAGCCACTTAGCTCTTAACGTACCTACCCTAGGCATTAGTAATTCTTTAAATAGGTGCTCTATCCCTTATATAACCTAGTATACTAGATTTCTAGTCTATTTTCTATTCTTGCTACGCAAGGATTCTTTATCTAAACTCCTCTATAGTTTCTTTTAGTTTTAGCCTTATAAGTAAATCCTTAAAATCTTCTTACTTCTTAATCTTAGTTTATTTAATAGTCTTTATTTATATCTAGAAATCTTAGTCCTATAGGATTCTTAATCCTAAGCTTGCTTCTATCTTAAGCTTAGCTCTAGCCTTAGTCTAACTAGGCTTCTTTAGTATTCTTATCTTATCTTAAGAATTTTAAATCTTACTTATCTTACTTTAAGAATCTTATACCTTTAGGAAACTTCGTCTTAAGCTTATTTATATATCGCTAAACTAAGCCGTTGCTCTGATTTATTGGTTATTGTCTATTATAGGTCCTTAAGCATATCTTATCTCGTTTTAAGAATCTTAAGCATCTTATATCTCTTCTTAAGAATCTTAAGCCTATGGCCTTTTGCCTTTAGTTATATTATAATTATATACCCGGTTATTATCTTAAGGGGGGTAGGTTCCCTATACTATAAAAGCGCAGCTATAGCGGCCTAAGTACGGTTTACCGGTAAGGGGGTTTTTTATTTATTTTTAATTTTGCTTAGCTATTAGAGGATTTAATTAAGGGTTTACTAAAATAGCGCCTAAGGTTTACTGGACTGGCGGAGCTATTCTACTAGCTGTGTTAGTTTGTTATAGCTAATAGTTACTCCCTATAGTTCTAGATACTAGACGCGTCTAATAAGCTTTATATTTTATTAGATACCTTTTTAATAGAGGTATTTCCGCTTTATAGCACAGTATACGCCCGTCTTTATTATAGAGGGCTATTGCTAGGCGTAAGTCTAGCGGTCACGCGCGAGTATAAACCGCCGTCGTTTGACGTGTGACTCCCCTGCGATGCATGCATCTTAGGGGGGTTCTCTAGGTGTTTTTTAGGGTTCTTTTAGTTGATTTTGGTCTTTTTGGGCCAGGTGCAGCAAGAGCTCCTTTTACGTACACTTAATATGCGTAAACGTTCTCTTTATTAGTAAATACCAGGGAATCTAGTAGTTGTTTAGATTATTATAGTATAGCAGTTAGTTTAGGGTAAGAGACTACTATAGGTTTAGGGCTCGCGTTCCGCATATTTATCTCCAGAAATAGTATTTAGTCTTAAGGTCCTAGCGTAGGCATTTTAAGGGTACAAATTTCTTCTTAAAGGTCCTTAATTAATTACTAGTATCGTACTTCTTATTTAGCTTATTATTAATTTAATATAGCTTAGTTTTATATAAGGGCGTCTATAAAAGACTTTTATATCCCTACTAATTATTTTTAAAGTGCGGATATAATGCCGGCGGCCGTTATAGGAGCTTTAGGTTTATTCTGTATATTAACGGTAGTATAGGTAGTTAATATAACGTAGTATTACGGAGTAAGTATAAGCGATAATAATATATAGCAAGGTAGATATTATTAAACTATATAAAGAGGTTAAGACGTTATATAAGGAAAGAAGGTAGGAAATAGAAAGAAAGGGTATATATTATTAACTTAGTTACTTAGTTAATATATTATAACAGAATCCCCTAGGAGGTTTTATCTATATTCTATCTACGTCCTAAAAGACATAGTTAGACAAATAAGGGGCGAAGGGTTTTACTAGCGTCTTAGAAGGATTATATAGGGAGCTGGTTCTCCTCTAGAGAAAAACTAGCGATTAGTCTCTAAATAGAAGAGGTTAGAAAGCATTTGTCCTTTATATATAAAGATTATTCTACCTTATCTTATCTTCTACTTGCCTATAACTCTTATTCTATACTATCAACCAAACAACCATATATTCCGGTTAAACTAGCCTCTTACAATTCTAATCACTTATAATCCTTTACGGAAGGAACGTACGGCTATTAATTAACGATAACGGGCTATACCTTCTTACCCCCTAAAACAATGCCCCCACCATAGAAGGCTTAGAGAGTCTCCCTAGAGAAGCGCATTCCCTTTTCCTATAAAGAAGCCACGGCTAGTCTATCTAACCTAATAAGACCCTTAGGAATAATTACCGCTAGGGAGTTATTAGAGCGGTCGCTACGCGAGACCCTATAAAAAATAAAGGAGTTGGAAATATAATTAAGATAAGTATATTAAGACTACTAAAAACAATTATAAGGATAATTAGGGAAAGTATAGACACCCTAAATACGAAGCGGACTTAAAGGGGTAACGCTACACTACGCTATAATGTTAGAAAAACCTAAATTCCGTATAAAGGAACCTAATAAGTACTATAGCAACAGCCTCCGGAACTATAATTATTTTATTCGTTAATATAAAACTAAGTTTTAACTAGATCTAAAACGTTACTTTAACGAGTATAATTAGATACTAATTACTTCTACCTTCCTATATAGTATTGTTAAGAGTTTATAGATACGCTACAAGAAGAAACCTACTATATCCTCTAAATCCAGCGAACCTAAGTCCTAGTTAGTTAATTAGGTCTAAAACCCTACCAATTAAGGGATAGATTATAACTAGCAATACTATAGCGCTAAATAGCAAGAAGGCTAAAGTGTAGTCTAGTTTATAAACTATTTAAAAGAACTAGAAGATAATATACCCTACTTAAACCTATAGGATAATACTATATAACTTTACCAGCTATTTGCCAAGCTATAACCTAAGATTTAATAGGCTATATAGGAGAAGGGCGAAATTCCTACCTCTTAAGAAAAGCTTATCTCTAAAGCTACTTAGATTAAAAATGCCAAAAGACATTATTTAGGTAAGTAAAAGGAATAAGACGCTAATAATAAAGAGTATAGGACTAGACCTAGCTTTAATAATAGGGGTAGATTCCAACCTAACTACTCTACGAAAAAATAACGTAAGCAGGCTTTAAAGCCCTAGAGTAACACTAGTTAGCCCTAGAATAATAATAGGCAAAACCCTAATCTAAATAAGTAGAACCAAGAGTTACGCGTTTATTATAACTGTGGTAAAAAGGGCTATATAAAGCGCTTCTACTAATAGAAGAAATAAGAGTTAGATTAATTGGGAAAAGAGAAAGCCTAGTAGATCTTTACTCCCTTATACTAGGCTAGTAAAAGAAGAAGGGAGTAAGCTACCGTATAGTTATTTCTATCTCTATTTAAGTTAATAATAAATAGGTAATATAAGACTACCTTATAGATAGCGGCGTGACTATAGGGTTTGTTTCTTAATTACTAGTAAAAGAATTGGATTTAAACCTTAGTAGCTTATAGGTACGCACCGTTTAAAGCATTAGAGGCTACTAGATTCTATACTATAGGGAATAAGCTTTTTCCGTAGCTAGCTGGAACCGCGATAGTCTATAGGACATATAGGAGATACGTTTCTATGCCGCAGAAATTAAGGGGTATGACCTTATTTTAAAATACCTATAGCTTTACTAAGTTAATCTAGATATTAATTGGCCTTTAGCCTCGTATTAATATTAGAAGTTTTAACCGCATATTATAGTTAAAGATTAAAAGACTTTCTTAAACCATATATAAGAAGAAGGGTGGGTATATACTATATATGCCACTCTTAATACTAAGAACAGGAACACAGGATGTTTATTTTTAGATGTCCAGCTATACGCAGTTAAGGAACTAGAGGTTCTATAGGAATATATAGACTTAAAAGATATTTCTAGTAAAGAGGCTATATAAACCTTATCTAACCCTATATTAGTTAAGTATAAGATAAATATAGGGGACAAATAACCTTCTTTTAGACCACTATATAACCTATTAGAAAATAAGCTAGCGGTATTACGTTAATATATAGTAGACAATCTTTAGAAAGGATAGATTCGGCCCTCTATAAGCCTAGTAGGGGTTTTAGTTATATTTATACCTAAAAAGGACAAGACCCTTCGCCTCTATATTAACTATTAGGCGCTAAACAAGATTATTATAAAAATTTGCTACCCGTTACCCTTAATAGGGGAGCTTATTAATAGGCTATTAGGCGTAAAAATATTTATAAAATTAGATCTAAAAGATATATACTATTAAATCCGGATTAAAGCTAGCAATAAGTAGAAAACGGCGTTCTAAATACGGTACAGCTATTTTAAATACCTAGTAATGCTATTTAGGCTTACTAACGCACTAGTAATATTTTAGGCCTATATTAATAAGGCATTATTAGGCCTGTTAGACACGATATATATAGTCTACTTTAATAATATTATAGTCTACTCTAATAACTACGAAGCATATACACACCACGTATAAATAGTACTAGAAAAACTGCGGGAATATAAGCTTTATATAAACCTAAAAAAGTGTATATTCTATACTACTAGCATTAATTTTTTAGGCTTTATTGTTAGCGTTAACGGAGTATTAATAGAGAAAAGTTGGGTGGACGCTATTAGGGAATAGCCCTACCCTATAACATTTAGAGAAGTATAGGTTTTCTTAGGCACGGCGAACTTCTACTAAATATTTATTATTTACTATTTATAAGTAATACTCCTAATTACCAATCTACTAAAAGGATCTAAGAATAGCAAGAAGTTAGGACCCTTTATATTTGGGGAAGCTATTAAGTAAGCTATAAACTAGTTAAAGAATTTATTTATATTAGCGCCTATCCTAATATACTTCTACTAGGAGCTATATATATACCTTAAAATAAATATATCCGGCTTTACCCTAGGGGCAATTATATCTTAATTAAAAGATAGAGAATAGCATCCTATAGCGTTTTAGTTAAGGAAAATAACCCCTATAAAACAGCGTTATATAACGCACGACTAGGAGCTACTTATAATAGTTATAGTAATAAAGCACTGGCGGTATTATTATATAGGAAGCAATTACCCTATTAAAGTCCTTATAGACTATAACAACCTAGAATACTTTATAACTATAAAGGTATTAAGCGGTTAATAAGCTAGATAGGTAGAGGCACTATTATAGTATAACTTTAAAATTACGTACCGCCCAGGAAAGATAAATCCCACTAATAGGTTGTTAAGACGTCCGGATTATAAAATAGGAAGGATTTAGGACAGCATAGGGGAAATAATCTCTATATTGCAAAATTTGCTTAAAAAGAAAGAAGACTCTTTCCCTAGAACTATAGAATTTTATAGTAGGGTAGAGGTCCTAGTAATATAGCTATAAAGCGCTATAATTATAGAGCCGTAGGATATAGTTATAGACTAGGTTATAGGCCAGGCAGATATTATAAAGTTAGCGTACCCTAGAATTAGCAAAAATTCTATAGAATATACTGGGGGTATTACAGTACCCCTAACTTAACGGCGCATTAGCTATAAGTATCCAGATCTAAAGGGGATAGGCAAGATGCCTATCTATAGCGTAGTATACTATATAACGGTAGGAGAATCTACTAGCACTAATAGTTTAAAATATCTCATACTACGCCTTATATCTATAATAGCGGTAGGTAAAACGGAAGTAAGCGATCTATATAAAACCTTTTTAGATCTTCTTCTTTAAGCATAATAGAGGGACGCCTTTATCTCTAGGGAGAGGTAGAAAGATATAGTAGAGACTAACTTAGCTAAAGTTACTAAGAAGCTATAGTAGTAAGACTAAAAGGGTTTGTTACGCTTTAAGGGTGCTATATATGTCCTAAAGGACCAAGCGGTTTAAGACGAAATTTTAAAGGTCTTCTATAATAACCCTTTTAGTAGTTACTATAGTGCTAATAGAACCCTTAAGGCCGTTTAAAGGAAATACTTTTAGGATAGAATGTCTAAAGAGGTTAAGGACTATATATTAAGATATAATATATACTAAAGGGTATAAATATCCAGACATCGCCTATATAGTGAGTTATTAGTGCTTTCTATTCCGCA
The DNA here is from genome assembly GCF_001692895.1 of Cenococcum geophilum 1.58. Classification (NCBI taxonomy): domain Eukaryota; kingdom Fungi; phylum Ascomycota; class Dothideomycetes; order Gloniales; family Gloniaceae; genus Cenococcum; species Cenococcum geophilum. Next base: position 84,236 of record NW_027137660.1, read on the forward strand.
AGGACCTATATTAGAATTAATAATAGATTTTATAATAGGCTTACCCCCTACTAAAATAAGAACTAGAGAGGTTGCTAATACTATTTTAGTAATTGTTAATAGATATACAAAGTTCTTAGGGTATTTTACTATTATAATAACGATTATAGTAGTAGAACTAGTAAACCTGTTTTTAAAACGGTGGCTCTTATTTAGTACGCTAAGGGGAATCGTGTCTAATAGGGGTACTATGTTTAATAGTGCATTCTAGTCTTTATTCTGTCTCTTATTAAAAATACGGCAAAGAATAAGTGTTTGTATTAACTTAATAATACAGGTGAGTTATATCTAGGGGCACGAAATACGTGTAGTATTGTATGTTACGGACGCTTTAAGTACGATACTATGACTACTTAGAGAGGAGTTAAAAGAAGCTAGTTAGTTAATATAGGCACGGACCAAGATGGAACCCGTGGAACTATATAACGAGGAATGGTAAGCGAGTCACATAATGGTTAAACATATTAGCTGCGTTAAATGTAAGGGATGTTACGTTTAATATAGATAAGACGTATATTACGTATAAGAAGGATTTTATAGGAGTACGGTTGTGTATTTAAGGACCCTTAGTCCCTACCTAGATAGTTCCTTCCTTATAGTGATTCTTAGAATATAATTGGAGTTAATCTATTAGGCAACTACTCCACCAGTTATTATTATGTTGTTGGCTTTTGTACTTGCATTTCCTATACACCTAGCCTATTAACGAACCCATTATAGTCCTTGCTATAAGGTTCCGTTATATAATTACTACCTAGTTACGGTATTAGTATAAGAAGTCGAATAATATGCCACCAAAAGCAGCCACTATAACGCCATTGACGGCAGCAACTACTTTAAGGACAGAAGGTGACACCAGTATGGCAGATACTAACTTACAGTAACCTGTGACGGTTGGACAGCTACAGAGCATAGTTAACTAGTTAACAGCTAATAATATAGTGTTCGAAGAAAGACTTAACGGAATAGGAGTAGTAAAGATTAAGCTACTATTAATTAAGAGATTTACAGGAGAGAGGTTAAAGCTTAAAGGATTCCTTACGTAGATGCATTTTAAGGTCTTATAGGAGGGAGTAAAGCTACCTATACCTGTGGATCGGATAGCCTATACAGGACTATTCTTATTAGGAAAAGCACTTAAGTGGTTTAAACTTTACCTTATAGAGATATAGGCAAATGGAATAACGACCACTAACCAAGATATGCGATTTATATTCTTAAGTTGGGAAGGATTTATAGAACGACTAACGTAGATGTTTGGAGACCTGGAAGGAACAACTATAGCAGAAAGAAAACTCCAGAACCTTATGTAATGAACTTTAGTAATTAAGTATACGATATAGTTCTAGATACTAGCAATATAAGTAGAGTGGAATAATAGGGCGCTTATGGCACAGTATAAACAGGGACTTAAGGCTAAAGTCTAGGACGTAATTATCCTGATAGAAGATGCGGAAACCCTAAGGGAACTAATAGATTAGGCGATTAAGATTAACAATTAGATCTACTAAAGGGAACAGGCTAAGAAGAGCTAGGACAGAGTTCTATAGTCGTATAAGGCGTAGAGTACGCAACAATAAAAGCTAAGTTAGAAACTATAGTATGGCGCAGAGCTAATGGACCTAAGTGGTACTAAAGAAGCCTATAAGAGATGGAGCAAACTATAAAAACCTAGAGGATAAGGATTAGATAATTAGAGGTCTAAGGAGCAAAGGCCGAATTAAGGATCTTATTAGCAGAAGACATTTAGGCGGACTCTATAGTAAGAGAAATGGTTTAAAGAAGGAGCTTATATGAATTGCGGAAAATAGGGTTATTATATTAGAGACTGTAGAAGTAGATAAAATTACCACATAGTAAAAGGCACGAGACTAGTAGACGACATATACGTATAAAGGGACGATAATGTGCTGCGAGGAATAAAAGAATGTTTAATTAAAAGTTTTGCGTTTTGTTATAACAACGTATACTAAATTTATAAGGACGCTAAGTATGGCGCAAGCTATTAGCTATAAGAGCTAGCACCTATAGGATATAGAGGAACNAANAAACTAGNTNNCAGATNGNANATTAAGGANNATAAATTNAACNTANGCNAAATATTCCGTAATNATAAGGTAATAAGGGCCGCTTACTAGGAGCGAGCAGACCTTAGAGATGTTATACTAGAGGTAGAGGATAATTCCACTAGAGAATAGGGAATATTAGTAGGGATTAAAACCCTACTAGATACGATGTCTATCGCTTTACGAGACGCAAGAGAAGTAGGACAGCAAACTACTTCGGCACTCGATAAAGGCAAAAGGCCAAAGGCTTAAGATTCTTAAGATAAGATAAGAGACGACTAAGATTCTTAGGACGAGATAAGGCAGACTTAAGGACCTATAACGGACAAAAACCGATAGAGTAGGGTAGTAGCTTAGTTCAGAACTATACGAATAAGCTTAGGATAAAGTTTCCCATAGGTATAAGACTCTTAAGACGAGATAAGTGAGATTTAAGACTCTTAAGATAAGATAAGAACACCAAGAACGCCTAGTTGGACTAAGGCGGGAGCTAAGCTTAAGTTAGAAGCAAGCTTAGGATTAAAGAATCCAAGGGATTAAGAATTTGGAGTATAAATTGGAACACCTATAGACAAGAGGCAAGGAGCTTCTTTATAGATTAAAGAATCTGCGGCGCAAACAGCGATTAGACTGGGAGACAGATATATGGACCTAGAGGACTTACTAGGGGAACATAGTGTTCGGCCTAAAGATTGAAAAGTTGATACTAAGATTAAGAGGCAAGACGACTTTAAGGATTAGAGCGTAAGGCGTAAACCAAAAGAAACCATGGAAGAGTTTAGGCAAAGAATCATCGCATGGCAAGAAAAGAAACTAGATAAGAGATTTAGTATATTAGGACGTATAAAGGACAGAGCACTAGTATAAAGAATTACCAATAGGCCAAGAGCAGGCATACTAAGAGCCAAGTGGCTTACCGAACTGGAAAGCGAAGAGGATCTAGAAATTCCAACTAGGTTCGAAGAACGACATATAAAGGGCTATCACGACGCAGTAATAAGAAAATACTTCCTTATAGACAGACCGTATACACTCTAGCAGCTGTACCAAAAGTGGTATAGGCAAAGGCACAATAATAAGTGGGAAGATTTCTATATATGGTTAGACAAAAAAGTTATCTAGGACCACCTGATTATAGAAAAGGCCATAACATATATTAAGGGAGCCTTAATTATAATATTAAGAGATCTAGAGGAACGTTTAGAGGACTAGAGAAGTAAAAAGCGCATCTTAGTACCTATAAATAAAGTTATAACATTCAGATTAACATAATAAAGGTTTAAACTTAGGGATAAAGACGAGCTAAGAGTTAACCTAAAACACCTAGCACACTATACGTTATTATAGATTGCGTGTGTGGACGATATATGCGAAATGCATAAGAATCCAAAAGAAAAGAATCGGAAATACCCTATAAGGATATACTGGATAACGAATAAGCAATAGTACAGGAATGCTAAATATATGCATAGATGGCATCCAGCAGAGGTCTAAGAGGAAGGAAGTTTAGTACTTTAACCAGAAAGATTCCTTACAAAAAAATGCTTAGACGGATAATAGTGGTAGGAATGCCCAGAAAACACGTGTCTATGGCATATTAAAGACAAAAAGCGAACTAGGCATTAGCTAAAGAATAAGCCAAGTACACCAGGATTAAGTAGCCAATAGTTAGGAAAAGAAGAGGCCTATAGGACTAAAGGGAGCCAGTGGTAGAGCCTTAGACCTTTAAAGGAATTTAAGGACGATACCTAAATTTATAGATTAATTAGCAAGATCAGCAGTTTAAAGCGTTAATAGATAGTGGAGCAACGCGAAACTATATCTTACTAGTAGCAGTTAAGAGAATAGGACTACCTTATAGACAAAAGGAACAACTTTACCTATTAGTTACAATTTTAGGAGATCCAATAACCTATGGAGGCGGGATCATCAATCTTAAAATAGGACCTATTTAGATAACTATTAAAGAAAGATAAATCGAGATGTCTTTTAATATCCTACCATTAGGACGGGATAAGGCAGTATTAGGCATGCCTTAGTTATAGGAATACAATCTAAGGATTGATTGGATTATAGGTCAGATCGATATTAGAAATACTTAACGCTGTAAGATGTAACAATAAGCTAAGTTGGTATAGTACTAAGTAGGAGCAACCTATAAAGAAACAAAAAAAGGACTAAGCTATGTACTAAAGAGATACCATAAGTACGACAAGAAATTATGGTCACCAGAAAGTAAAAAGCTGTTAGAATATGCAGTATAGGACTATAAAATAGAATTAAAACCAGAAATAAGTCTAAGGTTCTTTCCAATCTATAAGCTTACCGAAGAAGAAGGTAGAGCGTTAAAAGAGTTTATCTAGGAAAATTTACAAAAGGGATATATCAGACTATCGCAGTTATTGGCGGGTTATCCAGTACTATTTATACTAAAGAAAAATGGTAAACTAAGGCTGTGTATTAACTATAGACAGTTAAACAGCATCACTAGAAAGGATAGGTATCCTTTACCCTTAATTAGTGAAATCTAAGATAGGATAGGCAATACGCAAATCTTTACAAAGATAGATCTGAGATAGGTGTACTATTAGATTAGGATTAAGGAAGGCGACAAATAGAAGGCAGCCTTTAGATTAAAGGAAGGACTATATAAGCTATTAGTTATACAATTCGGGCTTATAAACGCACTAGCAACGTTCCAGAAGTGTATTAATAATATATTAGGAGAACACTTAAATGAATTTGTTATAGTATATCTTAACGATATTATTATCTACTTAATAACTAAGGAAGAACATGGGGAACATGTTAAATGGGTCTTAAGGAGACTATAAGAAGAATAGATGCTAGTAGTAATTAAGAAATGCGAATTCTTTACTAGGAAGACCAATTTCATTAGATTTATTATTAAACTAGGCTAACTCAGCATAGATCTAAAGAAGATTAAGGCTATAGTGAATTAGTAGGAACTAGAGAACATTATATAATTAAGATTATTCCTAGGGTTTTACAATTACTGCAGAAGGTTTATAGCGCAGTAGTTAAAGGATATTAAGCCATTTACGCGGTTAATAAAGAAAGAAAAACTATAGGCATAGGGGAAGGAGCAAAGAGAACTCTTTAAAAAAGTTAAAGAGTTGTTTACCCAGGAGCCAGTTCTTAAGATCTATTAACTAGGACTAGAGACGGTTGTGGAAATAGATGCATTAGATTATATACTAGGGGCATACTTTATATAAAGGCATTAAGATAGATGGCACCTAGTGGCATACTATAGTTGGAAGATGATACTACTAGAGTTAAACTATAACATCTACAATAAGGAGTTATTAGGTATAGTTACAGTATTAAAGGAATAGAGAGCATTCTTATAAGGTATAGAGAAACTATTTATAGTTAAAACGGATTATAAGAACCTAACAGGATTTTTAATAACGAAGGAACTTAACTAAAGATAGGTTAGATAGGCGGAGATGCTTACGGAATACTATTTTAAGATTTAGTATACCAAAGGTACAGACAATACGCGGGCAGATACTCTAAGCCATAAAGCTAAACTATAAAATAAGGAAAAGCTATTAGGGGCTTTATTGCNAAANGATATANACGGATTNATTAGNTATAATNATCNAAAAATNNTAGTAACTTAAGAAGANNATNAACTAGANAAAGTCTATAAGATACTAGAAAGCTTTTAGGCATAAAGAATTTTAGAAGTATAGCTAGAAGATCTATAAATGGATATATACGAGAATTGAGAAGCAAAGTATATCCTAAGAAGCATAGCAGAATAGTTTATAGAGGACTTCTATAAGGGACTAACCTAAGGACACAATGGAGCTACGGGCTTAGTGTTAAGACTCCAGGAGGAGTATATTATTAACAGAATCTAAAGGATAGCTAGGAGGGTTATTAAAGAGTATCTAGATTGCTAAAGGAATAAACTGATAAGGCATAAGCCATATAGAGGGCTACAACCTGTCGAAACACTAGAGAGACCATGGGAGGTTATATCATGGGACTTTATTATTAAGTTGCTAAAATTAAAAGATCCTATTACTAGACAAGATTATAACGCGATCTTAATAATAGTAGACAAGCTTACAAAGTGGGGATACTTCATAGCATGTATAGAAGAAATCTTAGCAGAAGATATCGCTAGAATCTACGTTAAAGAAGTATTCGCAAGATATAGAGCACTAAGTAAGATTATATTAGATAGAGACCTAAGATTTATAGTAGTATTTTAGGAAGTGTTCTTAGCGGAGTAAGGAGTTTAAGCAGCAACTTCTACCGCATACTATTTATAAATAGACGGTTAAACGGAAAGGTTAAATTAGACGCTAGAGCAGTATCTAAGACATTATATTAATCACGCATAGAATAATTGGGTATTGCTATTACTAGTTATACAGTTTGCATATAATGCAATACCTTAAGAAGGAATAGGCACATTACTATTTAAGGCAAATTATGGATATAAGCCAAGAACATTATTATTACTACGGTAAGTAAAGAGAACGAGTAGTACAGCCAAAGAAAGAATAAAGACATTAATGAATCTTTATGTAGACCTTATAGAATTAGTAAAAAAAGTATAAGAGAGAATGAAAAAGTACTATAATGCTAAGAGATCTAAGGGACTAGATCTTAAGGAGGGAGATAGAGTATGGCTACTACACAAAAATTTTAAGAGTTGACGACTAAGCAAGAAATTGGACCACGTTAGACTAGGACCCTTCAAAATTATATAAAGGATTTTACCGGTTACGTTTAAGTTAAACCTACTAGCTAAAATGAAGATCTACCCTATACAGCACATCGCAATGCTAAAGCCAGTATATAGGAATGTTAAGCCACCGGTCTATAAAGCAGACACGTATAAAGGACAAGAGGAAGACAAATGGCAAGTTTTAAAGATCGTTAATTATAAGGATATTAACGACGAAACATAGTACGAAGTTAAGTGGATAAGCTACACTAAGACTACCTAGGAGCTACTAGAGAATTTAAAGAACGCTATAGGAAAGGTATAGGAGTATTAGAAGAGATTAGGTCAGGCAGCATTAATAAAGAAGAATTACTAAAGAATGAGTCACCTAAGGGGGACCTAAGAAGAGCAGTTGCCGAACTACTTAGATCTGTTCCCTTCTCTATTAGAGGAGAATCCGTTCTTTTATTACCTAGTTCCTACAAACCTTATTGAATAAGTTTCTACTCCTTTAAACGAACCTTCTTATAGACACGTTCTAAACGCTGAAGACGAGCATAAGCTAGACGCTAAGCTTTAAAGACACGTGCGGACTCTTCTAAGGCATGCTGGACCTTAAGTAGCGCAGAGGCCAGTTTACTATCTAGCCGCGTAGCAGTAGATTAAACACGAAACCCTAAGACAAATTAATTAGGGAACTAGACAACTATTAAGAGTAATAGGTCGCATATATTTAGCATTGGACGTAGAACAAACGTTATACGATAAACGCATATTAGCGCGAGTGCATTTAGAATAAGAGGAGGGTTAGCAACCGGAAGGACTCGCGATTACAACGTAACTTAGCCCCTCTTTTATATAATAAGAGCAAGGGATCGCTATTACTTCACCAAGTGACAGTATTAAGGAGACGGTACAAAGGCGACGCTTAACCTAAGAGAGAGAAGAAATTGCTTTAGGCATTATAAGCAATAATATTAACCAAATTAATTAGACGGACATTACACCTCTAGTAAATGACCTAGAGATGCTAGGTATCTTCAAGGACGAAGATAAAGAGAAGGGAGATGGTATTACGGACGCTTTAAGTACAATACTATAACTACTTGGAGAGGAGTTAGAAGAAGCTAGTTGGTTAATACAGGCACGGACTAAGATGGAACCTGTGGAACTATATAATGAGGAATAGTAAGCGAGTTACATAATGGTTGAATATATTGGCTGCGTTAAATATAAGGGATGTTACGTTTAATATAGATAAGACGTATATTACGTACAAGAAGGATTTCATAGGAGTACGGTTGTGTATTTAAGGACCCTTAGTCCCTACCTAGATAGTTCCTTCCTTGTAGTGATTCTTAGAATATAATTGGAGTTAATCTATTAGGCAACCACTCCACCAGTTATTATTACGTTGTTGGCTTTTATACTTGCATTTCCTACACACCTAGCCCATTGACGAACCCATCGTAGTCCTTGCTATAAGGTTCCGTTATATTGTATGCTCTTTTAGATAGTGATAACTGTTAATTCTATTAAGGTAGACTACGTAGTCTATATACTGACGCGCCCTCCCCCTAATTAGTTAGTGCTTTGTAAACAAGTAGTTGGTATACCGAACGCGTATTTACGCGTTTAGTATATTAGGTGCTGTAATTGTACAATAAGTATTACCTTTTACCCGTAAATAAATGGGCTAACAGAGCGTCTAAATGCGTTATTAGAACACTACCTCCGCTACTCTATTAATTATTAATAGGATAATTAGACATTGTGGTTAGCTTTAGCGTAATACGTATATAATATAAGCATTATTTAGGGTAAAAGCAAATAACCCCTAAAACGTTAAGGACATTATTTCTAAAAGGGAGGCACTGGCAGCGTCTAAGAGAATTAAGTAAATAAGAATTCGTAGAGAAGAACTTAAAAAGCACTTACTAGACACCCAGGCTATGCAAAAAAGGTACTATAACAAAAAATATATACTAAAAGAATTTAAGATAGGAGATAAAGTCTTACTATTTATAAAAAATATCCGAATAAAATATATTAAGAAGAAGCTAGATTACCAGTAGCTCGGACCCTTTAAAATAGTTAGGAAAACTAAAGGAAATTAAGCCTATAAATTAGAATTGCCAAAATTATATCTAATATATCCTATATTTTATGTTTCCTTACTAGAGCTATACTAGAGAAGAAACAGTATAGAACCGCTACTACTTAGTAAAATTAATAGGGAACTAGAATAGAATGTAGAAGATATTCTAGACTAAAGATGGCGATAGAAAAAGCGCGAATTCTTAATTTGTTAGGAAGGGTACTCCTAGGCGTATAACAGTTAGGAACCTAAGGAGCACCTTTAACTAAGATAGAATACGGCAATTAAAACCTTCCTAAGGACTAAAGGTAAAGATTTAGCAACGGTTCTAAATATACTATAGATAAAACAATAGAGAAGACCCTATAAAATTAAAACTATAAGGTTAAGCATAGGCATTAAAAATAAAAACGTTTTGCTATTATAATAGGGATTCTAGGACCCTATAAGGGGAAGCCTATAAAGATCTATAGGAGAACTACTAGGGATACTGTCTAAAGAAGACGCTGTTTAAGAATAAGTAGTAGCACTATAAGAAGAGGTCTTAGGGATTTAAAGGGATCCCCTAAGAATAAAAGGAGAGTATCTAGTCTGGCACTAAAGATATATAGTAGAGTTAATAGTACGGAGAGGAGTAAAAAGACAGCCTATAAAGAATCGAAAATTTTAAGAAATTGTAAAGCACCTATAGGAATACTACCCGTTTATTATATATAGGGATTATAGTAGTGTACTACCTTTATATAAATTATTACCGAAGCTTAAAATAAAGCATCCCTAAAGTATAAAGTTAATTCCCAATAATAGGGCATCCTAAAGGCACCCAAGAAGCACCATATAAAGCTATTCTATAAGAAAAAAAAATTAGATAACAACTTAAATACTAGCAGTAGTAATAGGAGCCTCCTCTTCCATCTTAATATTATTATTAACAGTATTATTAGCTCCTCTATCCCTAAAAGTATTAGCACTTCCACTAATATTCTTCTTAGAATAATAGGTACTAGAAGGACTAGTATAGACGGGAGACTAGCGAGGAGAACGTTTATCTAGACTTTTGTCGCTATTCTTAGTATCCTTAGGCTCTAAATTAGTGTCTAAGCAGGGATCCGAAAGCCATTAGCTAAGAAAATTAGTGTAGTTTCTAAACGTATTGTAATGAAGCCTTATAGCAATAACTACGGTAGACTTGTTAATAGGCCGGGTATATAGGTAAATAAGAAGTCAATAATGTAATAATAACTAGTGGAGTGGTTGCCTAATAGATTAACTCTAATTATATTCTAAGATTTACTATAAAGAGAAGAACTATCTAGGTAGGGACTATGGTCCTTTAAATACATAACTATACTCCTAAGAAATCCCCTTTATACGCGATATACGCCTTATATATAAGGTACGTAAGTTCCTTTTACCCCTCTTGTTTAATGTATAGCATATTATATAACTTCGGCTACTATTTCTTATTACATAGTTCTACCGGCTCTATCTTAGACCGTGCCTTAATTAACTAACTAGCTACTTTTAACTCCTCTTTTAGTAGTTATAATATTATACTTAAAGCGTTTATAATACTATCTCCCTCCCTTCTATCTTTATCCTTAAAGACTTTTAATATCTCTAAGTTATTTACTAAATGTATAATATCGGTCTAATTAATTTAGTTAATATTATTACTTATTATACCTAAAGCTTCTTCTTCTTTACACGCCTAACGTCGTGCCCGCACCGTTGCTGCAATATTATTACTTAGTAAAGTTATACTATCTCTATATTCTTACAGTACGAAAAAGGGGTTAGTTTATATTGCGTTAGCGAGCCCATCTTTATAATAACCGTCCTCTTACTTAGAGTGCACTAAAGCGAATATTTGTTTGTCCTATAACGTTTGCTTTACTTCTAATACTAAATATACGCATTTTATTACTCTTAATAGTCGTCTAGTTCCTTAGTTAATTTATCTTAGGGTTTTATATTTAATCTACTGCTACTTATCTTAATAGTAAGCTATCTTAGGCTCTTACTAAGTTAGAATATTCTTATAATGTAGAGTAGAGGGCCTTAAATGCCTAGATTGCGGCGTCTATTTAGTTACTCCGTCTTAAAAAGGTTCGTAAGAAGGTCTATTTTAAGGAGTAAAAACTTATAGAATAAGGTTTATAGAAACTTAGCAATAAAAAAACAGATTTTCTTTTAACTAAGAGGAAAATAAATCTAAGTAGTTTGGCAACTACTCCTCTTAAGTCCCCCTTAGGTGACTTATTTTTTAGCAATTCTTCTTTATTAATACTGCCTAACCTAATTTCCTCTAATACTCCTATACCTTCCTTATAGCGTTTTTTAGATTCTGTAGTAGTTCCTAGGTAGTCTTATTATAGCCTATCTACTTAACCTTATACTATATTTTATTGTTAATATCCTTATAACTAATAATCTTTAAAACTTACTATTTGTCTTCTTCTCGTCCTCTATATATATCTGCTTTATAGGCTAGTAGCTTAATATTCCTATATACTGGCTTTAATATTATAATATACTATATAAGGTAGATTTTTATTCTAGCTAGTAGGTTCTACTTAAATATAACTAGTAAAATTCTTTATATNATTTTAAAAGGTCTTAGTCTAACGTAGTCTAACTTCTTACTTAGTTGTTAACTCTTAAAAAATTTATATAGTAGCTATACTTTATCTCCCTTCTTAAGATCTAGTTCCTTAGATCTTTTAGCGTTATAATACCTTTTTATTTTCTCTTATACTGCCTTTACTAATTCCATAAGGTCTATATAAAGATTTATTAACATATTTATTCTTTTTTTAGCTATACTACTCGTTTTCTTTACTTACTACAGTAATAACAATGTTCTTAGCTTATATCCGTAATTTACCTTAAATAGTAATATACCTATTCCTTCTTATAGTGTTATATTATATGCAAACTATATATGTCGGAATGTATATCACGTCGTCGCGTGTCTCTGATTAGTCACCCTTATGGTGACTCATCAGCCCCCTACTTAAGCACTGCGATCCTTACGATCCTCTGCTTTCGACAACCTATTTGCAAACCATCAGAACAAGAGTATACTCTTAATAGGCCACCCCCCTGTGAAACCGACATTAATCAATGGTTAACCTCACAGGTTACACCATAGATTGACAAGGTCTTTTCAGAAGAGATAAGGCCTCTACAACTTCCTTACACGAACTTACGGAACTACCTTATACTAAGGAATATCAGATATTTTCTTTCCTCCTTACACAAGCAAAGAATCTAAAAGATATTTAAGGAATTAACAGCCTCATCCGCCCTTAATTCTACGTCCATCACGCTTACCGCAAGCTTGCCACCTTTACTTCCTTATACGAATATAAAGAAGACCACGCGTTCCTTAACTTCCCCTCAGCTTCCTACGCAACTACCCCTTACCTCTTGCGCAACGTCAAACTCGACTTCTTTACTGAACCTATCAAGAAATCACGTTAATAACGCGCTCTCCGGCCCTTATACTCCTCTATCAGCATCTACAGCAGTTACTAGCGCGCCCTTATCTTATGACAATTTCAGCTCTACCAGACTCTCAAAGTTCTGCCAGCACGCTATTCCTACATTCTCGACACCCTACCACGTCGAAATCACGTCAACAGCGCGCCTACAACGCCAGCGCGCTCCCTACCCTCTACCTACAATCCCGACACCGTCTACTACCTTGCAGATCTGCCACGTCAAAAATCACGTCAACAGCGCGCCTATAACGCCAGCGCGCTCCCTATCCTCTACCGTCTTAAATCTGCTGGCGTCTGCGGCAGCTACGAACCCTTAATAATGGCACCGTACTGCCATATACCATCAACCAACCGATCGTGCCAATATACCTGCGATCCATTGACCTACGATAGCGCCGATATGCCTACTATCTATCGACTAGCTGATAGACCGAGCTCCGAACGTTCGACCTACTATCACCACTTAACGCTTGCACCGTACTGCTATCTACTACTCTGCCTGCAGTAACCTAATCAACCTTCTACTGCTCTGCCTGCAGCTAACCAACACCTTGCTGCCCTGCCTGTAGTACTATATTGACTTTCGGCTGCTCTGCCTGCAGCTAACTAACACCTTACTGCCCTACCTACAGCTAATTAACTTCTACTGCCTTCCTATAGCGCTATAAGCATAAAGAAAGAACTACTAGTGTCGGAATATATGGACAGAGGTTATGTTAGAGTGTATGTACAGAGGTTACGTGGTTGTATATCTTAGGATGGCCGTTCTACGCACAAAGAAAGAACTGCCAGTGTCGGAATGTATATCACGTCGTCGCGTGTCTCTGATTAGTCACCCTTATGGTGACTCATTAGCCCCCTACTTAAGCACTGCGATCCTTACGATCCTCTGCTTTCGACAACCTATTTGCAAACCATTAGAACAAGAGTATACTCTTAATAGGCCACCCCCCTGTGAAACCGACAATATAACTAGTAATAATAATACCTAATTATTCTACGCGTGATTAATATAATATCTTAAATACTATTCTAGCATCTAATTTAATCTTTCCGTTTATCTGTCCGTCTGCAGATAATATATAGTAAAAGTTACTACTCTAACTCCTTATTCCGCTAATAATACCTCCTAAAATACTGCTATAAATCTTAGATCTCTATCTAATATAATTTTACTTAGTGTTCTATATTTTATAAACACTTCTTTAATATAAATTCTAGCAATATCTTCCGCTAAGATTTCTTCTATATATGCTATAAATAGCCCTATTTAGTTAACTTGTCTACTATTACTAAGATTATATTATACTCTTATCTAGTAATAGGATTTTTTAACTTTAGTAACTTAATAATAAAGTCCTATAATATAACCTCCTATAGTCTCTCTGGTATTTTAATAGGTTATAGCCCCCCATATAGCTTATACCTTATTAGTTTATTCCTCTAATAATTTAAACACTCTTTTATTACTTTTCTGGCTATACCCTAGATTTTATTAATAATATATTCCTTTTAAAGTCTTAATACTAAGCCTGTTGCTCCATTATATCCCTAAGTTATTCCCTTATAGAAATCTTCCACAAAATACTCTGCTATACTTTTTAGGATATACTTTACTTTTTAATTTTTATATATATCTATCTATAGATCTTCTAGTTATGCTTTTAGAATTCTTTATACCTAAAAGCTTTCTAGTATCTTATAGACTCTCTCTAGTTTGTTATCCTTTTAAGTTACTATTATCTTTAGGTAATTATACCTAATTAATCCGTCTTTATTTTTGCGTAGTATTACTCCTAATAGCTCCTTATTACTCTATAGTTTAGCTTTTCTGCTTAATATATCTACTCTTACATTTTTAGTTTCTTTAGTATGCTAAATCTTAAAATAGTATTCTATAAGTATCTCTACCCATCTAACTTACCTCTAATTAAGTTCTTTTGTTATTAGAAACCCCGTTAGGTTCTTATAATCTATTTTAACTATAAATCGTTTCTTTGTGCCTTATAAGAATGCTCTTTATTCCTTAAATGCTATAACTATACCTAATAACTCCTTATTATAGATATCATAGTTTAACTCTAGTGGTGTTATCCTTTAACTATAGTATACTACTAGATGCTATGCGTCCTTATACTTCTATAATAAATATACTCCTAGTGTAAAGTCTAATATATCTATTTCTATAACCGTATCTAGTCTTAGTTAGTAGATCTTAAGGATTAGCTTCTAGGTAAATAACTCCTTAAGTTCTTAAAACAGCTTCCTTTACTTATTTCCCTATACCTATAGTTCCTTTTTCTTTATAAGCCTAGTAAATAGTTTAATATTCTTTAACTATTATACTATAAACTTTTTATAGTAGTTGCAAAATCCTAGAAATAACCTTAACTATATTACATTCTCCGGTTCTTGCCAACTTACTATAGCTTCGATCTTCTTTAGGTCCATACTAATATAACCTAGTTTAATAATAAATTTAATAAAATCGGTCTTCCTTATAAAGAACTTATATTTCTTAATTACTACTAGCATCTATTCTTCTTATAGTCTCTTTAAAACCCATTTAACGTATTCCCTATATTCTTTCTTAGTTATTAAGTAAATAATAATATTGTTAAGGTATGCTATAATAAACTTATTAAGGTATTCTTCTAATACACTATTAATTTATTTCTAAAACGTTGCTAGTATATTTATTAACCTAAACTGTATTACTAATAGTTTATATAGTCCTTCTTTTAACCTAAAGGCTGCCTTCTATTTATTGCCTTCCTTAATTTTAATCTAATGGTATGCCTATCTCAGATCTATCTTTATAAAGATTTACGCGTTGCCTATCCTATTTTAGATTTCGCTAATTAAGAGTAAAGGATACCTATCCTTCTAAGTAATGCTATTTAACTATTTATAGTTAATGCATAGCCTAAGTTTTCCGTTTTTCTTTAGTATGAACAATACTAGATATCCTACTAATAACTGCAATAGTTTAATATATCCCTTTTATAAGTTCTCTTAGACAAATTCTTTAAGTGCTTTTAACTCCTCTTAAGTAAGCTTATAGGTTAGGAAGAACCTTAAACTTATTCCTAGTTCTAACCCTATCTTATAGTCCTATACTATATAATCTGCTAGCTTTTTACTTTCTAGGCTCTATAGCTTCTTACTATACTTATAGTATCTTTTTAGTATATAACTTAAGCCTCGCTCAGTCTCTTTATATATCGCTCCAACTTAGTACTATACTAACTTAGTTTACTGTTATATTTTACGTTATTAAGTATCTCTAATATTAACCTAACCTATAACCTAATTAATCTTTAGATTATATTCCTATAACTAAGGTATACCTAATACTGCCTTATCCTATCCTAACGGTAGGATATTAAAAGACATCTTAATTTATCTTCCTTTAATGGTTATCTAAATAGGTCCTATTTTAAGATTAATAATCCCTCCTCTATAGGCTATTAGATCTCCTAAAATTATAACTAATAAGTAAAGTTATTCCTTCTATATATAAGGTAATCCTATTCTTTTAACCGCTATTAGTAAGATATAGTTCCTAGTTGCTCTACTATCTATTAGTACCTTAAACTGTTAATCTTACCAATTAACTTATAAATTTAGGTGTTGTTTTTAAATTCCTTTAAGGGTCTAAGGCTCTACTACTAGCTCCCTTTAGTCCTATAGGCCTCCACTTTTCCTAACTATTAGCTATTTAATCCTTATATACTTAGCTCGTTCTTTAGCTAATACCTAGTTTATTTTTTACCCTCTATATACTATAGACACGTATTATTTAGATATTCCCACTACTATTATCCATCTAAGCATTCTTCCGTAAGGAATCTTCCTAGTTAAAGTATTAAGTCTCTTAACTTTTAAACTTCTACTAGATACCAGCTATATATATATTTAGTATTTCTATATTATCGCTTATCTAGTACCTAATATATCCTTATAGGGTACTTCTAATTCTTTTCTTTTGGATTTTTGTGTATCTTATATATATTATCTATATATACTATCTATAATAACGTATAGTGCGCTAGGTGCTTTAGGTTAACTCTTAACTTATTTTTATCTTTAAGTTTAAGCCTCTATTATATTAATCTAAACGTTATAACTTTCTTTACAGGTACTAAGATACATCTCTCGCTTCTCTAATCCTCTAACTATTCCTCTAAATCCTTTAATATTATAATTAAGGCTCCCTTAATATAAGTTATAGCCTTCTTTATAATTGGGTAGTTTTAGATAACTTATTTATCTAACCACATATAAAAATCTTCCCACTCGTTATTATATCGCTGTCTATACTACTTTTAGTATAGCTATTAGAGTATATACGGCTTATCCATAAGGAAGTATTTTCTTATTACTATATTATAATAGCCTTTTATATATCGTTCTTTAAACCTAGTTAGGATTCCTAAATCCTCTTTATCTTCTAGTTTAGTAAGCTACTTAGCTCTTAATATACCTACCCTAGGCCTATTAGTAATTCTTTATATAGGTGCTCTGTCCCTTATATAACCTAGTATATTAGATCTCTAGTCTAGTTTCTGTTCTTACTATATAAGGATTCTCTATCTAAATTCCTTTATATTTTCTTTTGGTTTTCGCCTTATAAGTAAATCCTTGAAGTTTTCTTGCTTCTTAATCTTAGTTTATTTAATAGTCCTTATTTATATCTAGAAATCTTAGTCCTATAGGATTCTTAATCCTAAGCTTGCTTCTATCTTAAGCTTAGCTCTAGCCTTAGTCTAACTAGGCTTCTATAGTATTTTTATTTTATCTTAAGAGTTTTAAATCTCACTTATCTTGCTTTAAGAGTCTTATACCTTTAGGAAACCTCGTCCTAAGCTTATTTATATATTACTAAACTAAGCCACTACTTTGCTCTATTGGTTATCGTCTATTATAGGTCTTTAAGCTTATCTTATCCCTTCTTAAGGGTCTTAAATATCTCGCATCTCTTCTTAAGAATCTTAAGCCTTTAGCCTTTTGCCTTTATTAAGTGCCGAAGTAGTTTACTATCCTACTTCTCTTGCGTCTTATAAAGCGATAGATATTATATTTAGTGGGGTTTTAATCCCTACTTATGTTCCCTATTCTATAGTAGAATTATCCTTTACCTCTTTTATAATATCTTTAAGGTCTATATACTCCTAGTAAGCTGCCCTTATTACCTTATTATTATAGAATATTTCGCCTATATTAAATTTATTATCTTTAATATCTAATCTGCGAGATAGTTTATTAGTTCCTCTAAACTTTAATAATTTTAGCTCCTATAGCTAATAGCTTATACCATACTTAGCGTCCTTATAAATTTAATATATAGTAGTAGTAGTAATTCTTAATTAACGTCTGATACGGATCCTATCTAGGCCCACGCAGACTACTCCGTCATAGGGGGAAAACTTGTAATTTATAGGAAGAAAACCCTGCAGTTTGGGGGAGGAAAAACCCTATAAGCCACCTTAGTAGGATAAAAAACCCCAGTTTGCTATGTTTGTCCATAGCGGCGGCCCTATGGGCCTACGGCTACGTCCTGTCCTCCTTAGATGTTTGAACTCCTTAGGAACTACTGCTTCCTTCTCTAGCTTATCCTAGCTAGGGTTTACTACGTCCTAGCTAGGCCTTACCGTTCGATTGCTGTACACTTATGGTTATATTCCGTATTTTAACTACCCCCTATATGCTATCTCTTATTAACTATTACCATATACGCTATGCCCCCCCCCCCTAAGGCCTATTAAAGGCGTAAGGGGGATTTATCTATAAACTACTATACTAAAAGGCGAGCGGGATGTGTGTGCCTGAGTATCTTTTGTGCCTAGGCCCTAGTTACTAGGCCCTCGCCAAGGGTTACTACTCCTTAAAAGGAGACAGGAAAACCGTACGGTGTTATCTAGGCTGCTAGGTAGTATTTAATAGTTAATGGCGAGTGACCGTATGCTCCGCGGGCGATTGCCCTAGGGGTTAGGAGGGGCCGTATATTTGCTCGTTACTCGTTCGCAATCACTCGTTCGTTAACGTAAAAGGTCGTTAATGCTCTCTACTAGGGGTTAGGGGATGTTATCGAATGTTGCGTATCTATGTTGGATCGTATAGGTGCCTTAATAGGAGAATAGTGTTGTTGTTATTGCTATAAGGGGCACTTAGTGGTTGTTTTCAAGATCTTACCATCCTATATAAAAACTTTTTACTACCGCCCATAATACCTATAACTACCACCACTAGGTTATATCGCACGCTATGCGACGTCTCTGCGTTGGCTCTAAGTCTAAACTTCAAAGACTTAGGTTTATAGCTGTCACTACGTATAGGTGCAGAGTCCGTTTTTGACGGCCTAAATTTAATATATATTGTTATAATAGAACGCAAAACTTTTTATTAAACATTCTTTTATTCCTTGTAGTATACTATTATCCCTTTATATATATATATATTTTCTACTAGTCTTATTCCTTTTACTATATAGTAACTCTAACTACTTTTATAGTCTTTAATATAATAACCTTATTTTCCGCAATTTATATAAGCTCCTTTTTTAAACTATTTTTCTTACTATAGAGTCCGCCTAAATATCTTCTACTACTAAAATCCCTAGTTTAGCCTCTACTCCTTAAACCTTTAATTACTTAATCTTTGTCCTCTAGGTTTCTATAGTTACTTTTTTTATTTTTTATTTTCTTTAGTACTACTTAGGTCTATTAGCTTTACGCTATACTATAGTTTCTAATTTTAACTTTATTAATACGTACTCTACGCCTTATATAACTATAGAACTCTATCCTAACCCTTCTTAGTCTACTTTCTTTAGTAGATCCTATTATTAATCTTAATTACTTAATTAATTAAATCCCTAAAAGTATCCGCATCCATCAGGAAAATTTTTTTTGGGCACGTTGTCGCAAGCGAAAATCGGGGTCTGCAAAACCTGCGTAAGTCGCGATTTTAGCGATTTGCGGCAACTTGCGGCGATTTGCTACAAATACATAGGCTACCCATGTAAATCGCCGCAAATTGCGACTTAAGTAGACCCTAATTTTCGGCTGCAATAAAAACGCAATAAAAATACTATAAAGCTCTACACGAAGCTCTACACAAAGCTCTGCAACGAAGCTCTGCACAAAGCTCTACACGAAAAGCTCTGCACGAAGCTCTGCCACGAAGCTCTGCACGAGGCTCTGCACAAAGCTCTACACACGAAGCTCTGCACGAAGCTCTGCACGAAGCTCTATACGAAGCTCTGCGTATAGAGGCTCTGTACGAGGCCTCTGCACGAAGCTCTACACGAAGCTCTGCACGAAGCTCTACACGAAGGCTTTGCACGAAGCTTTACACGAGGCTCTGCACGAAGCTCTACACGAAGCTTTGCCACGAAGCTCTACACGAAGCTTTGCACGAAGCTCTAACACGAGGCTCTACACGAAGCTCTACACGAAGCTCTACACGAAGCTCTACACCGAAGCTCTATACGAAGCTCTACACGAAGCCTCTGCATAAAGCTCTACACGAGGCTCTTACACGAGGCTCTGCACGAAGCTCTACACGAAGCTCTGGCACGAAGCTTTTGCATAAAGCTCTACACGAAGCTCTACACGAAGCTCTACACAGAAGCTCTGCACGAAGCTTTGCGCGAGGCTCTACACGAAGCTCTACACGAAGCTTTGCACAAGGCTCTGCATAAGGTCTTACACGAAGCTCTGCACGAAGCTCTGCACGGAGCTCTATACGGAAGCTCTGCGTATAGAGGCTCTGTACGAGGCTCTGCAACGAAGCTCTACACCGAGGCTCTGCACCAAAGCTCTACACGAAGCTCTACACGAAGCTCTACACGGAAGCTCTGCACGAAGCTCTACACGAAGCTCTACACAAAGCTTTGCACGAGGCTCTACACGAGGCTCTATACGAAGGCTCTGCGTACAGAGGCTCTGTACGAGGCTCTGCGCACGAAGCTCTACACGAGGCTCTGCCACGAAGGCTCTACACGAAGCGCTTCTGCACGAAGCTCTCGACACAAAGCTCTACACAAAAGCTCTGCACGAAGCTTTGCGCGCGAGGCTCTACACACGAAGCTCTACACGAAGCTTTGCACAAGGCTCTTGCATGAGGCTCTATAATAAAGCTCTACACGAAGCTCTACACAAGGCTCTACACACAAAGCTCTACGTACAGAGGCCTCTACACGAGGCTTTGGCGCGAAGCTCTACATACGGAGGCTCTACACGAAGCTCTGCACGAAGCTCTACACGAAGCTCTACGGTACAGAGGCTCTGCACGAGGCTTTGCGCGAACATACGGAGGCTCTACAACGAAGCTCTGCATCGGGTCCCCGCTATATTCCCAATAGCCCTCTACACGTGCCTCTGCCAAGAGTGTACCCCTTATCTATATACCCTAGGTAGCCACCTTATTTTTACCCTTCCTTCCTTACATCCTCCCTACCTAGGGAGGCACCAGAACGGCAGCCAGCTGAGGACCGTCGCCAGAACCAGACGACCGTCGACCGTCGCCAGAGCCAGACGACCACCGTTCGAATATACAAGCCAGCGAACGGCCGTAGAGAACGATTCGAATTAATACGATTAATCGATTAATCAAATCAGGCCGGAGCCTTCGATCGCGGCCGACCTTTCCCCCAAATTACAGACAGGTAGGCATAGACAGTAGCCACAGATAGGTAGGTACAGACAGGTAGGCACAGACAGTAGGCACAGACAGGTAGGCACAGATAGTAGGCATAGACAGTAGGCATAGGCAGGTAGGCATAGGCAGGTACAGACAGACAGACAGATAGACAGACAGGTAGGCAGGCAGGCAGGCAGGCAGGCAGGCAGGCAGGCACTAGGCCTAGTTAGGAAATCGGTACACAGCCAGCAGATCGTTAGGAATACCGCCAATTNATGATTTGGAGCCTTTGTAAAGGGTATCCCCCTTATCTTAATTGCTTAATAAATAGCTCTACATTTTATATAGTTATATAGAAATATAAAATATGCAAAATATAAAATGTATAAAATATGTAAAATGTGTAAAATATATAAAATATATAAAACGTGTAAAATACACAGGCTCTGCGCGTTTGCTGCGAGTTGCTGTAAAATGCGCAGGCTCTGTATAGTTTGCTGCAAGTTGCTGCAAAATACGCAGGCTCTGTGTAGTTTGCCGCAAAATGCGTAAACCGCACAAGACCATATACGACTGCCGCGACCGTACAGTTTGCCGCAAATTGCCGCAAACTGCAACAACGAGCCCGAAAAAAAATTTCCTGATGTCTTCTATTAGGATAATTACGTCCTAGACTTTTACCTTAAGTCCTTACTTATACTATGCCATAAGCGCCTTATTATTCTATTTAACTTATATTACTAATATTTAAAACTATATCGTATATTTAATTACTAAAGTCCTCTATACTAGGTTTTAAAGTTTTTATTCCGCTATAGTAGTTACCTTTAGGTCTCTAAATATCTACGTTAAGCGTTCTATAAACCTGTTTTAACTTAAGAATATATACTATACCTCCTAGTTAGTGGTTGTTATACTATACTTTTATACCTCTATAAGGTAAGACTTAAACCACTTAAGTGCTCTCACTATTAAGAATAATTCTACGTAAGTGACTTAATCTATAAGCGTTCCTAGTTTAACTCCTTCCTGCGTAACCTTAAAGTGCATTTATATAAGAAATCCCTTAAGTTTTAACTTCTCCCCTAAGAATCGCTTAATTAAGGGTAACTTAACCTTAGCTACTCCGATTCCATTAATCCTTTCTTTAAATATCCTATTATTATTTATTAATTAATTAACTATTTCCTATAGCTGTCTAACGGTAACTAGCTAAGAGTTAGTATCTGCTATACTAGTATTATTACTTAATCCTAAGGTAGTTGCTACCGTTAACGCCGTTGTGGCTACTGCTTTTAGTAGCATGTTATTTGACTTTATTAATACTATAACCTTAGTAGTAAATATATAACAAAGCCTTATAGTAATAACTATAATAGACTTATTAATGGGCCGGGTATATAGGTAAACAAGAAGTCAACAACGTAATAATAATTAGTAGAGTAGTTGCCTAATAGATTAACTCCAATTATATTTTAAGATTTACTATAAAGAGAAAAACTATCTAGATAGGGACTATGGTCCTTTAAATACACAACTATACTCTTAAGAAATCCCCTTTATATGTAATATACGCCTTATATATAAGGTACATAAGTTCCTCTTACCCCTCTCGTTTAATATGTAGCACGTTATATAACTTCGGCTACTATTCCTTATTACATAGTTCTACTAGCTCTATCCTAAACCGTGCCTCGATTAACTAACTAGCTGCTTCCAACTCCTCTTCTAGTAGTCGTAATATCGTACTTAAAGCGTTTGTAATACCTATTACTAGAGAAACTTACCTAGCCAGAAAGGCCCGCGTTGTTAGCGACTTAGTCAATCGAGGCATAGGCACGGCAAAGGGGACGCGCAAGCCTGTACGATTGGATTGTCTATAAATAAAAATCTAAAGCTAGGGAAAGGAAAGGAGAAGAAGAGCAGCGCCGTTCAATGTTTTATAAGATCTTTACGTCATATAACCGCAATATGCGGCAATCTATAGCAACTTGCCGGTGCGAAGATCTGCTAAGTGCCGTAACATTACCCCCCCCCTCTAAAAAAGCCTGCCCTTAGGCTTTGTCGCTAAAAGTTTTAGTAAGAGAATCTAACTAATTAGACAACTTTAACTGCCGGTTGAAGTTCCTGGATATTTTAAGACCTTACGTGACTAAGAAATTTCTAGGGTATTCTTGTTCTTATGTTTTTCTAGTAGCTTATTATCTTTATTATGCCAGCATTCTATCCACTCGTCTAGGTACTTTAGCGGTCTAGGTTTATTAAGGTAATAGCTATAGAACTCTTAAAGCTTATAGGGACTACCTATAAAGTTCTATATAGGGTACTAAGTAGGGTCTAGGTTATATCCTTTCTAACTAATATAATACTTTAACGTTCCCTTTATAAGTTTATAGGCCAGTATTTCTTTAATTTTCCATTTATTATCGCTATTAACTTAAATTAGTAGGGGAGGTTTATCCTTTTATCCAGGTAGTAGGTTATTTATAGCTTTCTATAGCTTATCCGGTAAGAAGATAGGGTAAACTTTAATTAAGTCTAAAAGCTTAACCTTATACAAGTTACCTACTTTATTAAGAATCTTATACGGTCCTGCTATCTTATAGTCCAGCTTACGGCTAGGCCGTTTTATCTTCTAGTTCTTTATTATAATCTAAAGCATATCGCCTATAGTAAAGTTAGGCTCGCGCCTATGCTTATTCGCCTACTATTTTATTAATTTCTAGGCCTTTTCTAGGTTCGTATGGGCTACTTTCTAGGCTTCTTCTAAGCGCTTAGCGTACTGCTAGGCTTCCTTATAAGATAGTTTTTCGCGTACGGTCTAGGGCCCTTCTGGTCTTTCCCAGTTAAAGCTTATACGGGGGAGGTAACCTATTTCTAGTTAAATAGGGGCAAATCCGGTAGAGTTGTGGGGTAGGGTTGCTTAGGCGTAGTCTATTAAGGGTAATAGTTTAGCCTAGTTATCCTAGAAGTAGTTAATAAAAGGCTAAAGTCTCTAGTCCAAGTATTAATTCACAATCTTTGTTTAACCGTCTGTCTAGGGGTAATATACTATAGAAAGCTTTAGCTTAATACCTAGGATCCGGGTAAACTTATTCTAAAAGGCTAATATAAACTGCGGCCTATAGTTAGATATAATAGTATCTGGTAGTCCGTAAATTTGGTAAACGTAGTAGATATACAGTTAGGCCGCCTCTTTAGCATTAATATTCTTATAATAGGGAATTAAAAACGGGCGCTTGCCGAAGCGGTTAACTAGGATTATAACTATATTATATCTATTACGGTCTAGAGGTAGCTTATAAAAGTCTATAGAGACATATTACTAGGGGCGGTTAGGTATTAGAAGGGGTTTTAATAGTCCTAGGGTTTTATCTTATGGAATTGTAGACCTATAGCAGTTATTACAGTTCCGTATATAGCGGTTAATATCTATAATTATTCCGGGCTAGTAGTAGCGGTCGCTAATAATCCTATAGGTCTTATTTTTTCTAGGGTAGGCCGTAGAGACCTAGGCATGTACTTTAGCAATAAGCCAAGTCCGCAAGTTCTGTTCCTTTACTACTACTAGCCGTTCGCGGTGCTTAAGCAGTCCACTTTTAAAAGACTATAGGCTAGAAACGTTCTTTGCCTTTTCACAGTACTCCTATAGAGAAAGGGCCATACGGTTTACCTATAGCAGTTTATTAATAAGGTCTAGTTCCATAGAGTTAACTGGGCATATCTTAATATCTAAAGAGTCTGTATTTAGTTCTACCCGTATCTAGGGGTTAAGGTGCTCTAGTTGTAGTAGCGCTTAGGTCCGTAATAAGATCTTTACGGCTGTCTAGTTATTTATATCCTGTTTACGCCTTATAAGAGCGTCCGCACGGTTAGTAGCGCCTGGCCTATATATAATTAGGAAGTTAAACTAAGATAGGGTGTCCGCCTAGCATACCTGTTAGGCCATAAGGGCCTTTATTATTATAAAATATTTTAAGGCCTTATAATCGGAAACTACCTAGATAGACTTAGGGGTGCCTTCTAGTTGGGCTCGCTAGTGCTAAAAGCTAGAGATAATAGCCAGTATTTCTTTATTGTAAATTGGGTAGTTTAGCTTAGCATCTACTATAGTCTTTAAATAGTAAGTAATAGGGTGCCATTCTCTGTCTATCTGCTTTTAGGAGTAAACGCCAGCTATAATACTATCTAAGGCATCGGTTTCTAGCATTAAGGGCCGTTTTAAGTTAAAGTGGGCGAGTAAGGGAGCAGAGACCAGTCGTTTCTTAAGCTCGTTAAAGGCCTACCTATATACGGTGTTAAAGTAAAAGGGCCGGTCCTTATAGGTAAGTAGGCTTAGTGGCCGGGTAATCCTGCTATAGTTCCTAGTAAAGCGTTAGTAGAAGTTACAGAACCCTAAGAATAACTATACCCCCTTTATGGTCCTTAGGGGTACCTATTAGTTAATTACGGCTGTCTTTTCTAGGTCTACTTTAATCCCGTTTATACTAATAATAAACCCTAAGTACTTTATATACTTAACACTGAATTCTAACTTCTTAATATTGGCTTAGAGGCCAGCTTCCTAAAGCCGTTATAGGACTTTATAGACATGCTCTTTATATTCCAGTTTATTTTTAGAGTAGATTATAATATTATCTAGGTATGCGGTATAGAAGTCATCGAGGTAGTTAAATAGTACATTATTTATATATTATTAGTATATGGCCGGTCCGTTAGTTAGTCCAAAAGGCAGTACTTTATATTTATACGTTCCGTAACGGGTCCGAAATATAGTAAGGTCTTCTAATTTAGGGTCTATCCTAATTCGGTAAAAAGCCTAGCGGATATTAAGCTTTATAAAGATTTTAGCTCTACTTATTTGGGCTAAAGTCTTATTAAGTAAAGGTAGTGGGTAGCGGTCTTTAAGGGTTAAATTATTAAGCTTATGGTAGTCAATATAGAAACAAAGTCCTCTATTTAGCTTTTTAGTAAAGAGAATAGGTAAGTTAAAAGGGGCTTAACTAGGCTTAATAAAGCCCTTATCTAGGTTATTAATAAGATACTACTTTATAGCNTNNAATTNNGCANTAGATTNCTNTTNNAGGGGGCTATAGCTAAGGGTAACTACCTTATCCGGCTTAATTTTAATCTTATAGTTATACGGTCGGTAAGGCGGGAGTATATTAGACGCTGCTTTAGAGAAGGTGTTTTTAAATTTCTAGTATTAATAGGGCAGTTTCTATTCTACTAGCTCCTTATCCATAAGCTCGCCTTTCTCTTAGGCTAGGGCTTCTTTCTCTTTAATTATTTAATTAATTTTATATAAGCTAGTTATAAAGGTAACGGTATTAGGCTAAATCAGGTTCCGGTAGAATCCTATAGCGCTAATATAGCAGATATTAACTAGTGGGAGGTCCGCGGGTTTCTTTACGGATATTTATTAGGCCGTATTTTACGGTATAGGGTTTATAGTCTTCCTTAGCTCACATTCTATTTTCCGTAAGTTATCCTTCCGGTTTATTAATTTGGTGTATTATCCAATATCCCTAGTCTTCCTTTATGGCTGCGTAGGGCCTAAGTTCTCTATTAGAGACTTAGCTAGGCCACTACCAACTTCCTAAGTCTCTAGTGCGGGTAGTGTAATATAGGCAGTCTAGGGGCGGCGTAGCATACGGATCCGTTGCGGATTAAGCTATATATCCTTCTTAAAAGCCTAGTCCCTACGCATTACATCGGCCTAGTAAACGATGTTTATCTGCGGCCGTATAAGGTTTTCCATTATAATACTGATCTCTTTTATAAAGGAAGGCGTTAGGGGTATAGTTTTNGGCNANATAAGCTNCCTNTTCNNTANNTTAAGCTATAAGCCTAAATAGGCTAGCTATTTTCTCCCTAAGATTATATTATAGCTTCTAAGGTCCGTAATAAGGAAGGGGATATTATACTACCTTCATCTATTAACGCGGAGGTAGATCCGCAGGATAGTTATAATAGGTAGCCCTATCCGTCCGTTATAACCGCGAATAGGGATTAGTTTAGGCAGTTCTTTAAGGGGTGCGTTTAAAAAGTCAGCCAGTTTTACAGCGCAGTTTATGTTAATTAAGGTAAAGGCATTTACTCCTAAGTTAGCTAAAGCAGAGGTTAAAACTTAATATCTATTGCGAAATAAAGTATAAGGGATAGTACAGCTTCTTCTACTAACTAGCCGATCTAGATTAATATGTAATATATTAATCCCTTTTAACCCTAAAGAGGAGTCTTCCTTTAGGGTTCCTCTTTTTCCGGCTCTATACTATCCTCCTAAATTAATAAGACCTTATTTGTCTTTACCTTTATTAGGCAGTTCCTTATAGGGTGGCCTATTTAACCGTATAAGAAGTAAGCTCCTTAATCGCTGAGGGCCTATATATAGGGGTCGCTATATATAGGCCGTGTATACACCGGGCCCGCAGTAGGGGTAGCTGCGCGGCTAGCTGCCAGGTTAACTATAGGAGTTGCCAATTATACTGGGGCACTACAGGCCGTACTTGCAGTACTTATAGCCTAGGTTGTAAGGTTTCTAGTTTTTAGCTAATTAGCGCGTGCCTTAATTCGATAGAGGCCTTAATTAATAGCTAGGTAATGGTCCGTAAGTTCCTTTAACGTCTATGCCGTAGTATAAGCTAGTAATACGGCCCGCTGTAGGTCCAGGGTAAGCTTATTAAAGAGGTCTAGCAGTAGGTCTTCCTAGGGGATCTAGGCCTATTTGGCTAGGTATAAAAAGCGGGTTTAGAAGGCTGAAAAGGTCTCCGTTATTTTTATGTTTAGGCTTTTATAGCTAAGGCGGGCGTTTTATACTTTAAAAGGGTCTTTATAAATAGAAGACAAGTGTTTAATTATTTCTTCTTTAGAGATAAAGGGGTTTGCTAAGTCTTTGGTGTATTACGGGCGTAAATACATCTAGGTATCTCCGCTAGTACGGCTAAAGATATAGGCCATTCTAGCTCGGGCGTTAGGGAAGTGGTCTGTATTAACTTTAAGCTTATCCTATAATTAAAGCTTCTAATTATTAAATATAGGGTTGGTTCCGTCCGTAAGTAGTAGGGGGTCCGTAACCTTTGCTAACCGCTTCGGTGCTATATAGGCCTTAGTAGATCCACTAAGGTGCTAGGATAGGGCCTAAAGGACTATAGTAAGTCTTTAGTTGTCTAATAATAACTCATTATTAGATATAGGGGTATCTCTGGCTTTAAGCAGCTCTCGCAGTTATTTAATTTCGGTATTAGCAGCCATAAGCTCCGCCTGGGGGGTTAAAACGTTAATTGTTTCCTTGTCTGAAGTATTTAAGGGTCCTATAGCTGCTTTACCTGCTGCTGTGTTTCGTGGCATAGTAGTAGGGGTGTTGGGTAATTCTGGGTAATTTCTTTAGGGGTTCTGGTCTGTGCGTGTCTTGTAGGTCCTTTCCTTAGGGTTCTATTCTTTTTTTTTAGGTCCTGTCCTTATGGTCCTAGTAATATCCTTAGGGTCCTATTCTGTGTTCTTGTCCTATTTGTAGTCTTATAAATATATTTAAGTTCCTTCTTAGGAAGAAAGAGTAGAGTAAGCTTTAGATAATGTTAGTGACTTAGTCAATCGAGGCATAGGCACGGCAAAGGGGACGCGCAAGCCTGTACGATTGGATTATCTATAAACAAGAATCTAAAGCTAGGGAAAGGAAAGGAGAAGAAGAGCAGCGCCGTTCGATGTTTTATAAGATCTTCGCGTCACGTGACCGCAATATGCGGCAATCTATGGCAACTTGCCGGTGCGAAGATCTGCCAAGTGCCGTAACACGCGTAAGAGTATAAATGTTATTATTTATAAGGGTAAACTGCTTATATATACGCTCTTAGATACTATATATCTAAGATTATTGCGTCTCTATAGCAGTGGAGACCCTTATTAAATTAAAGAGCCTATAAGTAAGGGTAGATACCTTTTATCCCCGTCTATTACTATTTAGATATAGGCGGAAATCCTAAATAGCGTAATAGAGCTTATAAGTCTTACGCGCATAAATAGCGGGGATTAATATAATTAGTAAAATTTAGAATAGGATAGAATGGAAAATACTAGAATATAGGTCTTTCTCCTACTACGGCAATAGAAATACTTAGATTTGTTTTTACTAGAGTAAGGTATCTTATAGGCGTAGAACAGGTCTAGCGTAAGCGCGTAAACTTAATAATAGCAGTACTTTAGAGAGATTACCGTAGGAGCAATAGAGGTAGTCTGGGGTAGTACTAAAATAACACCGCCGCTGGTCTAGAGACGCGTAGTACAACTATAAGCTATTATAAGAGAATGCTATAGGAAGTTAGTATTATTAACGGAGATAAAATAAGGATTCTATTACTTATAAACGTATCGTAAGAAGAGAATAGAGCAGCTATAAAAGAATAGCTAGAGATATAAAAGCTAAAAGCTAAGATATAGCAAAAACAGTCTGCTAAAAAATAAGACGAATAGTGTTATTAATAAAAAGACGCGTAAGAGGCAACAGCTTATAAACTAAAGAAAATTAAAATAAAGACATTATTATTAGAACCTATTTTAGGTAAATAGGAATAGTGGCTAGTAGACGCGTTATATAGAATAACCTCTAGATTAACTTATAACAAACTCTTATAATAAGAAAGGTAAATCCCATCTAATTTTTATTATTATTATTATAGTTCTATTATAAAGGTATTATAAAGAGCTATAATAGAAGAAAAGCGGAGGAACCGAAAACGAAGTAAGGTTTTACGCTAGTAAAGAACCGTCTATAAGCCGCATTATAGAGTACCTTTTTACTAAGAATTCTCCTAGTAGTTTTAGCCGGAACTTTATAAAAGCTTAGTAGGGGCGAAGTCTTAAAGGACTAAGACCCTTAAAGGGGAGGTAATTATAACAGAATCCCCTAGAAGGTATATATCAGATAAAACAATAGGAGGTTTTATCTATATTCTATTTACGTCCTAAAAGACACGGTTAGACAGATAAGGGGTAAAGGGTTTTACTAGCGTCTTAGAAGGATTATATAGGGAGCTAGTTCTCCTCTAGAGAAGAACTAGCGATTAGTCTCTAAATAGAAGAGGTTAGAAAGCATTTGTCCTTTATACGTAAAGATCGTTCTACCTTAACTTATCTTCTACTTACCTGTAACTCTTATTCTACACTATCGATTAGATAATTATACGTTCCGGTCAGACTGGCCTCTTATATATATACACGGAGCAGAATAGGGTTTAGGTCGTAGTCTTAGTAGAACTTAATAGGATTTAGTAAAACTTGGCGGAATATAGCGGAATATAGCAGATTACCGTTAGATTGCCGCATATTGCTGCTAAATTGCCGTCTCGTGGTTGGTCTTTAGTTACTTAGTTAATAGAAACAGGTGGACGTGTATAAAGTATTACGGGGGTGTCCCCTATTAGATAACTTCCTTATTTAGAACCTTTATAAGGATTATAAAATTAACTTTATCTATTTTAAATTCTAATACTATTTATACCTAAAGTTTCTAAAGCTTTTAAAGTGCTTACTACTTTATATAAAGCTATTTTAAGTTAATAAAGATTGCGTAGTCTTTTGTAAGGTATTTATTAATATTTATAGTTAATAGTGCTAAGTAACTTTTGCACTAATTATAGTATATAAGCCTTCGGTTTTTTTTAATTATATACTAGCTTAGTTTTATATAGTAGGTAAGTAAATTTATAAACTAAAGACTAAAGCTAAGCCTATTATATACTAAAGCTCTTAATTAAACTAGGAGTATTTTTAAAAAAAAGAGATAAATCCGCTTCTAAAGCTAATATTTTAGTAAAAAAAGTAGTAAATTTAATAAAAGAAAATGTTATGGGGAATGCCAAGGAATATTATAATACTTTAATGCAATACGAGATATCGTATTGATAGCGGATCATCGATCGTATCGAGATAAGATTAGATTTTTGCCTACCCTGCCTCTTCCCCAATCTTCACACCTACGCATCATAAGCGTATGCTGCAACAACGCCTCCCCATCCACCTGCATTCGCGCTCTCCGTCGCAATGTCCGTGTCCGTGCTTACGACCAAATTCGTCACGCTCTTGACATTCGTCCCATAGAGATAGATATTACCCTGCGATGTAAGCACTCGGATAGCATTCTGCTGACAATCGCCATTGCAGCTCCCTCCATTGTTGAAGAACGTCCAAACGCATCCACCGTAGAGGAAGAGGTTAGAGGAGCCGCGAATGCGCTCAAAGAACGCCATGCGACACGTAGCATCCGATGTTCCGCAGTTCGAGAAGGTCGGGTCGGACGTGATGAGGTTGCTAGCCCAAGGGATCGGAGCGAGATCGTTCCCAGGGCCTTGCCAATACGGTGTTTCGCTCTGCTGCAGAGCGCTGAATACATTTGACGCATACTCGAAATTATACTGGTACAGCGTGTGGTGCTCCATGGCTGTACCGACAAGCCAAGTTCCTTTCGTCGCCTCAACCAGCATGCCACGGCCTGTAGAGATCGTCTGGCCGTGGCTACCGTCCAGGTCGTGGTCTGCGGTCCACCCCCACATATTTTCAATGTATGCGGAGGACGTGTTGGTGAGGTGGAGGAGGCCCCATGCCGCTTTGCAAATGTCGGGAGACCCGGCGCAGTTAGTTTGGACTTTGGAACCAGCCGCACCGCCGATACGAAAGTGGGAGTTCCAGAGACCTACGTCGCCGGGCGTGCTGCCCGCGATGTTAACTTCGACCTATGACTAGCAGTTAGCAAAGAGAACTGTAGAATTGACAGCTTGAAGCAGCTGGGAGATTTACTAGTTTGCACCCTTGAAGGGCATCAGCGACTGTGAACAGCATGTCGCTAATCTGAGCTACTCCTACATCACCAAGGTTCCCAACTTGGACCATAGTTGTAGGCGCATTTGGGTTATGGAAGTTCGAGCCAACAGCACTAATAGCAGATCCGTACGCATCGCCAATAATGCGAGAGCCTGCCGGAACAATTATAGTATTGGTGACAATATATGTTCCTGCTGGGAAGTAGATGATCTTGCAGTCTGCATAATGACTTAAGATGGCGTTGATGTTTTTAGTATCATCCGTAGCTCCATCGCCATAGACTGGATACGCTGAAACGCTCTTGATGTTGATAAATTGAGATACCGAATAGCCCTGGTAGGTCGGGGGTCGCATGGTGAAGTAGTTTCCATTTGATATCAGAACTGAAGATCGTGGAGTAGTTGTAGAATGGCCCTTCTCGTGCCGTGCATTGGCATTTCCCGGAGCATACTAGAGCGTTGGGTTATTAAGTAGAGTATTTGGCAACTATTAATCTTACTTACGTAGTTGCCGTGTATCCACGTACCAGTTACACTTCCGCTTTTCACAACACTACTGCCCAGGGTCACAGTGTTTCCACCGTTCACCACATTCTCAAGAATAATAGAATTTCCTGCATTCCCAGAATCGTAGGAGGTGATTAGGCTCCCAAGGGTAGATGCAGTGGAGTCTATAAGAGTGAGCGATCCAGAGATGCCGGTGGCATTAATTCCGGTCTCCACATTTTTAAATGTGCAGCCCACGAAGACGAGATTCGTTCCGCCAGCTACTACTCCAGTGGTAGCTGAAATAATTGTAATATTCTTGAAAACCCATTGCTGGCCACTGAGACTCATACCAACAACGCCGCCGTAGAAAGTTAGATCGTTCTAATTGTGAATGAATTAGCATTTGAAGACACATTTTGAAGGCGCATAACTTACTAGAATAACGTTACTATTGTATCCATACGTCGTACTCAACCCTGTGTGACCGGTAGAGTTGTCTGGCATGTTGAAAACCACGTTTGTAAGCTGAGTGGCCTGACTAACGGTCCAGTCCATAAGGGTGATTGTTGTGGACCCGCTAACGCTAGTGGAGTCAATTATAATGTTTTTAAACGCTATATAGAAATTTATGGTTCCATCGTGATTCGGATCCTTTCCGTAGACAATGTGATCATTTGGAAAATTGGAGCTGGCTTTTAGAATTGGGGGATTAAGTGGGTCACCAATGATCACAGTGCCAACATAGAGCTGAATGCTGTCCTCCATCAAATAAGTACCGCTTGGTATGTACACAACAGCGGGTTGGCCAGTGGTACCCATGGAGGTGGAGCTTCGGCTTGGACCATTTGTTGCTCCAGCTACGGGCAGATCAGCGCAAATCTCCTATAAGCCATTTCGTGTAAATGCATACCAGCGATTGCGCTTTGGATAGCACTAGACGCATCTTTAATGCCCGTATTGTCCGCACCATAGTCGGTGACAACATTTCGAAAGACTTTATAATTGGCTTTGTATGAAGAGTTCATGAAGGATGATTGGCCATTATGCGTTATCGCTTCATACCAGAATTGAGAAGAGCCAGAGGGAGAGAGGCTTGAGCAAGTAGGTTTAGTTGCAAACACGTTTACGCGAGGGGAAGAAGGCTCGACAAGATGTAGCCAAGGTTCTGTAGACGTATTTTGAATCGTATAGGGAATACCACTAGATGTCCTCAAATGTAAGTTCACTGCGAGTAAAAATAGATATATCCTAGATATCCTTACACGGGGTGGGGCGAATAGTCTAAGGGAGGGAAGTATATAACATGAGTCGACTGGTTAGTAGCTCGTTCAATCAAAGATCTAGTCGGAGCGGCTCTGGCAAGAAATGAGGAGAGCATTGACACAAGAATTAACGTAGTTTTCATCATGTTGAAAATATTTTGGTAAGAGCAACCAAGGAGTGACAAGAAAAAAAGATCCTATGATAAAGAAAGGATGAGATGGAAATGACGCTCTCGGGAGTTGTAAAGCGTGGGATAGAGTATTATTATATTCTTGAGTATCGTCTCTCTTAAAAAGCCTCTCACTCACTATTGTTTCCAGCATGGTAGATGCATGCTTCCCGGATAGTCTTTCCGATAAAGCCTATTAGCGGTGGAAAGATATTTACGGGTACAAGCCATGGCGGTCATGGCTAAGCTAAAGTTTTCACCGAGGGACATGTTGTGTCGCGAAGGCCAAAAAGTTTAGGGAGCGGCAACGCCCTGTGGAGAAATGGTAAGTAAACTCCCTCCACATGAGGCCGTTGCCCGTGAAGTAGTAACGCCAGTCGGCACTAGTGATGAGGTAAGCAAAATGGCGAGAGCGAGACGCAACCAAATGATACTTTACGCCCAGCACGTGGCTTTCATCCGGCAATTTCGCCGTTTTTCAAGGTACCAATGACCTAGCTACGATATTGAAGATTAGCTGAGGGTCAGCTGAAGGCCAGAAAAGGGTCTGTAATGGAGCACCTGAGTTAAAATAGTAATTACCGCAATAATAAGATAGCCTCCAAGGTTTGCTTAGCTACTTCAAAATTTAACATGGCCAGGATATTCAAACCCTACCAGAAGTGGCTCACCCTTCGCGCTGAATTGCAAATTCACAGATATATTGCTGCTCTTCAAATTGAATGGATATTCTCGATCTATCCTGGTGGTTCTTCACTCGGTTCCTCCCGGCCTGGTTCGTCAAGGGTCAGGGGTTAAGCCCCCTAGTCTGTATGTCGACCAGATCCAGTATCCGAGATCGAACCCCAGGTCTCCTTACCCGTCTCCTTACCTGAACACCCTCAAACGCACTAAGCCGGCCTGGAATCGGAGTTTCTCTCGTAGGAGCCGTTAATCAGAAGTAGTAATGGATAATATTCTATTTTGAGCTCGTATCCCTTCGAAATTGCTCTATTGCGTTTTCTCTGTCCCTCACGCGTAGGGAGCCGAAATACACAAAAAAAGGTCGAACACCCTGCTCCACCCATCAGGTTAACCTGCGTAGAAATCTCGTCGCCGTCTCACTCCCACGGCTCTAATTTGGACTTTGTCTCCGAGCTCGAAGATTCTCGCTCTGGCATTCCTATTCCCTTCCCTTTCCAACATCTTCTCTATAGCTGCATCTGTGCTCATGGTACTCTTCCGAAGTAGAGGTACGGTCTCCGCATTGACCATTTGCGCGATGTTCAGCCATGAGTTTCTCAATATGTTTTCGTCGCAAACAGCGCTGTTACTGTTGTAATAAGTACAAAGTGCACGGATATAACAGCAATGAGTGCCGTAAGTCCTTTCGCAGAGCACGGATATAGCACCGTAGTGAAGTAGACTTGCTCCGCCACGAATTGCGCGAATTGATCATAGTATGCCATGCTCGAAAGCACTGTGATGATGGAGGACAGCGCATGTGCGACGGAGCCTTTGGTAGCCATTGAAGCGTGGAAAATTCCGGAGATAGATGGGTCAGCTTCGATGACCTGACCGTGCGAGCTGGAGGCGAGCGGGAGCATGGACCGTACAATTGGATCATTAAATATTTATATTTATTCTTGATTAATGTCTGATGCGGTCCCCATCTGGGTCCATGCAGACGAATACCGTTAAGTTAGGTACAAAAAAACCTCCAAGGGAGACGTGAGTGGTAATACAGCATGTACCCCTCTAGGTAGCACCTGTACTACATCAACGGGAGGAAAAAGCACCGTAGGTCACCGCTCGGAGACAGTCTCCTGAACCAAGACTTGATCTCCAAATTGCCTATATTGCCCTGTCTGCCATTCGTACCATACTTTCATTTAAATTTGTAAATGCCGTAAATTTA
Source organism: Cenococcum geophilum 1.58 (assembly GCF_001692895.1). Classification (NCBI taxonomy): domain Eukaryota; kingdom Fungi; phylum Ascomycota; class Dothideomycetes; order Gloniales; family Gloniaceae; genus Cenococcum; species Cenococcum geophilum. Next base: position 119,934 of record NW_027137660.1, read on the forward strand.
AGTTATCCTGCCCTTGCTCCCATTTAAATGCCCTGTGTGTATACGCCTGCAGTCCTCCTGCTTGCAGCATAATTTCCACCCCAAAGGAACAGTGGGACGAATTTAAACTAAAATAGAACTAGGTGTGTTATCCTAGGGCCCCAACCTAGATCCCCTATTCCCTATCTCCTGCATCTAATAAGTGCGCTTAGCTTAGTACTAGTAGTAGGGGTGCACTAAGCCCCTATACCTAAGTACTTACGCTGCCAACAGTACCAGAATATAGCTAGGTAGATTAAGGTATAGAGGAAGACAGAATACCGCGCGATAAGTCTAGGCTGTTTAGGTAGGATAGGGAATAAGAGGCTTATTATAGACTTCCTAGGGCGTATACGGTTCGTTTAGTTGCCGTGCCGCGTATATAGGTGCCGTATTGTGTAATTATATACCGTACGGGAGGAAGGGGGGACACCGGAGGTAGATGCCGTGTTTCGAATAATTAATTAGAATATATATAAAGACGTAGTAGCTATGTTGAGTTCTCGTTAGGGCTCACCCTCCCAGTGAAAATTTTTCACGATACCACCATGTCGCCGCGCCCGCGCTGCGCCACCGTACACACGTCTCTGCGTTTGCTCTAGCAGTCTATTAGCACGACCCTGACGGAACGCCGATAGCTGTCTGCCAGGTTCCCGGGCTCCACGGCGTGGAGGTGCAGAGGCCGATTTTCATGGAGCCCTGGATCATTAAATAGTAGAGTGGTCCAATTTGGCTGTGGATAACTCCAGTCAATTTCAGCTTGACTTCGAAGACCGGCGATATCGGATTGCGCTCGTATGAATGGCTGAAGTTGGAAAGGAAACACGTCATCGTCTGAGGATACCCATGATCGGGATTTAGCCATGGATATGACCCCTCTTTCCTCCAAGGTTGACTTATTTGGATTGTGGCCGAGCTGATCGAGTATCTCTGTGAAAGAGTACATTGATGAATTGAGATCAAATCGAACAACAGGCTCTGTACGGTTGCTAGTGCTGGAGAAATCGACGCTTAAACGAGTAGTATCCCAAGCAGCGTAACAAAATGAAAAGGTGTAATTGTGCCATCCTTGCATGGTTCCAACCTCAAGCCATTCATCGTGCGCTACGTAATCCATTTTGCTGAAGGCTGACGATCCATTTGTAATAGTCTCATACCCAGGTCCGTCGGATACGCTGATTATCAAGAACTCCACTCCCCATGGAGGTGCTATGTCATCTGTGGATCTAGCCTGGAGTTGTGAGATTGACGTATTCGCAAATCGGCCCAATAATGCGCCTCCTTCTGTCCTCCGTTCATCGCTAACGATTGTTCGAATAGAGCTCTCAATCTGACAAAGAGCGAAGCTTTGTCCAACAGGCTGGAACTGGCAGAAGAAGGGAATAGGACGCTTTGGTATCCAGAGCATAGGAGCATCTATCGTTGATGAGAGAGCCCCAGTTACGTTGCCGACAGAAGCGCCGCCGTACGCCCATGAGATATCATTGAAAATAGGTCTTTGGCATGAAACACGCGCATCCAGCATCATTGCCTTTCCGGAATGGTTCCGCAGAGTTTCGCGAGATTGTTGGTCGGTGAGAGGAAGGAATCCTCGCAAGAGAACGCCAGTATCATCGACGCCACTCTGATTAGTCGGTGATTCTGTATATTCCGCAAAGGCAGGAAAATACCTAGGTGTTCTCAGCCAGGTTGTGGTCCGACTTATCGTGGGATAAGATGCATGCAGGTAGAAACTCTAGCCTTCTGGACTAGGCCACTAGAGGGAAGACGTATCATAGCCGAAATCATAGAAAGGCTTGCTCTGTACGGTGATTCCGGCTAATGAACCGAGTCGTACATCGGACAAGAGCACAGTGGAACTGAGCTGAAGCAAAGATGACGTGCAAAAAATTAATAAGGCTAGTGTAGGATAGCCATAGCGGTGAGTGGAGTCCGTGAGAGAGATGCCCTTGATCATCGGAAGTAGCAAATCCCAAGCCGAAGCCATGCCAATGCGCATAACGGGAAACAGCTGGTGCATCAATGAGTCTGATCCTATTGGATTCGAGAGAAAGCGCAGCGAGCATGGCAACACAGATAGCTCCCTAGAATCCCACTGAACTTCAGATAACGAGCGTTGAGATCGGTACTGCTCTAGTTGCGTATCTAAACACAATGATATTTCGCCAGTTCCTATTGTCTCGTTGTGCAAACTATAGAAAACATAGAAAAGCAATGGTTATGATGATGATCATGGAATTGGCGGCAAGGATAAGAAGAGCTTGCATACCAATTCGATGCCTGCCCGTGATGGCCTCGAATCCTGGTTTATCCAGGTCTCGTTCGGATTGACCGTCTCCAGGAAGTCCCAGTTCGTGCGTAGAGACCGATATATGCTGTAGTAACGAACAACCCTTGCTCGCTCCGGCCAGCGTAACTGGACTGGATGATCTTTGACCTCCATTTCGAATAGTTATATCATGATAAGATGATTCCGAAGAGATTTTTTTATTATAATGCGGAATAAATGAATTAAAGGTATAATTACCATCTTGGTCATTCTGCCCAAAAGACGGAAGGAAAGCGCCTTCAATTGCATCCGGCTCACAATCACTAACGTCGTGAGGAGCTAGCGAAGCCACGGAGGGGCTATGCAGAGAAGCCATTAACGATAAAAATTTCACTAACGTAGTCGACTAAGCTATCCCATAACGTCAAGACGCTTTGGTCATTGCAGTCAAAGTACGAAATCATGAATGGAGAAAATAACTTTGACAATAACGAACTGATGTGCTTAATATTTGCCCGACGTTTACTATTTAGCCGAAGCTGAAAGACGCTAAACCCAACAATCTATTTTCGGTCTTGTTACACTGGAAGTTCTGATTGGTTAGACGCGCAGCTCTCGTTCCAGCCTCGGATTACTGTTACCCTATGGTAGCATTATGAACGAAAAGATGCTTAAAATCTATCCTTGCGTTCCTGCCGTAAGTAGTAAGTCTTGGGATGTGATTGGCTTGTCTAGATATATAGAGTTCTTCACTAGGTTGCAATGCAGTGCAATCGACCTTCCTCTCCTTCCTATTCTGCTCTTTATAATATAGAGTTCCTTGTAATCCCCTATATTAACCAATGCTTCTCACAACCTAGAAGATTAGGATACCAATAAGATCAGGTGGACTGAAGAGCTGTTTAGAATCCTCGTCCATGCCCGTATAAACCTGAGGGTTTCTTATGCCCCAGCGCACCATCAAAGATATTGAATATGTTCAGCGCACACCAAGATGTCCATAGCAGGACAGCTATTATGATGAGAAAACCAACCCTGGGCGGCAGCGTTTGAGATTCTCGTTGGGACTCGTCGAAAGGTGATGTACCGTAATTTTGGTGTTCATGATATAGTAGAGGGTTATTTGTTGCGACTTCTATAGTTGATTCATAGTAAGGAGGCGGTTCCGAGAATCCGCTGTCCTGGTGATGGGGCTGGTGATGGCGATGATGGTGCTGTTGTACGACTTTCTGTTAGCTGGTGACTGCGTAAGATGGTGTGGCACAAGTATACCGCAGAATCTTCCATGCTTCCGTCTACATGTGGAACACTTAAGTAATTGCTCTTTCAAAAGTAGATATGTCGGCCCGAGGGTTCCTGAAAGATTTGACGCTGTACCAACAGATGTAGTCGAAGGTGAGGTTCAGGAACATTGGTGGTTCGCCAGCAACGGGGCAAAGCGTTTTTCCCCACCATCGCGAATGCGCCTTGTTGGAATTGAAACACCATCCTTCCTGGTTGGTCCAGCTTTGCCTTAAGGGTTGCGCGTTCATGTAAGTCGACTGAAGAATCGCCAAGGATGAGAACGTTAGCCGCCACCACAAGAAGTTTAGCAAGTGGGTCGAAAGCCCCTGTGCAAAATTCTCCGCAGATTGACAACACGCCACACTACCACGGCTTGGTCAATGCCCGGAACTGCGCAAAGCAACAAACCTTCGCTTACGAAAGGAAAATGATGCTCAACATCTTAACCAGCATCGCGGGCCTGCTACGATATCCAACTTTACCGTTCAATAACCATATTCCGCGTTGGCGGGGCAGTTTGGACCTGCCCATGCATTACAACGGAAGAGCTGCAAATTAGTACTCGTAAAGACAAGGTTCTTGTTCGAGTGCAAAAATAAATGACTACAAGAATAAACGTGGCATCAAGTACCATCCATGAATCTGCTAATTCAAGAAGTGTTGAGCAATTAATACACATCCCTGGTAATTCATATCACTCAGCACAGTAAGTTAGGCGGCATGACCTTGCGATAGGCATTTTGTCGATCTGAATCAGGTTGTACTACCACCCTATTTCGGATGTATTGTGTACCCCCTATTCCCCCCTATTGCCTACACCTACACTATGTATATATAGCCTCTTTTTCTTCATAGATCAATCTTTACACGAGTTCTTCTTTTCTTACAATCGGTGCACGGACTACCGATCGACACATTTCCCTTCTGATGTTCTATAGACAGTCTTTCGTATATAAAGAGACATATTATACAACTCGGATATTTCACAGAACTTAAACACATATTGCATTACTTACACCTAGCATACTACTGCACATATCATACTCCTTAGACAACGTACCTTCGTTAGGCAGCTGAAAGGGGATATAGACATGTTTGGCATTATTCTAATGTACATGTTATTTGTCCTTCAATGACTATCTGGATTTTCAAAGCTGGAAGTATTAATGTAGTCGTTCGGTTAGTAAGTCCATTGTGTCGTCCTCCAAACCGAGACTCCCCACGTCCTACCGTCTCGCGAACTTTATACTCTTTGCGTTATCTATAAAACGATGCAGAGGGTACATAAAGCCGTAATAAAGCTAGTGGGTTATTATTAGATTTAGAAGTGTTTATCTACGATATAGTATATATCTGCTTTGTGGAAATACTTTTATACCTGGTAAAGTGCTTTGGGTACTTAAAAGTAAATTCTATCTCCTTTGCATTTCTTCTAAAGCACTTTAGGTGGTTATCCGAGGTCCACAGTGTGGCAAGGGGTGTGTGAGTAACTTCTTGTATGTATGTTTCTGTTAATAGTTTTAAGTCATTTCCCGTTTGACGGTACATTGCTCCTAAAGAAGAGGGGTGCGAGGGGTAATTTTTGTAACAGTTTTTGAAGCAACTAATACTGTAGATAACCCTCTAAGGACCTTTAGAAGACCATTACCACGCCCCGATACATAAACTTGATCTAAACGCGCAGCCCGCAGACTGTTTAACAGGCTAATTTATCGCAATGATGTAGCGCCTTTACTTCCTAAATATTAGGACGATGACAACGTTGATTAGTACCTCCAACTTGATTGGCGCACGCACACTCTACGGTCTTCTTTTGAAGACTACAACACGACACATATTTAGACATATTGTCGACCGTAAAATGAGGTCATAAAAGAAGGATTCGTATGTAGATTGATCTACGAAGAAAAGAGATTATATATACATGAAATAGGTGGCGAAGGCTGACGTCGATAATGACGACTGTTACGTCATTGCCAACTCGATCGACATATATATCAACTATTAATTTCACTATTATAGGTTTTTTTTTGAGGGCCTAGAGAAACGGTATTCGCTAAAGTAGTGCTTCTGGGGGTTAAAAAAACGCCGAATTATTTCCTCAAGTAGTCCTGAAACATATCTTTCCTAACTAACATCTAGTTATACGTCATTTTCAACCGTAAAAAATACTCCAAACCAACAGACATCGTTAAGAAGCCTTTGTACAGTTCTGCAGCACCGCAACACACTTAGAGGGCTACCTTCAAATCACCCAAAATGCTACATATTCCTTGGACAAACGATGATAACATCGATCCCATCAGCCCAATCTCGATATCGTTGTAGACCTAGACCCGAGAAACTCCAATATCATGTTAGTACACCCAGTTCCTGCGTCTAGGTTTATGGAGACCACGACTGAGGACTTGATTCGGATCCGCCAGCATCTTCTAGCTAGCCCGGGTTTGCAGTCGGTTGTCCGTCAAGGCGGGACCTTCCACGTAGGCCCGGAGATCATGGTACGCGAATGACTCGAAGTGCGCTGGAGCGGGTTCTCCATGCACGAGGAGTAGGGATATAGGAAACTTGAACGTGGAAGGCTGGAGCCTACCAATGAGTATTATGTTGGTAGATCATAAGTTTGGGCGCCTGTTAGGTGGCTTCTGTACTACCGGAAACTGGACGCCATACTTTAGTAGGGCTTGATAAATAATAGAAAGTCTGAGTAGATGTTAGGATTAGTGGATACCCACCATATCTTTGGCATGTTCGAACAACAACGCTAGCAAGCATATTAAATTTCCTTGCTTTTGCCGGGCGCTCACTTTGCAGGATGGGTCGAGATGTTCCCCTAAGATCGTACAGCAAGGCTCATAAGAAGGGCGGCACTGCGCCCTTTAGGACAGCCATTTATAAGTTGGGAGCGCCCTTGGGCGTGATGTTATGACTCTGCACTTATTTTACTCCTCTTCTTTCATATGTCAATATCGGATTTGATGGTAATGTTGGAAGCTTCTAGCTAAGTGGTTGCCTTTATTCATCATGGCGTAAGACGCTTGAAGTAAGCGCAAGCACTTGTTGAGCACGTGGAATGTATACGTGACTTCTGTCAGTGAGGAGTAAGACGCCGGTTGCAGGTGACAAAGAAAGGACAGCTCTCCGGGGTGAGGCTAGGGATAGGGAGCGGGCGCTGTGTAATGGCGAGTGACAATTCTTAGCCCAGGACACGAGACCAAGTTGAGAATCATTGAAATCGAGGTTTAGTTAGAACGTGGATACTGGTATTCCATCAGTTTCTCCCATTATTCGTTAACGACAGCTGTCGTGTACAAAGTTGCTCCCAATCCCTTTTGACGCGCCCCACCCCACCAATCGTCTCCGCCGGCACCCGCAGCTGGAGATAGGAACGCTGCAGCTTGGCTGCATGCTTCCCCTCCTGCCCCCCCAACGAAGGCCTTGATAGATACATTACCCTTACTGTATACAAATCCCAACACTTCTTCCAAGCTTCATATTTGCACAGAGAGCTGTGCGCTGATAACGTCGTGCTCTATTATTCTTCCCAACCCCGCCTCGACACAACCATTGCCGTTGAATAGCAGGACTATCCGCCGCGACAAGCTCCCCACCACCCACCCCGCCCTTTTCTCCGCGAAGCCGTCACAGCTGTATAGGCCAGCATCACAGCTCGAAGGGCTTATTTGCACCAGGCGCCGACATTTGCCTGTCAAACGTGTCTTCTCTGATCTGGCACGAGCCACCACGTACACGAGGCCCTGTCATCGGCTTTGTGACGCATCACTCCTTGTCTTAAACCTTAGCTCCTCAGGTACCGCCTCCCTCACCGACCGGTATCCCTCCCGCCTCGATCCCGTAAACCCGATATCCACTCCTTACTCTTTCAAACCAAGTATAAACGACAGACAGACCTGAACCTCAGTAATCTATTTGAATGAGCCCTTCGCCTGATAACGCGGCTGATCATACGAGTCTGCATCCGAACTTTGGCCACCTCCATCAGTATCAGCGTAGTCGCCCAAAGGCCCTGGATCATTTACAATCACGAGGTCGCAATATTTCAAGATATGAGTTGGGAAGAAGAGATAGGTACGGGGAGAGAGTTACAAGGATATATCCGCGAGAGTTGTAAGTGCTTATCGAATGCGTTGTTACTTTGGAAAAAAGACCGATGTACATGGGCTTGGATTCCGTGCATCTTTAAAGCGGGATAATGCCCGATGTATGATCATGGAAACGAGAGCAGTATGGAGGTGCAAGGGCCATACTCCTCGCTGCGAAAATGGTCTTCGGTGATGGATGGTACTCCACGCGGCCTTGCATCTCTATTACAAGCTCCTTTTTACTTGTTGATACGACTAACTTCTGATTTCTAGAACAAAATCACCGCCAACTGCTGTCAGATACCCTTCAGCTTCTCCTCCTGGACCACATCCATATAATGCTACTACTTCGCCACTATTGTCGGCTCTCGGCACTACCACTTCAGCAGCAGCACATTATACTAGTGAATGGACCAAATCCTTACCTTTCTTTGCAAACCAACCACCTCCAAGCAACGGAATTAGCATCAGCGGGTCACCTCCAAACTACCTTCAGCCTGGAGGCCGTGAAGGAGGCTACGGTCAAGGTGCCATGTCTCATTCACCTCCAGCGCCCGGGATGAGACCTTTGAGCCACCCGAATCACTATCCTAGTTTCGGAGGTCGTCTGCAACGATCTCCTCAACAATCCCCTGGTAGAGATCGACGAGCTTCAATGTTCTCTCAGTATGGGCCTCGACAAGCTTTTGCAACCAACCCGCCTCTTCCGCATCAGCCCCAGGCTCATTTCTACGGTCTGCCGGACTTCGATATGGGGTTGAATCCAACTGAAAATGAAGGTACAACGCCGGGTGAGAATAGCTATTTCTGTGGGTTCGATACAATCTGCATGGCTGGAGATGAGTCGTCAAGATCCGTCGAAAACGTGCTTCTGGTTGGCTACCAAGGTGGCCTGGAGGTTTTCAAGGTTGAGGAGGGGCGCATGGACATTGTGGCACGGTTAGAGGGACTCAGGGGAAGTGTAATAGGTGCTAAGATACTCCCCTGGACGTCGAGAAGAGACTTGCTAGCTTCGTCCCGACCTCTTATTGCTCTTACCATCCACGGACCTGTGATGGATGAAGTAAAGGACGCTCAGAATGTCAGCGGCTCATCTTCGGAAGTGGTCACCGAAGAGAACGATGGGTCATCACCAAGCAGACCAGCCTCTAGCAAGGGTAACGACGCGGCAAGCAGGATATCAAACTACCAAACCACAGTCGAAGTGTACTCTTTGAAAGAAAGGAGACACATTGCCACTCTGTACAAGAGCCCTGTAGTGCCGATTACAAGCCCTATCGAGAGTCCTATGTTTCAACCACCTCCACCGATCGGCGATCTTGTAGTTGAGGCGAACGGCAAGTTTGTTGTTGTGGCTTCTGGTGCAAGTGGAGAAATTTTCATCTTTGCTCCGTACACAAGAATTCATCCGGCCCATCCAGAGAACTTTAGGTGCATTGGAAAGGTCTGGACATTTGTGCAATTTCGGGACAAAGGATCAACCTCAAGTGCCTCAAGCTCGGCTGAGGCTAATAGCCATGNAGACAATATCGCGGAACAATATGGGGTCCCTGTGTTTTCTCTAAGTAATCGTTGGCTTGCAGTGCTACCCCCTGCTTCGACAACTCTGTTCCCTCTCAATGGGACAGTGTTGACCTCACCGTCTCATGAGAAACCACCAGGCATTTCCCACCATACTGTTCCGCCACAGCCATCCCCAACATGTGCTGTCGATGCTCCGGAGACCGATGGACTACTTAATCGACTCACGAGAGAAGGAACTCAAGTTGCCATCAAAGGTGCACGGTGGGCTACGGAGAAGGGAATACAGGCTTTTAAGAGTTATATGGGCAAATCTGCACCAACGAATGGAAATATAAACGGGGTCAACTATAGCGGAGACCCACTTATGCAGCAACAGCTATATTTCCCACCCACGCATGGTCACAACCAGACCGGCCCTCAGACTAGGACGGACTCAACAGTCATTTCGATCTACGATCTCCAGAGGCTGTTCGACGTCGAGGAAACGAAGAATAAGAGCGCTCTACATCCGGTTGCTACCATACCGGCGGCCCTAGGATCCAGCTTCTTGTCTTTCTCGCCAAGCGGTCTGATGCTCATGACAGTGAGTAAGAAGGGCGACTTTCAAGATGTGTGGGACCTGAAGCGGATGAATCATCGGAAAGCCCGCAAATCCATGAGAGAGGTTTCTTCGGGTCCCCATGTCCGCCAAGTTGCCCGATTTGCCCGCATGACGGTGGCAAATGTTGTAGATGTTGCCTGGTCCACTCCACGAATAAACAGACTAGCAGTGATCACCGATAAAGGCACAGTCCACATGTTCCTCATGCCAGCATCCGCATTCCAATGGCCACCTTCTCGCCGGATTAGGAAGACTAGCCTGACCACCAGAGCCAAGCAAGACGAAGCACCCAACCATACTCCCAATGGCGGTCGCGCAGGTAGCGCAGTCAATTCTGCAATGCAAGCTCTAAATGGCACTGCCAAGCCTTTCCTGAATGCGGTCCGCTCCCGTAGTGCTAGCAATGGAGGATCACGATTCCCATCCTTCAGCAGCTTAGGCATGACGCCTGCTGCGGGCGCCAAGAGTAGTAAAGCTGTAGCAACAGGCTTGGGCAAGTCTATCGGCGTTGCAACAAACAACATTCGGCATGCCGGCGACAATAAGCTCGCTCTTCCTCCGTCCCACACAGGTGTCAAGCCCAACAGCGTGCGATGGCTAACAGGCAAAGGCCGCGGCTCCGTCGCGCTCGTCTCGGGTGGCGTGCTGCAGATCTACAAAGTCCAAATGCGGCCGGCGACCGGGAAAGGCAAGAGCGCAAACTCGACGTCCATCTCGAAGCGCAAAGTGGTCGAATTCGGCCTCGCGCCCGTCCGCGCCACGCTCTTCGCGCCCGCCGTCGCCGCCGTGCTCTTCCCGCAGCCCGGCGAGCCTCCGCACGACCTCTACGGCGAGTGGCTACCGCGCTCGCTGCCAGCCCGTCGCGGTAGGGCCGGTGTCGGCGGGAAGCGCAACGCGGCGCCCGTGCCCCTGAGCTTCTCGGAGATCGAGACTAATCCGCCCTACCAGCCTTTCTACACGGACCGCCGCGTTGCGCGCTTCACTTTCAACCCCTCCGTCGGCGGTAGCGAGCATCACGAGCACCACAATGAGTGGGATCAACCCCCGCAGTTGCCAGCGCAGATCCTGCACCATGTCAACGACAGCAGCGCATGGGTGTTCGGCGATGATATTGAGGCGACGCGCATCTCGACCCCTGCGCAACAGGTCTTTGACGCGGACGCGGACGACGATCTCGAGGGCGGAGTGGCGGCTGCGGTGGAGAACAAGCTCGTGCTGCGGGATGGCGAGGAGGAGGTCGAGCAAGTTGTTGTGACGACGCGGCGACGCAGAGTCCGGAGGGGCGAGGAGGGCGAGGAAGGGTTCTTCGAGGACGACTGCGAGGTATTAGATTTTGCCGAAGATCGGGTCTGAGGTTCTCATTTAAAGAAAAGACGTAGAAAGGAAACCAGGTGGATTGGAGTACGCATGATTTTGGGTTTGGTTAAGTGATTTCAGTTTGCATGTCTGCGCGCCAGTTAGCGCCCCCCCCCTTTCCCCCCTTGATATTTTTCAACAATACTCAACTCGGGAGGTTTGCACTTTGCCTGCTTTGCTTTCTCTCTCTCCGCATTCACTGGGCGGTTTTTGCGCGGCTCGGATCCGGGAGGGTTGCGCCTCGTCACTTTTTCTTCACATTACATCATATCACATAGTGTCGGGACCCATATTTTTTGCTTTTGCCGCGGCTAGACGGGTCGGGACGGGCGGGATCAGGACCGTGGCGTTTTTATGCTTTCTCGATTTCTTTTGCTGGGTTTACTGAGTTTCGCGTGCTGGGGTGTTCGTTGCGGACAAGGGGCGGGAAAGGGGGGCTAGATAACAAGTAGCTAGAGCGAGCTAACAGCGGACGGCGAGGGGGTGGGGGCGTGCCCGAAGTTTGAATAAAATATTGTGGATGGGGTGAAATGCATTGTCTCTCTTTCGACGCGCCGTGATGTGCATCGTGACTCGCGTTTCTCTGCACAGCATCGTGTAGGCTGGGGGTTGTGATAAGCGGAGAGGTACCAGTAAAGGGCATACCGCGCAAACTGCGCGCAATTGGATTTCTCACGCCCGGCGCCGACGCTTCCTTGCAGCGCGCGCTATCTGCTATTTGCAAAAGGAGACATCCTCGGCCTCCGTACCTACGAAAACCACAGCGACTGAACAAAACAGAGGTATTGACAGCGTAAAAACGACCGCGCCTTCCCCTGACCCACCACCCACCCACCATAACTGGGACTCCCGCAACCCTCGAGGCCGCCCCGCACGCCTGGTATATATTGAAGCGACAGACAGACACACCTAACATGATGCACAAAAATATGAGTAAAAATGATAAGGAAAAAAGAAATGAGGTAAATAACGGCGGGGGGAAACGGAGAATGTAGAGGCCGAAAATGAAAGAAATAGATACGAATGGCGAGCCCTGCCTGATTTTTCCGGTCGTCGAATAGAGCCATCGCCATGGCTCATCCCCGGTCCCAAAAACCGCGTAAGCAAAAGCAGACAAGGCAGGGGGAAAATGCCATAGATAACGCCGTTCCAACACCGGGGATAAAGTGGTAGATAGATAGCAGGAAATTGTGCCTGCCGCGGCGTTCCCCGCCGCGGCGTACAGATGGAAGAACGGGATGGAAAGAACGCCAGTGGAAAAGCCTCCCTCGTACATCGTTATGTCGGAGGCGGGAGCATCAACAGGAAACGCATTGGATACGTGTGAACGCGAAGGCCGAATATCAGCTACCTGCTCTTCTCCTCCGCCCTCGACTGCCGCCTTCAGGCCGTTGTGCGAGAACTTCGCGGAGCAGTGGGTCATCCTTGTCTTTATCAACATGGTGCACACGAACGTGCCTGAAACCAAAAACGCCAACTGTTAGCACAACGACCTATCTTATCGATGAGAAGTAGGGAAGTATACCTTTGCAGATTGTCCGGCCTCGGATACTTGTGCTCGCGGTCCGGGCAGAATGGACAGACGTATCCAGGCGACTGGTGTACCAAGCCATGCCGAATCATCTCGTTCTTACGCTTAAAGCCCTTCCCACCCTCTGCGCGCGAGCAGCCCGATACGGGACAGTAGTGTGGACGGCTCTGGGAATGGACATTTGCGTGCGAACTAGAATTGTTGAGGAGAAGGGTTAGTGACGGGTTTTGCGAACTGCTGGACGAGAATTAAAGACATTCTTGACCAATATTGCAAGCTCGCTAGGATCGGATGGGAGATGAAGTTTGGGTTGGAGGAGGTTTGACAAAAATGGCTCTTACTTAAGAAGGTATTGGGTCTGGAATGGCGTTGCTGAACATCCAGGATGTTCACACTTGAATCCACCAACGCCGTGCGGAGGGACATGCTGAATGTGCGGACCCGTTGGTGGTGGTAATTTCCGATTTACCGCACCGTCTATGCTCATGCAATGGCCCTCGATGGGAGCGACCTGCGATGCAGGGCTGAAACTATCAGAGCTTGGATAGCTGTCTCCTGTTGAGGCAGACGGTAGACCTGACGGATATGACGCATTTTCTGACGCTTGTGACGGCCTTCGATTATTAAGGAATTGAAAGGTACCCTGACGAAAGGGGTCCTGCGAAATGTCGCTGTGTGTACTTATTGGTGATGTTGCGCTCAGAGGAGGGAACGCGCCCGGCGGTGATCTCTGTGTACTCGTTGGAAAATGCCTACTGACCAGGGTTGGTGATTGGCCTGTCGAGGAAAATGACTGTCGATTGGGGTGATATCCATTGGCCCTTGCTTCGTTTTGCTCATTGCTAGCGGCCTCAGCTAGTTCGCTGAGCTGGCGGAAACCCGGGAGCTTTTGTCCCTGATTCGGCGATCCGTTCGGCCCGTCCCATGAGGGCGAGCTGGGGTTCTGTAACGCTGGCAGTGTTTGGCGGGGAGAACCTTTCGACGGCGGTATTGTCAATTCGCGCAGGTTCGGTGATGTTGCTAACGAATCCTTGTGGGGGTAGCCATTCACAAGTGGTGCGGCGCGATCGCCAGTCAGCTTCGGTGACGTGGCTTCCAGTTTGGAAGAGTTGCCACCCGACTGATTCGAGCCTACTCTATTCGTATTGGATAGCACGCCATTTGTTAGTGCTCCTGCAGAAGGGTTCTTCGAGGCCGCATTATCTTGATCGCCCTTGATGTGTGGCCTACTATCGTTTTGGGACTTCTCTCCAGGCTCCCTGGGCACAGGCTGGGGTATCCTCGTATCTGCTGGGACGGAGGCATTTTCGGTACTTTGAAGCGCTTCTTGAGCTATGCCAACCAGGTCCAGGCTAGCCAAGTTAGGACCGGTCTGAAGCGTAGAATCCGATGCTGGCTCGCTCTCCCTCTCCTCCATCTCCTCGTCGTCCGCCTCGGAACCGGAGTCTGAATTCAATGCTCTTTCGCCGACGAGTCTTGCAATATCAGGTCGGTTTGGGTCCATAAAATTGATCAGGACGGTGTCGCCTTGACTAGGTCGGGTCTTACGCCGATTAGGTTTCTTTCGTTTCTTCAAGGAGTGGGGACTGACGTTCTCAGGGCTCGGTATTGTAATTTGCTGTGGAATGAATGGTGGAGGCGACGGGGAGGGAGTTGCCTTTACACGGACAGCTTTAAGGCCAGGGGAATGAGGATAAGCGTCGTCCGACTCGTAATTGGACATCCGCCGGCTTGCTGTGAGAGGCGAGGCAAGCCTAGCCTCTGCATATACAGGCAGGTTAGGCCAGAGCCGTTGGCCGTCAGGAAAGAGCCCCGAAGTATTTGCTCAAGTGATTCACGCAGAGTCGAACGGGTGGAGCTTGTATGGGACTCAAGTCGCTAGAAATCTGGGTGGCACAGAGGATGGGGTATTTCTGTCTCTCTGGTGGTATTCTGAAGGGGGTCAGCAGGTTATCTTCACCGATTATTTGCACCGCAAGGCTCTGGGTTAGCCGGAGCTGCGAAGTGAACGTTGGAAACTGCAATACGAAGACCAACAGCTTTCAGAAAAGAATATTTTGGTCAATTTTCAAAGGCTTTCAAAGAGAAGCGCTGAATTGGAGAGAAATTGCTGTCACAGAAAACAAACAGAGAGCTGTCTTGTTCATCGCATATCAGCGCAAGAGCAGAATATGAATATGCGCGGAAGAGACGGGATGATAGCTATTAGCTGCCTTGAAGAGTTCCTCATATAGATAAAGACAATAATAAAGAGAGCACGCGATGACAACAGCAGATAAACCTCGCGGTTGGGAGATGGAGAAGTGAAAATAAAGCGCAAAGGCGGCTCTGTCGAGTGCATGCTAGGCATGAGATTTGACGTACCGAAGGTGCGACGAACTACTTTTCAGCCTCAAGGCGGTGGGAAGCTTAAATGTCGATCTCAAGCGGGCTCTTAGGGCTCTGGCAAGAAGTCGCACGATCAGACTCATGGGCAACTGAATCGAGAAGTGCTAGGTGCGCCGAAGACTGGACTGCTGAGGCCGGGGAAGGCCAGCTCGCCAGGCTGGGAGCTGGTTGTAGTGGGGGGAGAGTGGGCTGTCAGAAGGCGCGGCGCAGGACGCACGAGTCGCCCTATCGCGAGGCTGTGCACACGGGTCGCAACGCAGCAACGCAGCAACGCAGCGCAGGCCGTGCACGGTAGAGAGGGGAGACGTGGGCGACGTGGTCTTGGAGAACGGCTCCGGCGAAGGGGGGACGACGAAGCACGTCTCCTCGCAGACGCAGTCCTTCGTGGAGCGTCCGTTGGGCGGGTCGAGGCGCAGCTGCAGGGCCGCAGTCAGATGGAGATGTCCTGGCAGTCTCAGACGATCAGTGGTTGGATACATAGGCGGACTTGAGCCGCCATTCGGCAGAGCACGCTCCAAGGGCTCACTCTCACCGCACCAACATCAGCCTCACAGCCCCGCTTTATTGGAGACACGAGGGTGCGACGCCTGGACGTCCTTTCCCCGCCGGCCAGCGGCCATCCTAAACTGAACCGCATCCAATTCGCATGCCACACATGCCGCACACGCCGCTGTCTATCTTACACCGCGTCTCTAGTTCTAAAGTTATTGCGACAGTGCTTCTATTTGCACGCCAGCCCCATGGAAACGTTTCCTTCGCTCCCTCGCTCCTTTGTTCCCTACTCCCGTCCACCTCATGCGGCTGAAGGACCAAGACCCCACGAACTGACGTGAACGCCGAAAAAAAATGACTGGCTGATAAAGCTTAACGCGCCTTTTGTCATTTTCCATACGAGGAATGCACCCAATCCCCACCCAATCCCATTTTACCCTCCCCAAGCTGCTTTTCCTCTTCCAATTGCTGTGCTGCAGCTTCTCACGCCAAACCCTTCCCGCCGAATCCCGGGATGCCGCTCCATGTCTTGCCCTGCGGCAATTTCGGTCGCCCAAAATTCTCGTCTAAATCGAGGATGATCTTTAACGCATTCCTGCTGCGAAGGTACGGCAGCGGGGCCTTAGCCTCTGCCAATCCGACGCCCGGTTCGATATGCCCGCTCGGGCCCTCCTGGTCAGCATGCCCTGGCATTGGGAGTGTCCTCTGCAGCACCTCGTAGCCCGCAAGCGTAAAGCCGAATTGAGGAGATGATCGCATAATACGTGCCGGCCCGCCCTTGAAAAACGCCTTGAAGCCTTCCTGCTGCCAAATCGTTTTCGCGGCGTGACGCAGGCTCAGGTACTGCGCTTCGCCCTTTCGAGCCTCTACCTGTAATCTCGTCTTGATGACATCAAATGGCGTTGTCAGATACGCCGCAGGCATACCCGCGACAGCACCTGCAGTAAGCATTTGGAGTACCCCTAGCGACTTAGTGGGGCTCTCTCCAAAATAATCACGCTTCAAATGGTTGTAAGTTGGGAAATAAATTGCAGAGAAAGGGACTATGTTAATAGTAAGCTCCAATTACGATATATGCTACGGGGTGTTTAACTTACCATCTCGTAGTAAACATGCGCTAGCACCCTTGTATAGACCGACCAGACCAAGATTTTTGACAATCCATATCGCCGATCGTTTCGGCGCACCTTCCACCGACTTTGATACCTCGCCTTGAACCTGTAATCTAATCTTAACAATCTCGAGAGGGTTTGTAAAAATCTGTGATAATCATGGTCAGCCTGTGGCCCCGGCTATTACCTCGGGGATCGGTAAACTGGAGGCGTATTTACCACTTGACATCCACCGGCAGTACCGCCTGCTACCAGCTCCCATGGCCACCATATCTGACCTGTTTTCTTGTCTGTGAATTTCCCTCGAACCAAGTCGTTCACCGTCAGTTTGATGGCCTTTTCTGGCGCGACACCGACAAGTTGCGGCAGCACTCCCGAATATAGCCCTCGTATTCCCTCGTTTTTAATAACTTTTCGAGCGCAATCCAAAGAATTTTTGTATAGCCTCTCTCCTACTCGGTGACCTCTCTGATTTTGCATCCTCGTCTTTACCAAGTCAATCGGATACACCATGAAGGCACCGAAAGCACCCGCCAAACTCCCTAGCGCGAAATGATGGACAGATTCTAAGACATGATGGAGAATCGACTTCGTCCTTGTAAGGGCCTTTTGTCCTACGTCCGACACAGCTCCAACCGCCCCCGAACTCACTGCGTATGCGTTATGCCATGAAGCATCGAGGACCTTCGCGAAATCGGTAAGACCTAATTTCCCCGAGGGTTCGTCCAGTCCAGCGAAATGAAAGAGAATGTCAGCCTCCATTGGAGTAAAAAGAGAGAACCGAATTATCCGCGCCGCCTCATTAAGAAAATCTGTTCGGGTGATTTTGCCGTCGCTGCTCTTATTAGTCGCGTTCCGGATGATCAACTCAACCAGATCCATCTCCCGTATCATGTTCTGGAAAGCTCGAACGTTCGCATACGATATCTTGCTTCCAGCGGAGATATTGCAGAGGGTGTGTAAATTATTGAGTAGGTGATCCGACAGCTTATGCGCCGCCGTTTCCAGTATTATGCGCTGGAACTCCTCGGGCTCGATGTATCCATCATTGTTCTTGTCGAAATACAAGAAAGCCTGCCGTACCTTCTCGCCCTGTAGTCCTCGAAGCATCTGCGAAAATTGTGGGTAGGTCATGGTGTGCCGCTTTTCCTTTGACCCAATGTACAAGGACGCCCACTCGGAGCTCCAATCAAACGGTATACTGTCCTCTCCCTTGTGCGCATTGTATATCTTCTGGAAGTCATCAAACTTCACCAACCCAGTTCCATTGACGTCGAAGAGACGAAAGGCGATTTCGTATTCCGCGTCAGGTTTTGCCAGGAGGTTCTCAAATTTGCTCCAGTCATGTAGGGTCACTTTTCCCGTCCGCCGACGGTCTGCCACGTGGAAGAGGATCCCATACTGGCTCCGTTTGATTTTGTGCTAGAGACGGAGTTTCGTCAGTAATTGCTTCACACAGCGGGTCATCAGAGCAAATTACATAGTCTTCGCTCTCCGGAGCCACCGCGTCAATGAACTCGTTCTCGCCTAGATAATATTCGCCCGTCTGCTCATCCTTCACCGCATGCTTCATGAAGATAGCTATGGTCTGCTGTGACAACTGCGGCTCCTGAGTTGTGCCCAGGAGCGCCTCACCAACCTGTTCCTTAACTGTGGCCATGACGTCGGAGCTCTACTGCCAGGTGACGAGCTCACTCACAATGGCAATGATTATTGCTCCGCTCAAGTACGTGTAGCGAGTGCCAGCGAAAGGTATTATGCGGTCTGAAGGAGACGGGTGGGTCTGGGCGACATGCGCGAGCTGCAACGAAGCTACCAACAAGCACGGACAAAAATTGAATTATGGGGGTTAAGTCACGAAGCTAGAGCGCTAATCGATAGCGTCGAGGGCAAAGAAAACCCGGAGAAGGGGAAAATGAGGGAGAAGAAGCAAGGCGGACACGAACGGGAGGTCAGTACAAAGTCAGCGTCCTCTCAATAGACGCTCCAGCTGACGGGTGAAATTTTTAACAACCCACGCGCAAAAACCGTTTTCGTAGTTTGTTTTCTGCAACCCCCAATCGTTACTCCTACACCGCCAAGATGGGATCGGTCGCTTCTGGGTTTAGTTCCTGCAGCGATTTGCCCATTTCGTGCCCAGGGACGTGGGAATAAATTACGGCACGCCTTCGACGCCGCTCGACGCCGCGGGACTGGGGGCGCATTTAAATTGCTCTTCTGCTGGCAATCTGCTGAGG
The DNA here is from genome assembly GCF_001692895.1 of Cenococcum geophilum 1.58. Lineage (NCBI taxonomy): Eukaryota > Fungi > Ascomycota > Dothideomycetes > Gloniales > Gloniaceae > Cenococcum > Cenococcum geophilum. The sequence goes on from NW_027137660.1 coordinate 138,849, forward strand.
CTCTGTGCGGATCTCGGAATTGTCAGATATATCCTTTGGCTGAGTGAGACGGCGACCCTGACTGACACGCCGCGTAGTGTCATTTTAGTGTGTGCATGTTTTTTTGGGGTCAAGCTGTGCATCCCAGGCTCTGGGAAATAGGGCGGAGTTGTTCGGCTCCGTGGAAGAAGCCACTGTCCGGCTCTACCTGCCCTGGACGAACTTTGATCCTGAAAACATGATCGTACCAGCCTTGCGAGATGTTCGAAATACCTCATCGGGCAAGTCCGCAACTTTCGGGCGACGCGGTACGAGCCGCTTTGCGGTATCAAATGGTCAGACTGAAACACTATGTAAATCGTGGGCTTCTGCGCAGTGAGCTGAAACACATGCAGAATGCAGAGCACTATGCATGAAGTGATCCCCAGCTCTTAGCCAATCACTTATTCAGCACATATGGCGTTCTGAATGACATCTAGGAACTGGCAACCAAGCAAACATATCAAGAATATTCCCTTTCGCCGTAAATATGAAAATTTAACCCAAAATTTGTCTACAAGTGGCGTCGCATGTAAAAGCATCATGTAGTATTATACAGCAGAGACTACATCGCGAGTTCCAAAATTCCCGCTTACAAAATAAGACGCCCAGGTTCGACCTCAAGCACGCTTTTGACTCTCTCCAAAAAGACTCTCGCCCTCCTTTCATCTTCCTTGGGTACACTAACGCTGAAAACGTTTACTGGAGCGACAACACCTTCACCAGCGATAACAGATGCTGCCTTTGAAGCACGGGTTCTCGTCTTCTTTCCAGAAAGGATGTCCATAACGTCAGGCTTAGCCTTTGACGCAACCGGTTTCGTAACCCGCAAGGAAGTAGGCGTAAGAGCGGTGACTTGTGGGATGAAGCGTCCTCTTGAGGGGCTCGTTCCAGCAACCTTGTCAAGACCCAATACAGCATTAAAAAGTTCATCCGCGGATGGTTTGGCTGTTTTTGATCGGGGTAGGTTATCATTCGCAAGCTCAGTAGCCCGGGCAATGAAAGTCGACAGTGGCAAGAAGATTCCAACCGAATCCTGGATACGCTTTTGACACGCTAGAACAGCTGTGAGAGATATTGGGACTGCAATCTCAGTACTCAACTCTTCCACTGGAAGAGCCTCTGCGGCTGGAGCAGACGCCTCTGGTGCTGGTGCCTTCTTTGGTTGAACCACTTTGATATTGGAGAGGTCAAGGTGGCCCAGTACACTTATCCGCTTTGATTGTTCAGCTGGATATGATTTTTCAATATGGCCAAGGTAGGCAAGAACGTCACCCTTAAGCAACCGTCCATTGGGACCGCTGGCGGGTATCTTATCTGCCTCCTCCTTGGGTAACCCGTTCTCACGAAGGAGATGTAGTACAGAGGGGTACAGAGGGTACGTCTGTTTTTGGGCTTTGCCTCCAAGTCCCTCCGCGCCGGGTTTAGACGATGAAGATTTTGCGGCGGTTTCGGAGAGTTTCTGTGCCTGTGAGGGTGGTGCAGCCTCCTCTTTCGGTTTGCTCTCCTCTGCCTTTGGCTGAGATGCAGCCTCTTCTGGAGGAATTTCTAGAGAACTAAGATCGTCCCCAGGCTCAGCCATGACAGCTATCCTAGTCCCGACCGCAATTCCCTTCGCACCATCTCCTTGCTAAAGCATTGGTCAGCACAGTCCATCTGAATTTTGTAATTTAGCATCCTACCGTGATCTTTGCCAGGATACCATCGTCTTGGGCCTCTACATCCATTTGTGCCTTATCCGTCTCAATCTCGAGAAGAACATCCCCAGCTACGAAGGAGTCGCCTACAACGTGTTAGACAATTCCTCGATTGCGCGTGGCATGTCTCAGCTACTCCTATAATGAGATGCTGTTATCAGTCATTCCATACCTTCTTTGACCTTCCAACCTGCGATATTCCCCTCGGTCATTGTTGGAGACAACGCAGGCATGGTGAAACTATGAGCTGCCAGACTCGCAGGTGCAGCATGGAATGCTGTGAATTTCCCGTCAGCGTTGAATACAATCCCGAAACTGATTACCCTTACCTCTGGCCGAGCCATGTTGTCGCAGCTGCCGCCCCGCGACTCGCGCTGACAGCCTACATGCCGTAGCAATTGAGGCCATAGAGACCCGCCGATTGAGAGCTACCTGGAAGAAAGGGTGGATGGCGCAACGTGTTGAGGAGAGAAGCTGAAGAGCTGTGAGCTTGTTGGGCACTTTCGGAGGTCCGCGCGGGACAATCTCGGCCGCCGTAGGCCGGATCGAAAGTCGAGCTGATCTTTTTGGGACGAGGCATTGCTACAACATCACAGTCATTACTGCCGTGCGTAACTTCAGGTACACACAGTGCTCAATAATTGTGATCAATTGAAACGCTAATTAAATCGTAGAATGCCCGCGTTTTCCCGGGGCTGTGTAGGCTTTATTCGACAATCCTACTTCCACCTCCCGCCTTCCCTTCGAATAGCTGCTCTACCATGTCGGGCACAGACTTCCTATCCAGCGGATCAAGCTCGCTATTTTTCCTCTTCAATCTTGAGGCAATTGGCTTCCCCGAAGACTATATTGAAGCCTGCCCGAAGCGCTCAAAAAGTGCAACTTGCATCCAAGCAGGCCGCTAAAAGCAAGCCTGCCAACCCCCCTCCACCCCGTTTCCCTAGCTCGAATCCTGTGCTACGGTCGGTCGAAGCCCAGAAATCCCCGACGCTGCTATATGAAGCGCCGCCCCGCGGAATATTGATAATGGCGACATACTCGGCTGCGTTCATGCTCACGAGCGGTGCGGTGTGGACGTTCAATAACATGTACTTGAATCTGCCAGCAGAGCAGCCCTTCTGGGTCGGGCCTGTTTACGGTGTCATTGCCTTTTTGCTGGCTGGTTTAGGCATGTACGTTATTGCGTCTCCTGTAGGACTTGTGCGGTCGATCCAAGCCGTACCCGGTCGGGCTGGCACGCCCGTAAAACTGAGAATCGAGGCGAAGGTAATCCCTATACCTTTTACAAGGCCGCAGATCATGGTGGTGGAGAGGGGAGAAGCAATTCTATCAGCGAGAGTTGCGCCCATGGCGCTGCTGTTCCGCGCTGTGAACGAGCAAAAATTGCGGAATTTGAGGGTTGGGCTGGAGAATAAGTTTGTGCTGTTTAGGCCCTTTATTATAACAGGGAGGTGGCTTAGCCGCCTGATGTTTAAGTGGTTCATTAATACGCGCATGGCATTTACGAGGTTTGGAGTTGTTTATTTGGATGTTGGGAATAAAAGATGGAAGGTTGACACGTCGGGTTGGCTGTTAGATGAGGGACGAGGTATGTTCCACTTATTTCCACTATTACCTACAAATTCTAATGAACTTGCAGTACTCGACAAGCTAATCGGTATAGTTTGAAGTGGGCTAAGCCGGACTTGGCCCATTCCCTGAAAGTGGCTCAAATTATAATAAATACTTAGCGCTGTGAGCTCACTTCACCCAATAGCAGTCAAAAAAGCTGAGAGATTGTACGATTTCACGTTTAGCTTGCTAATGTAAAATTTGCCTTTTGAGGCACTGTATACTGTGCATTAACACTATGATTCGCATTACTACTGTAAATATATATAAGCATACAAAAGACCAAGAATCAATGTAGACTGATGGAATAGTTTGGTCAACCAGCCCGGTGTTATTCGATAACTCTCACAATGCCGCTGCAATCAAAATGCTAAACCACATGTATATCCCTGAAGAAAAAGCGAAAAGATCTTGATACTTCTTTTGCATTAAAACCTACCACCAAAGGTGTTTGAGGCCGTGAAGGCTTAATAACTTAGCTCAAATTACATAGACAAACCGAAGTCTCCAGAGCTAGGGGAAAGGAAGTACGTCTAAACTTCGGCCTCCAAAGAGTTTAGCTTTTGAAAAGATGATCGAGGTGAAGGAGTTAGGAAATCTTCTGTGCTAGTTCTGTACTTCACAAGAAAACTGGGACCCAGAAATGCTCACGGATGTGCGTAACTTGCGCTATGATACACAATAAGCTACTTCGTAGATTAAGTCATGTCACTGCGATTCTCCGTAGATATTTGTTATGTAAAATTACCATAAAAGCATGAGGCCTGCATGAAAGCGTTTCCAACAACTGATATATATCAATGCGTGTACTTGGTTGGAGTGTTTGCCCTTCCTCTGGTGCAAGGCTACAGCCCAGGGAATTTTTCCAAGCCTAAGGCATTCTGCAGATCGGAAAGCGTTGCCCCATGAAAATTTCGAGGATTAACGAAGAATATAAAAATGATTGTATATTAGATTCTGTGATATATTCCAAAAGAGACGCCTGGCTTCGTAAATTGGCTCTCTTTCACCTCCTATGTGTACAAGTAGAATACAACACCACGCCCAAAATATATATGAAGAATATTTGACCATATAAGGTCAAGGATATGAGAGTTTCAGCCCTGCTCTAACTCTAAAATAGTATTATTGCAGTCATGGCATGCAATTTCATCATCAGATAGGCATAAATACCCTGCCTTATATCTTGACCTGTGGGAGCGGGGTCGGTGAGTGCGATTCCTGCGATAACTTCGGTTCTAACAGCACCAACACAAACACCAACACCAAATCATCTTAGTCATCCACCTCCACCAGACTTTAATTAATTCCAAAATGAGTGAGCCATCATCCCGCAAAAGCACCGACACCACGGGCTGATGACCTAAGTGTGGAGTGAAATGACAACAAGACGCAAGATCGCGGAGCTTCCTTCCGGTGTGCAAAGCGGCAATTTTCATGTCGCATTGAAAACTTCAAAAAATATCATCAAGTAGCAGTAAAGAGGCATAAGGGTTACAAATTTTATTGCAGAAAGCTTTGTTTGCGGGTTGACAGACGGAAGGACGGCTGCCAGAACCACGTGTGTGCACGTGCTTTGGAGCTTCCCCACAAACCCAGCGACGACGACGACGAGCCTTAACGACATTAAGCTTTTAAGCCTCAGCGGTTCCTGCAGGTGATCGACGGGCAACTTGGGAAGTGAAAGAGTGGTACTGATACATCTAGATGCTATTGAATAAGTCCGGAGGGAGGTCGAAAAAGTTGGGATTTTAACTGCTTGAAGCGTGCATTCAAATCGCATTGCAGCGGAAACGTCATTCGGAGTCAAAAGCGGTGAAATTTCAATATTCTCAGCGTTGTGGTGATCAAATTGCAATAGAGCATATTCTTGTGATGCAACGAGCGAATTTGGGCCGTGGTTTGAAGGCGGCAGAAGATAGGAGGCTTGGCGTTGCTAGCGCGATTGCGAAGGCAACCCAGTCACCAACACCAAAACGAAACTTGCCCGTCCAACCCCCCATCCATCACCATCCGACACACATCTCTCCCTCGGCCATCTTGTCATTCAAATACTCTTGTAGTACTGTTTGTAATGATTCTGGGGCTGTAAATTATTCGTTCTCCGCTCGCGCAGCGCGTCAGTCCGTTCGATCAACATTCGCTCGCTGGGGCTGCGCTCCTAGGGCGTCGTGTACGTCTATTCCCCTGGTGTCTGCAACATCGAGAAAGTGGTCGCATAGAGTGAGTCAATATAAAGTCGGAATTTTTCTGTGACATTTCTACGGTGTTTGTTGCGCCGTATCCGCTTAGAATGCCCTATTGTTTTGATTGATCGCACTTCACTAACGACCGCGTGGTGCAGATACGAATTCACCTCGTGCTCTCTAAGGCGAACCCATTCCAATGTCGCACCGTAACAAACGCAGACAAGAACTTGATCCCACCGCTTCTGATCCCGAAGACCTAGACTGGGGCCAGGAATCTCCACCAAGACCTCAAAAGCGCCGATCGAAGCCATCCTCAAGTGCAAAGAGGAGACCGAATAAACGACAACGTCGGGAATATCACGACTCAGATGATGACATAGTAGATGATGAAGATGAGATAAATGACGATTCATTTGCATCGGAAGCTTCCGAAGAGGATATTCCAATCAATCCCAATACTGGACGAAGCGTCCGGCGCGCAGCTCAGAAGAACATCAAGTACGAGGAGCCGAGCGACGACGAAATCGAGGAAGCAACTCCGGAAGACGACGACGATCCTGCACCCACTCCAAAAGGTAAAGCTCGGCCAAGGAAATCCTTGATTATAAAGATACCAATGAAGCGCAATATTCCGCCCCGCGCAACGCGGGCTCGAACGGGAAGCAGGTCCTTGGCCCGTGGAACAACCCCAGAAATAACAGGTGCTCGACGTAGCAGTCGCCTTTCTCATGACCAGGAGGAGCCGATCCTCGCTCTTACTGACTCTGGGAAGCATACGGTTGTTATTCGCCCCGGAACTCGTAGCCCTGAACCTCAATCCGCGCGTCACACTCGAGGAGGCAAAGGCATGAAGACACTCCCAAGTGCCATTATGGAAGCTTCTCAAGAAAATTCCGGCCCTTCCATGGAACATCAAGATACTCCAGGCCCGCTAGATGACATCATAGATGATATTATCGCAGACGACGCTCAGGTTCAAGCAAGTGAGCCAGGTTCTCGCGCCGGATCTGAGACTCAGGTGCAAGTGGATGAGGATGTCCAGATGGATGCCGTTATCCAGGAGTCCGATCATGAAGGCGAGGCTGAAGACACGGATGAGGGTCCAGTCACACGGGGTGGCCGTAATCTGAGAGTGAGTTCCCCACCGGTTGCTTAGGTTGATCTTCATTCACCCTTTCCTTTTCGGTTCTCATTTGCCCGAAAAATTCGCTGACAATTTACTTAGTCTCGCACAAAAGCGGAACAACCACCCCCATCGTCGCGATCGACTAGGAGGCGAAAGAATGGCGTAGACGAAAGCAGCGATTTCGAACCTACTGCGGAAGAAGAGAAAGGAGAGGAAGATGTTTCCGATTCTGACCACTCAAAGAATAGGAGTGGAGGTTCATCAGACGAAAGTGGTTCTGGACGAAGATCTGCCCGTCTAAGAGGCAGAACACGAAATTCACAACGTAGCCGGCGAAACTCAGATAGCGGCCATGACAGCGAACTCGATCCCGAAGAGCTAGCAGAGGAAGCCCAAGAACTCACCTCTAGGAAGCGAGCCCGTACTTCTCGACGCCATCCACCAGACGACCACCTCATTTATGATGGTGCACCTAAACTACGTGACCGTAACAATAAACCTCCACCTGACTATCGGATTTTCCGCCCAGAGGCTCTTCAGCAACTTGACGACGAAGAAGCTGCCCCTGTAATACCCATTACGCGAACCAAGGGTGGGCGCACAGCTTACCGGAGTCTTTTCTCTACTCAAGGACCGTTTGGTGGAGGGGGTGAATCAGTACCGTTTGGACCTGAGGGAGCAGGTGCAGCAGGAGGGGCCGATTCGGATAGCAGCGACGACGATATGCCACAACGTGTGCCACGCGGCATGGGAGGGGCTGTTGGCATGACACCAACAGCCGCAGCCCCCCACATACTCTTTCCTCAGTCTCACAATGCCGATCCACAGCAGGCGACTGCTTCTGGAGGAGGGCCAGCTAATTTCGGTAAAGTGAAAGACAAGAAAGCACTTGCTGACGCTGACCCCCTCGGCGTGGACCCGAATGTCAATTTTGAGGGAGTTGGTGGGTTAGACGGTCACATTAACCAACTTAAAGAGATGGTTGCTCTTCCACTTCTTTACCCAGAAGTATTCCAGCGCTTTCATGTCACTCCTCCACGAGGTGTCTTATTCCACGGTCCCCCGGGTACTGGTAAGACATTGCTCGCGCGCGCTCTTGCATCAAGCGTTAGTTCCCAGGGCAAAAAGGTCACGTTCTATATGCGGAAAGGTGCCGATGCTTTAAGTAAATGGGTTGGTGAAGCCGAGCGACAACTTCGTCTCCTATTTGAAGAAGCACGGAAGAACCAACCTAGCATCATCTTCTTCGATGAAATCGATGGTCTTGCTCCTGTTCGCTCGAGTAAGCAGGAACAGATCCATGCTTCAATTGTGGCAACTCTCTTGGCTCTTATGGATGGCATGGACGGTCGTGGACAAGTCATTGTCATTGGCGCTACTAATCGTCCTGATTCCGTTGATCCGGCTCTGCGGCGCCCGGGACGATTTGATCGAGAGTTTTACTTCCCTCTACCCAATGTAGAGGGTCGACGCGCCATCATAGACATCCATACTAAGAACTGGGACCCACCGCTGAAACCTGAGTTTAAAGACCAACTTGCTGAACTCACGAAAGGATACGGTGGTGCAGATCTTAGAGCTCTCTGCACCGAAGCAGCTCTCAATGCTGTCCAAGGAACTTACCCGCAAATCTACCAATCCGACAAGAAACTCGTCATCGATCCTAGCACTATCAAGGTGCTAGCTAAGGATTTCATGATATCAGTCAGTAAAATGATACCTTCATCAGAACGAACAGTATCGTCCGGGGCCGCGCCATTATCGAAAGGCATCGCACCTTTGCTACGCTCTCCGTTGGAGAAGATTGCGAAGATTCTGGATGAGATCATCCCTCAAAAGAAGAAACTCACAGCATTGGAAGAAGCACAATTCGATGATCGCGATGATGAGAAAGGATTTGAGCGTGAGACGATGCAGCGAGGTGAGCTGCAAAACATTCTGTTTAGAATAGTACGCTAACACATCCAATCAGCTTTTGATAGTGCCAGAGTTTTCAGACCACGACTATTAATCACCGGGTTGCAAGGCATGGGCCAGCAGTATCTCGGCTCGGCTCTTCTCAACAAGTTCGAGGGTCTTCACGTGCAATCTTTCGATTTACCTACTCTTCTCGAGGACTCTGCTAGGGTAAATTGTCTAGTGAACCTTTATTCTTTGACGCAGTACTGATCATTTATTAGTCTCCTGAAGCTGCAGTTATCCAACTATTCAAAGAAGTCCGGCGACATAAACCCAGCGTAATCTACATTCCCAATGTGGATGTTTGGTACCAGACTGTTGAGCCCAAAGTCATCAAGACATTCACAAGTATTCTCCGTACTCTACCGCCAAACGATCCCGTTCTTGTCCTTGGTATATTAGAATTGGCGAGCGACTCCGACAAGCCCGATCCTGCAATGTTGCGCGATCTTTTTGGATTTTCCACAAAGAACCAATTTAAACTCGAAAGACCCAACGAGGTATGCACTCCTGATCAAGCTTGCGCACGTACAGAACTAACAATTCTGCAGAAAGCACGTGAAGAGTTCTTTGAAGGGCTCATCTCATACGTTCGCATGCGGCCAACTGAGTTCCCCGATCCAGACAACAGGAAAAAACGAAAACTCCCCGAACTTGAAGTGGCACCAGCATTACCCGCCAAGGAGGCACCGCTTTCCGCTGACCAACTCAAACAGCAAAAGAAGCAGGATAGGCTCACACTGAATATGCTGAAAATGCAGATTCAACCAATCATGGAACAGCTCAAGAAGACTTACCGGAAGTTTTTCAAGCCTATCATCGATGAGAGCCAAATTTTATACCTGTACGATGAACAAAACCCCAACTTTGTCGGCACAGACTTGCCACAAGAACAGCATCAAGAACAGGGCATATACCGACCTTTTGAGCTTGCCAAGGATCGCAAGGGCATCCCAGGATTAATGCACACTGAATCAGGCAATTTCTACTATAATCTAGATCTGACCATCATAGAGAAGCGTCTTTCCAACGGTTACTATAAGAGGGCTAAGGACTTCCTGACAGATATCAAGACCTTAGCAAAGGATGCAAGGATTTTGGGAGATCCCGATCGGACAATTAAAGCAAACGAGATGCTGTCTAATGTGGAAGTAGATACGGCAGGAATCGTGAGCACCAATCCAGCTCTGGCAGCAGAGTGTGAAGCAGTTTTTCTTCGAGAACAAAAAAGAGCTCAGAAGGCGCTCGAGAAAGCTCAACAGAGCACAGCTGCGGGCGAAGAAGTCCCAGTTATCAAAACCAATGTTCCTCCACAGGTCTCAGGTACCACAACTGAGACTTCAGGGCCAGTGATGCTTGGAGAACAAGTTCCAGGACCCCAGACTTTACCCCCTGTAACACCAATAACACCAATTCGTTATCCGAAGAAGAGCCTGCTCTCCAACGGCACTAGCACTGGGGATGGCTACGGACACCAGAGCAACGGATCAACAGTAGCCACACGTGGCGATGAAGACACTCATATGACGGACAGTCAAGATCTTGGATCTGGCCCACGCGAGTCCCACGATTTCCAGCCGCCCAGTGGACATGGCACGCAGAGGTCTCAAGTATTAGGCCGGACTTTTGTGGCACCAAATTCCCATCCAGGGGAGTATCACAATAGTGCTTCGACGACAACGTCAGGCCAAAGGAGTGGATCAAACCGCTCATCTGGACCGCAAAATTTCAACACTCAGAGCACAAATGGCGTTTCGGCACAGCTTCCCGACTTCGCAAGCATGGCGCCTCAGAGTGGCGGGTCGCAGATCCCTGATACGCAAGGTGAGTTCACCGATGAAAGACCTGATATACATAAATCCCTTTCTAATACTCCTACAGAGAACACATACTTGAGCAGTCAAATGTCCAACTCGCAGCCATCGCAATCCTCACAGCAACAGTTCTCAATGCCCGCACCACCACGCCAAGCAGCCATATCATCAATCCTCAACAACGAGCAACCACGCTTCATCATCGACAATATCCAAGTCAAAGATCTACACCAAGAGCTCGTGCGACGCAGCTCGGGTCTATCCGTCGAGCAGCTGGAACAGGTCAACTCGGCGCTCATGGACACAATCTGGAGGAACCGCGGCCAGTGGAACCGCAACTCCGTTATCCACAATGTCACAGTGGCCTTCAACGATATCATCAAGGACATCGAATACATGCAGGCAATGCTGCCGCCCAGCCAGCCCGAAGAGGAAGAGCTGGGCGCGTATCCGCCAAGCGCGCGGCGGAGGGACGTCTTGTTCCGGCCGGACGAAACGCAGTACCCGACGGTGTACCAACAGGGGGGAGGCGATAATACGCAGTTTTCATAACCAGCTCAGAACGGGTTTCCCTTTTCTTTTCCTGCATCTGCGGCGTGGGTAGGGGCGCGGCGTCGTGAATCTCTTTCTCTTTCTCTTTCATGTGGAAATATTTAACTTGGCGTGTAAAGATGGCGCTTTGTTGAAAATGAACGGAATAGAATGCGGCTTTTTGATAGATGAGGGGCTAGTAAACCCTGCCTGCTGCTTTTGCTTGAAAGCTATTGCTTCAAAGGGGGTCATCTTCGGAGTGTTCTGGCTTTGGGTTTGGGGTGGCCGCGGGGCGGGAATGTGATACCTAGGTGCGAAATATTATATGCATTTACTCAGCTGCTATTCACTTTATTGGGCAATGACCTTCTGTCTCCTGTCTTAATTTGATATTTAGGGTAGTCAAATAAGATACTAAGGCCGTCAACGACATGAAGCACAAGGAAAAGAGGCACTAGAGAGCAGAAGATAAGGTGACCAAAGAGATACGGCATTCTCTAGTGACCTCAAGCGCAAAACACGCTTACGCGTGCCGCAATCTTGCCAGCGGGACCCCACAATCCGCAACTAGGTACCCTGCATCACGACGTCACGCCTTATCTAGGATTGTTTATTTGATATCAGCATTGTTTGCGGAGGTTTAGTGTTCCGCCTTTTTCTACGGGACCTATCCAGCTCCAACTTCAAGAGTTTTGAGTCAAATGGTTGTCTCAATACAACAAGCGGAGCTCGTGCAAGGCCTCAAAGCGTAAGTACTGCGCCTTCTCATTTCTCCCGTATGTGCCTTGACAAGCATGCTGCCAACATCGCCACTACAGCCTATACAAGTCTTCTGACTACTCCGACTTCAAAATTATTTGCGGAAACGATGTACACAAGGTCCACAAAGCGATCGTCTGCTCGCAGTCTGATTTCTTCGCTGCTGCATGCAGATTCGGCCAGGTGTGCATAAGTTCGCTCTGACTGGGTCTGATAGATATAGGATACGCTAGGGTTAAATATATGAAATCCTAACATAATGATACGTCAATAGGAGGCCACCAACGGAGAAATTCGGTTACAAGAGGACAAACCTGCCCTTGTCAAAGCTATGATACAGTATCTATATCATCTCGAATACGATCTTCCGGACTTTGAAGACAGTTTAGAAAAAGCAGTTCTCGTATTCCACGCCGAGATGTACAGCCTAGCCGACAAGTATAATATTCGAGGCATGAAAGCCTTCGCGCAAGACCATTTTCAGAACCGCGCCAAGGGAAATTGCAGAGTTAAGGAATTTCCGACTGCTATTCGGACAGTCTATAAAACAACTGTCGATGAGGATAGGGGATTGCGCGATGTTGTTGTGGATATGTTTTCCATGAACATGGACCTTCTTGATTGGCCAGAGATTAAAGAAGCAGTTAAAGACACCGCGGAGTTAGCCTTTGAGCTACTGATGAAGAGCCGAGAACAAGAGGTCAAGCTCGTGCAGCCGTTAGGTTCACCATCCGGGAGGCGAGGAGGGGTTAGCCAGCAAGGAGGGTTTAGAGGGTTTGGAATGTCTAGCCATGTGTGAAAATAAAGCTCCAATCATTACATGCAGATACCAATAAGATTTTAAAATTGAAGATACACCTGGGTATGCTGGGTCTACTTGCGATATTCATCTCTCTGCTCGGATTTTCGGAAGTCCACGTTTGGATTTGGAGGCTCAACACTTGAGACAGCGTGATGCCCAACTAAAGGCTGCAAGTAATCCCGCTTTTAGTCTTTTCTGAATCCAAAATTATCGATCTGACACGAGGCGCCAGTGGTCTCCAAAGATGCAGGGGGGCTGAGTAAAGAGCGAGGTCGAAGGATGGCCAGATGGCCCCCAACCTGATTGCTATGCATGAAGTGTATCGTTGCCGGTGGCAAACCACAGATTTAGAGCACACCGGTTTGATCGCTATATTCAAAGACAAATCATAAGAGCAGCTACTATGCAGGTTGGGTTTCGAGCGGATCCTGGAATCCGTTGGTTCATATTGACTATAGAAGTCTAAATATTCTTGACAACGGCGAGACGAGGTGGACAGTGATCGGCAAGCGTTTGCCTAACGCTTCACGATTTGCCTCTCTTGGTGCGTGTGCACAAATTTATGTCTCTAGCAGAATTGTCCAGCCCGTGCGATTACAATGGCATGCATCCTTGCACATATCAATGTTTTTTGCTGTGACTGTGCTGTTATATTATGATTCACTGCTGGTTGTTACCCAGTAACTTCGTTCATGAGGACGCCAGGGGAGATGATGAGCTAAACAGGCTGTAGATATCAAGCTTGAAGATGAAGGTGCAGATGGTGCAGCCCTGTAACGAAGGCGACCCAAAGTAAAACCGTTTCGAAATGGTAGCGAGGCAGGTCTGCTGTGCCACAAAGGCGCTTAGATGGCTGTCATCAGCGTTCAACAGCGTTCCTGCGTCTCCACGTTAGAGGCTGGGACATTTGTTGGTCTAGGATGCGGCGCTCGAGCCGGTTCCCGAGGTGTCTGTGATGGTGCCTTGGGTGTTGTCCCCACGTGCCTTTGTTTGTCGGCACGAAACAGGAAACACCACTACACCATCGCCATCGCCATCTGCACGTACTCCGCATCTGCACCGCAGCTCGATTCAAAACATCAGCAGATGCATCCCTTAGCTGTCGATCATGTCTCGGTCATTGCACCCTCATGAACTTAGCCTGGCAATTCCGCGGTTAGACAATGGTTCCTGCTGGCATCACGGTTTGGATGGGTCTTGGCCCAATGGACCATGNAACTGAGCCGCATACGCCTTTTGCCTAACATGGTCTCAGCCCTACAGACCACCCTCTTTTTAGAGACCCAGTGTTCGGCAAAGTGCCACTCAGCGTCTCTTCCTTTTACCCCTGCGTGCAGGCCGCTGGCGGTCTTAATTTGTCGGCCATTCAGAGACATGGTCGGTCGTTAGCCGCCGAGCGTACTCTATGTGCCAAGCATTATATTCTTAGATTACAGCCGCAATACTGTTCAGAAGATCCTCAAACTGGCGCTTCGCCTGGCCAGATGTTTCCGTCGCCCGGGGGGAACGGGAAGCCATCCGCGATCCGTCGCAGGCCACTCAAGAGACCTGAATTTGCTTTCCCCAGAGGCTTTCGACGAAGCGCCAGTGATGGCCATGTAGCGCGCCTACGTTGCCCTGTTTCACGGATTTTCGACCACGATGTTTAAATCTCATCGGCGATTACAGAAACTTGACGCTGTTTCATCATTTTCTCCGATGGCGGGCATTGGAATCCTGACCGTTTTTGGCGCTCTTGTTTGGGTGTCGTGAATGCTATGATAGTTCTATAAAGTCACGCCCGCGACCTCAGCTGGGCCTCAGATGCCTCAGACATAACAGCAGCAATCACCTCCTCTCGCTTCTTTCCTACCGTTTCATAGTATCATTTCCTTGGCCTTGGGATTAATCATTCACTTGTTCTTCAACTTAATCATAATTACCGGAGTATCTCTCGCTTTAAACCTCCCACACGCCTCAATCGCTCCCTAAGTCCAGACCAACAAACCCTACCGATCCCACTCTCGCTTCCCGTTAGTCCTCATGATCAGCATGCCAAAGGAAGTCAAGGCGGCGAACTCTCAGCGACCTGCATCAATGACAACCGCCACCGCCGCCGCAAGCACTGCCTCTACAAGGTCGGCGGCCGCGTGGTCCGCAAAGGACGACGAAACTCTTATGAACGCTCGAGCGTCTGGGCTTAACTGGCAGCCCATCGCATCCAAGCACTTTCCTTCAAAAACGGCCAATGCGTGTCGGAAACGACACGAACGCCTGATGGAGAAGAGGAATGCAGAGGACTGGGAAGGAGTGAAGCTGGAGACCCTTGCAAGCGAATACATGAATGTGCGGCGCGAGATGTGGAGCGTATTGGCTAGTCGGGTTGGCGAAAAATGGACTACGGTGGAAGCTAAGGTATGTATTCAATGTTCTATTGCTCTCCCTTCCTACAATTGGAACTAATCATTGGCGCATGGCACTAACTCAATTGCAGTGCATGGAGAAAGGATTTAAGAATCTCCAGCAAGCCCATCGTTCCGCGCAGAGGAAGGAGCGAGGTATTTATGAGGGCGACAGCGGCATCGGTTGTTCGGACGCTGAGAACGAATTAGATGAAGGCCATCCAGACGCGGCGCAATCTGTCGAACAGGCCCAGGAAGGCTATTCGCTTCAGCGGGGCGGGCCAAGCATTCAGTCAATGCTATCGCTTTCCCCGGCATATCCACAACAGCCTTGAAATGCACCAGTACTGCTGGTCAGGCTGGTTTACGAATTTCCTGCTTCTTGATTTCGATGTCGACACGAATTTTTCTTGCACAACTTAGGGAACGGTCGGGTGGTTTACTGTATGAGTACCAGCAGGCGATGGTTTATCGCTGGTTTTCTGCTGCTAGATTGGCACATTGGGGCGGAGTCTTTGCAGGTTGTACACCTAATATTGAAATTGCATGTGGTTCAAGTTTGATAAAGATGCGGCTGAAGCTCGGCCTTGCCGGCCACTTAGAACGCTTATCTCGAAACAAGCGTTCTATGACGCTCCCACCTTCAACGTACATTGGCTGCCTGCTCCAAACACCAACATGTTTACCCACAAGAATGCCACTATTGCGTGTGCCGTACACTGACCCCCTGCCGTTGCCAAAAATAATCCCTCAAAGCGCGAGCACAGTTAGTGGAGCCATTGCCGCCCTCACCGAATTCCTCTCTGCACCGTCCTCCCCACAGCTGAAGAACTATGAGGCCCAAAATGATAAGACACTTCTCCTTACTGGTGCAGGTATCTCGGTAGCGTCAGGACTTGCCGATTATCGTGGTACAAACGGCACCTATATGCTGAACAAGGCGTATCGGCCAGTCTACTACCACGAATTCACCACAAGTCACGAAGCACGGAAGAGATACTGGGCACGCAGCTTCCTAGGGTGGACAAACCTACATAAGGCGAAACCTAATGAAGCCCACTGGGCAGTCAAGAGGTTTGGGGAGCTGGGGCGACTGAGCAGTGTCATAACGCAAAGTATTTCCTCTCTCCCAGCCACAGCGCTAAGCCGACTAACAATAGCAACCAGACGTCGACTCATTCCATCCGAGAGCGCATCCGCAGCTTCCAACGCTCGAGCTGCACGGGTACCTGCGCTCCATTGTCTGCCTTACCTGCCGCAACGAACACTCCAGAGAGGCGTTTCAGAGGCAGCTTGCGAACCTCAATCCGGCTTGGGCTGCCTTTCTTGAAGAGATCATCGCCAGTGGTGCCCTGGATACCGAAAATCCTGAGGAGCGCCGCAAGGGAGGCCTCAAAACCAACCCGGATGGCGACGTCGATATCCCAAACGCGCCGTACAGCTCCTTCCGCTATGCAGCTTGTCCTACGTGTCTAGAAAACCCGCCGACGCTCATAGGCGGTCGCAAGGCTGAGGTGCGTGTGGATAATGATGGAGCTTGGATGGATACCTCGACGGGTGGCATCTTGAAACCTGCTGTCGTTCTGTTTGGAGAGTCAATACCTCCTGGTATTAAAACGGCTGCCGAGGAAGCCGTTGACAGCTCCAGCCGCATTCTGGTTGTTGGAAGTAGCTTGGCAACCTATTCGGCATGGAGGCTAGTCAACCGGGCGAAAGAGAACGGCATGCCGATCGGGATTCTGAATCTTGGTGGAGTGCGTGGCGAAGAGACGTTCTTCTCGGACGTCCCTCCGGGTAATACCGGTAGTCTGGCAGTCAGATGTAGTGAGAGTGCTGATAAGATCTTGCCGAGCGTGGTGAGAATGCTAGAAGACCTGCAGGGTATGAGATCTATGAGAGCATGACATCACGGGGCATGCTTAAACTCAATGCAATAATGTATCGTGGATCAACTGCTTCACCCTTGTAGCACGTCACTCCGAAACAAAACGTAACATTAGCTTAGAATGACCGACGCTCACCTATTGGATGGCACGCGCAACACGTGCAGACCTTATGCTAACTTATAATAATACAGATATTGGGTCTTGAAGGTGGCTGCATCTCCACAAATCGAAGTAATCCAACCATTAGTTTGACCTTGCGGGCTGACATTACAATATGCTGCATCCAGGCCTATGACTAATGTCACACAAGCCGTTGAGCCGATTTAGTGTAACTTTAAGCCCTCGCAAATAGCTTTAGATACTCAGAGTAAGTGGTCCGTGCGGGAACACCACCAAATTTCTAAGCACGGGCACCGATTTCAGCTATTCTAATTGGTTAGTTCTTATCGATAACCTGAGTGCCCATTTTGAAGGGATAGGTCTAACGTGCTCCACCAGCGAGCTGCGAACCCCAAAAACCACCAAAAATTGGAAAAACTGCACCTTGATATCTCGACAATGGCTTAATAATAAAGGCCACTGCTAGCTATACACCCCCTAAATGATACGCGTACACCCCCTACCTTATTTGGTTTAGACGCTTCCTTATTAAGTTAGATGCTTCCTCATTAAGTTAGAATATCACGTGCGTTTGACTTGTTTGCGCCTGCATCGCGAAAATCAAAGTACGCGCCATGTAAGTTTTATGACTGCAACATCACGATCAAGTCTTGATTTTAGTTATGGTATAAGTAGTAGAGTCTAAATTTGGATCGCGCATAAGTCGATTAATTGGATTACACAGTACTTTGTGAGGCGTCGCGCAAACTGATTTGGGTGCTACCACCTCTGCTTCGCGCCGCGCCCGGGCCTGCGCCCGGTAACCCACCCAAGAGCCCGCGATTGTAGAGCGTCGCGGCGGTCGGCTAGTTAACTCTACAACTAGCTCTACAATTGCTAATTGCGTTGACAGATCTACTCGTAGAGAGCCCTCAGCATTTGAGCGAAATACTATGGGCTCGCACTTTGAGGCACAAACAAGTCGAACGCACGTGATATTCTAACTTAATGAGGAAGCATCTAACTTAATAAGGAAGCGTCTAAACCAAATAAGGTAGGGGGTTATGCGTATCAATTGGGGGGTGTACGCGTATCATTTAGGGGGTGTATGGCTAGCAGTGGCCATAATAAATTCCGAAATTTCATAATTAGCCTTTTGTGCCTACATTAAGACTTTTAATAAAATTCCAGCGTAACAAGCCTAACCGCTATCGAAATATCGGGTTTTGGCCCCCAATCTTGAGCTAAATTGCAATATCTTTAGAGCTATTTAATAGATTACTTTTTAAATCTAATAAGAGGTTTAAAATAGGTATAAAAGGCTAATTATAAAATTTTGGAATTTATTATTAAGCCATTGTTGAGATATCAAGGTGCAGCTTTTCCAATTTTTGGTGGTTTTTGGGGTTCGCAGCTCGCTGGTGGAGCACGTTACCTCTACATTCTGTTTGAGGTACTGCGGGCACGTATCTCAATAAAAACTACGAGTACGAAATTTTAGACTCGGAAACTGAGAAGCGCATGAGGAAGATCGGGGGGACGAGATTAGCCTTTTTTTTTTTTGAAATCATACACCGTTTTAGCTGCCATCAAGCGCCATGCCAGGTCTTCCATTATGGTAGAATTATATAGAGAGCTTGCCTACAAACAACAACTCAACCAAACAAAGGAAACCATCACTCTCTCTATTATATTCCACCCCCCTAAGGGGACTTCTGCCGTATAGTGTATCCAAAGCCACACGTACTGTATACCAACTCCACCCCAATTAAATATCCCCTAAGTAGTAATGTCGAGGCCTCCACCTCTTGCGTACCGTGGCGTGTATTTGTATCAAAAGGATGGCGAATCTAATAGAGGCAGGGGCTGTGGGTAAGCAGCTCAGCGCCGCTAAAACCACGGTGTTTGACACCAAAACGTGGTTTTTCTTTGTCGTAGGCTAGCAGTGCAACGGCCGTCCTCTAAGTCGTTGACGGCTGTAGTCTTGAGCGTTGAGGTTCGAGGTATTCGGATCGAGGTCGAGTCGTGTTCGTATAGACCCTGTGTACGCGTCGGATTCGATNCGATCGGTGGATGAGAGACTGCCTTCCTCTCTCTCCCCCTATTGTGCGTGGCCGCTCGTGTCGTCGTCCACTCGAACTCGTCTTAGCTTCTCAATACAAGTCGGTTCACCACTCCGACAGGTAAAGATACTAGACACCGGACACCACGAGAAGGTGCGAGTCCATTCGTCCGGCACGGGATTAGCCTTGGTGAACGCGGAGATACGGCCATGCAGTAGTGTGAGACCCGCCTGTACAAGGCCAACACCACATGGGCGCAAGGTTGACTTCGGAGTTCTTGGGGATCAGCCTAGGCAGATTTCTCCACTATGGACGATCATGTGGAGGAAATGTGCGTCGAGCTACATTGCCTTTTGATGTCCAAGAAATACATGCAGCAAGGTTGAAACTCAGCAACCTCCTCTGTGCTCGCATTAGTCTTTCAACCTCCATTTGTCTCCCTTTCACATCGCTTATAAAGGACATTATCAAGCCAATTGCCCCCCAGCTTCGCGAGGAAGATACACTTATTTGCGATATCTAAAAGTTTTGACTACCATGACTACCATTCGTGACAGTGTATCGTCCCACAATCTTGCGAATGCTTTGACAGCGTCTCTACCGATAAACGAGCATCACACAGATTTAATGGACCATCAACATAAACATATGGGACAACCTACAGTGGAAGATCGCTCACCAGACATTAATATCTTGGAGAAATTAATGAGCAAAACCAGTTTAGAGTCGGCTAGAACCGACTATTCGGAATCCCTCGGTCTGGGTTTCCCTTCTGGTACCCAATCAATACCCAGTATGTTTTTTCGCAATGTACCCTGCAGTGCTTTCGGATCATCCACTTATACTCACCCAGAAGCTCTCTCGAAGTTACATACTGCAGCCGGTCGCCCTCCCAAAAGATCTAGAAAACCGAGCAAACGCAGAAGAGCCAACATCCTTTCAGGAGCCAACATCATTTCAGAAACCGAGAGCAATAAAAGCTATGTCACCGCAAACACTAGCAGCACTGCAACCTATTTCACCGCCAGCTCCACTCTCGAAGGAAGTCGCAATAACGAAACGGATAACCGCCCCGCCTTGCCTCAAATTGTGAAGAAACCTTCTCGCAGTAGTTGGTACGACCATCTTGAAGGCAGAGGCATGATACCAAATCCATTGGATGAGAAAAACTGGTCAGGGCGAGGTCAACATGCTGAATTCAATCCGGATGAAGTTGATTTGGTACCACTAAAAGCTGAAAGAATACTTGGCACCACCGCTAACGCAGTCGTTGAAAGCGTTATGTGTCGCAGGATTCGTCTTGCTCGTAAAACAATCAAGTGCGGTCGTCACATGAAGCGTGAAGACGCGGTCACAGAAGTAGAGCATCTGCAACGGCTCTCACATTTCCATTTGATACAAGTAATAGGCACGTATATCATGGGCAAAGATCTCTCGATTCTTCTTTACCCCGCGACTGAGTACAACCTAGAAACGTTCATAGATTCAATTATCGAAACAAAAAACTCTAGCGACGAGGTGGTCGACCCCGCTCCTGATCCCCTATCGGAAGCTTCGCACTGGAAGTGTTTTCATTTGTTCATATTCATTGGTTGTTTATCGAATGCCTTGCGGTATCTCCACGCCAATGTCACCAAGCACATGGACATCAAGCCAAAAAACCTCCTGGTACGGCAAATCACAAAGGATTTACCCCTCCGGTGCAAATATCGGATCTACATTGCCGACTTCGGGATCGCCCGCGCTTATCAATCCATAGCGGACTCTGAGACGGACTCTCCTACATTTTGCACACGGCTTTACGCAGCGCCGGAAGTGATTGAGGGAAAACGACGTGGTCCCAGTGCGGATATCTTTTCACTTGGGTGCGTTTTCCTGGAAATTATTGCCACCATTGGTTGGTCTTTATCCGGACAAGACATGCTACAGGAATTGAAGTATCTTCGCACCAAAAACACAAATGGGTGCATATCATACCAGGCCAATATCCCAGATGTACAGGCCTGGTTAAGCCATTTTAACGATTTGGTGGGAAAAAGCCTATCTAGCATCTCAAGTATAGCAGTAGAGTATGGGGCTTTCGCTAACGAACGCTACAAATGTTTTCCCACCGGAGCCGCTCCAAATCTGATTCGGCGGATGCTGGAGACCGACCCGTCCCTTCGACCATCGGCATTTGATGTAGCAGAACTCACTTCCCCCTTGTGTTGCTATATATGCGACACAGGACGGGAAAAACTCGAAGCCGTACGAGGGTCTCCGGAAGAGATATCCCTTCAGGGAAAGTAGCGATAGCGTCTCTAGGACATTTCTCAAGCTGATTCTGGTTTTTGCGCCAGGTTGGCGCGGGGGAGACGAAGGGTAAGGGGCATTCGTTTCGTTGCTGCAACACCATACTCTAGATAAATCTAGAAAGGCCTTTAAAAGATACTCAGTTCGCGCGATGCGTAACTCTGAAGTATCTCTCGAGGGCTTTAGTTCTGTAAAGTTTTGAGTGACGTGCCTAGTCATCTGACGGATCTGGTGTCTCAAGCACTGATCCGTCAGAGTGATCGTCGTATCTTAGACTATTTATGAAGAATTTATCAGGAAACCTAGAGTAGGATAAAGATTCGCCAAGGGCCTGATATGTGTTTTATGAGAGATGACTATTCACGAGCAAAAGACTTGCAAAAAAAAAAAGCTTCCATAGATCAGACTTTGGTATTAGGTTCTCCCGCTATGTAAACACTTTCAAGAGTTTCATGTCTCCATGTCTCTGTCCGGTGTGCTCTCCCTCATTCTCCTCCAGATACCCAAAAAGCCACCTCCAACCACCGTATACCCAACTTTTGGCCTGCAGATCATAGCCCAATCAGACTTGCGCTGGCTGATATCTTTAGCAATCTCTTTGTCCCTAGAAGGATATCCTTCAATTGCATGGGCCGATTGATCATCCACACCCATAGAACTGTCGCTATCAAGATCTAGAGAGTCCGATGAATTCGCCGATCCGTTTTCTTTCTTCAGAGCCGCGCGTGGTTTGACCGACCGGACATCCCATTCCCTACCAGCTGTACTCCCCCCGAGTTCGACAACCCGGTCAAGCAAATAGGGAAGTTTCAGGTCTCGAATCATCTCAACGCATTCTACAATCTGCGTGATACTTGGATTAAAAACCGCAAGCGCCCCATCAGTGTGTAAGGCTGGAGCTACATTCACTAGATGGGATTGTGCATTAGGCAGGTCCAGCAAGACGTGAGACAAGAACGGCTCGGACGTCTGGCGTGTTTTCGTCTGCGCTGCGATCCATGCCGAGACGTCTCCAACGTAGAATTCGACGTTTCCCGCGTACATGCCTCTGCGAAATCTCTTTACAACATTCCTAGCGCGATTCGTGTTATGGGGGGAGATGTCTAGCGTGTGGATTATGGCCTGCCGCCGCTTCCTCCAAGCCTCGAGGTCGGAGTATTGGGGATCAGCGACAGATTCGCCCTGGTACACGGAGTCTTCCATTCCGTCTTCGCTATCGAAGGAAGGCGGAGGTGAGGGAAGGGGTGGGTTCGCGGCGTGGATCGCACGGGAGAGATGTAAGGTAAGCGCTCCATGACCAGTGCCAGCTTCAAGTATTTCTAGCGGAGGCGCTCGCGGCGCGGAGTCATTATTGGGAGATACATGGATGTCGAGTAGTGAGACTATAACGTTGGCATCTTGAGGGTATATCTAATCTGGAGATTAGTTCTAGTTGCACTACATCTATAATTGATAAATGTGCCAGATCGCAGATTTATAGAAACTCACTGGTGTGACTGAACGCGGAGTATACCGAACATACTCTGATAGAGTGGGTTCATGGATACGGTATTCGTGGCCCTTTGTTGTCTTTACAAGATCTCGGACTCGTTTGCCTATGATCTCGGTGTGGGGTATAACACCTCGGTGTGTTTCAAGTGTTTTCGTAGGATGGAGAGGTCTGGAGAGATGGCCATCGTGTGAGGTGTCAAGTTTGTCGCGGACAAGTGCTATATCACCTTCTGCGGATGGCTGTCAGCGGGGGGTGGAGGGTTTTAGAAGACCCCTAGAGAAAGCTGCGGTGTGATCAACGTGCATACCTTCGAAGACTCTACTGTCGGTGGCAAGATTGCGGAAGCATCGGTGGCAGAGAGTCATTGGCCTTCCCCTGCATACCCGGAGGGTCCGTAGGGATGTTTTTGAGAAGGGTAGAAGAGACTTTATCATAGCTGTTCAGATATTTACTTATTGTCGTCCTGATTGGGAGGGGAGCTTTCATGTGAAGCTTTGTCTTGGCAGTGGACAAGGGTAGGTAGGTAATCAGCCACGCGGGTGACCAAAAACTGGTATTTCAAAGTAGTCATCTTCTTTACAGCTTAATAATATGACAACCATAAAAGATAGAAAATAATAAAAACACAGGTATAATATTTTAAGGTACCTTAACGCCTTTATCTATTTGAAATTTGGAGAACCTACGTTATTGTGGCTTAATAAATCCGTAGAGTTGGGCGACTTTTGACGTTCCCAAGGTCACATTTCCTGTCACCCGCGTGTCAGCCAAGGGAACAGGTCTTATGCAGACACCACGAAGCAGCCTCTATATTTCCGCTTTCTTCTACATACACTGAAAATATTCTTAAGCAAGCCGGCATCAAGCATGGCGAGCTATCTGATTCAGGCACACTGACATATCTGAGGCTGCACAACTCCATTCCTCTCCGCCAGCTCACCCCCGAGCCAGGCAAACTTGCGACACCATGACGAGGAGAATTGTACGCCCACCACTCCCTTGACGACTAATGTATTTGCTAATTAGCCTTAAGGTTCGAACGGGTATCCAGCTCGGCCTCCTCGCTTTTATCGTCTTTCTTCTCGTCTTCTTCCTCGACAACCGTTACCGCGTGCTTCCACAATCCATCCACAGCCATCTTCCTCTCCACCACGAAGGCCTCGTCATCACTGATATTATTGTCCAAACATGCTCAACACTCAATCCACTCTCAAGCTGTAAACTCGACCCAGATAAATGGCACCGCATAGAGAAGGATCTCTACCTCAATACGGGCTGGGTTTCAAAGGCATATGTGCATATCAAAAGGAAGCGAGAGGAGGAACTTACCGATGAAGATAAAGTCATACTTGATGTTAGGATCGGCCGGCTAGATCCTGCCATGGGTGAGAAAGGCCAGGGTGCTGAAAAATGGGAGTCACGTCCTGCTGGAGTATGGTTGAAGAGGTCTGCAAAAAGACATGCTAGCGACTCCAAGACCGTCATTACAGCCGTCGATGTGCTATTCGGCGCCGATGCTGTCGAACCACGGCCTGGCTGGGAGATTAAGGAGAATGCGCTCCAACTGGATACCTCTGGAGAGGTGAAGGAAGCTCGTCTTACAGTTCGCAGGGGACCCCCTCATAAGGTTGAGAAGCCCGTGCCGAGGATTCGAAAAGATGGAAAATTCAAGATTATGCAGGTGTCCGATTTACACCTTAGCACTGGTCTGGGTGTATGCAGAGATCCTGAACCTGCAGGCCATAACGGAGACAGGTGTGATGCTGACACTAGGACGCTTGAATTTGTTGAAAGGGTGTTGGATCAAGAACATCCAGATCTTGTCGTTCTTTCTGGGGACCAGGTCAACGGAGATACGGCCCCGGATGCTCAAAGTGTAAGTCATGAATTTTTAAGCCCCACATCTATCCAATTCCACATGTTTCTTACGCCTGCTTAGGCCATTTTCAAATTCGCCGAACCACTTATCAAACGCAAAATTCCCTACGCGACCATCTTCGGTAATCACGATGATGAAGGATCTCTTTCTAAGGCTGCCATGATGTCTCTTACTGAATCTCTCCCTTTCTCACTCTCAGAAGCTGGTCCAAATACTATCGAAGGCGTTGGAAATTACTACGTTGAAGTGCTCGCCCACGGAAATAACAAACATTCCGCATTAACCCTTTATTTCCTGGACACGCACGGATATTCTCCGGATGAACGCCAGTTCCGTGGCTATGACTGGCTCAAACCGAATCAAATCAAATGGTTCAAAGACGCTGCACAGAACCTGAAAGATGCCCATAAACACTACACCCACATCCACCTCGATATGGCATTTATCCACATCCCGCTCCCTGAATATGCTTCCAAATCCAATGAAATAGTTGGAACATGGAAAGAAGGTGTCACCGCTCCGGGATTCAACTCGCACTTCAAAGATGCACTTGTCGAAGAAGGTATCCTCGCCGTCAGTTGTGGCCATGACCATGTCAACGACTACTGCGCCCTCTCCAAAAACGACAAGACGGGCCGTCCCGAGCTGTGGATGTGCTACGCCGGCGGCTCTGGCTTTGGAGGATATGGAGGATATGACGGTTACCATCGCCGCATCAGAGTGTTCGAGATCGACGCAAACGAAGCACGGATATCGACATGGAAGCGGCTCGAGTATGGCGAGACTGAGAAGAGACTGGATGAGCAGGTTATTGTGGATGAGGGGAGGCCGTTTCGCCGTGAGATCAGCACTGTTGAGAAAAGGGCAGGAGTTTGATAAATGCATACCACTGTCATGTGGGGTTTGGTGGACTGGGCTTCAGCGCGGCGTTTATGGCGTTTTTGGGAGTGGAATGAATGAGTGAAAGGGAATTTATCGTGCCGGAACTGCAGCTTTGGTTGCATTTGATTGTTAAGCATACTATCAATCTCCATTTTTTCTTTTATATTGCTTCATAGTTGATCGATGCAGAGCATTTCGACGTTATGTGCTGGAAATGTACGAAGATCACCGATTAAGCACCAGACAACCTCATATACAGCTACAGAGCGGATATCCTTCTTCAAGCTGTGTGCCGCATGATTTATTGCTGTAGGTCTCGGAAAATGTATCATTTCCAAGATCAGACTTTGACCGGCGCTCGTACCCAGGAAACAGGCTAACTTGAATAGGAAATTTTGGATATCGGCTCGTCACCGAATGCATCCTATCAGAATCTCCAACGTTTATTTCCCAAACATCTCTCATCTAACGCTTAAAGAGCAAAGGAGATAATATAGAGGGCCCTTACAGTCATGCATACCAGCTATTATGCCATTCATTGAATTTATCCAAGCCAGCCCTATCACCTCATTCGTTACGTCAGGAATATGTGCGAGTTGCAGTGAACGAGGACAGCTCGCTTAGTCGTTGCCCCGCAACATGGCTCCAGATAGAACGCATGAGAGCAGAATGTGAGGTTACGGGAGGCCTTGGCTGTCGTGATTCCCTCAGCCTTTATAAGATATCTGGAGTTTTCGATTGTGAAATGAAGAACTCGTGTAAAGATTGATCTACGAAGAAAATGAGGCTATTATTTAGGACAAAGTGACCGCACCCATGTCCCAACTTGGTCCGTTGATACAGCCACGTTAACCCAGCAAAAATACGGCCGGCTCAACCTCGGCTTAATTAGCTCACTCTTGCACCGCCTCAACTCGTGCTCTACTCACGCTCGCTCACGGTCAACTCAAGCTCAATCATGGTCACTCAAGCTCAAATCTAACTGCCTTGGGCTGCTCATGCTCTTACTCAGTCTTGCTCACGGTCCCGTTTCTAGAACCTCCTCCTCATCTAAGCAAAAGGCTCGCTGTTCTCATATCTGCAGAGTCTTGGGATGAAGATTGGTCGGAATTGGCGTGGCTAAGTTTGTTGCATATGATGAAGAGATTGCTGTGCTAGGAGCCGTTTGCATGGTACATTACCACATATATTACTCTAGATGATAAGGCTTTCATTTGTCATGGACGAACGTTAGTATACACGATGAACCCGTAGCCTTTCAGTGATGTTAGATTAACTAAGAATTTGATCATCAACGACTAGTCGCTTCTTACAAGTACAATCAGAATGTGCCCGACTTGCTTCACTCTCTTCGCGCACTCTTGAAAACTCTTGACTGTCGTGCCATCTCCTCAAAAGCTCTCCGACTAACTGTGCAACAAACTTCACAATTTTGATCTACAAAATGCGACGCCTGAACCGACTGTTGCCATTACGCCACCACCAAGCTGTACACTCCATTAACAACCGCCAATCCGGCACCGCCTGTCCCAGCGCTCTGAAGTGTGGAGAAAACACTACCCGCGACTACGTTTCCAATGCTGCTTTGAGCACCGGCGGCAGTTGTGCCTTCACATGGCTTAGTCGAGCCTTGAATGCAGAAGACAAGAACGTACCTGCTCCAACACCAGTACTGCCGAACCCAGAGACCAATAGAGTTGGTGCAGATACAACTGCAGGTGCCGCTACAATAGCTAAGCCTGTAGTAGCTAATATAACTCCAGCAGTAGCACCGGGATTTTCTCGCGCGGAGTTGACAATCTACGATAGCATTTACCCTTGGTCTATGATCGCTCGCACAAGAAGTGAACTCACTGCACCAGCAGCCTTCGGCACTTGTTCTGTTGCAAATGTCTTTGCCTGACTCGCGGCGACGACGACAACATGGTTCGGAACGTACTCACGAGCAGCGGATATACCAACAAGAGCAGTTTGCAAAGTAGACCCAGTCATTGTCCAAGTCGTGTTTTAAAATTGAGAGCATCACAAGAACAAATGTGAACAACTGTGCTAGCGGAAACCCACCGTAGCTCTAGGGTGGGGAAAATCTTAGCACTCACGCGTATATTTCTAAGCCAATTCCAGGAACAGCAACTGAAGAAGAAATGATAGTTCTAATAGAGAGATCACAATGAAAATAATAACTAATTAGCAAACGAAGTGGCTGCTAGAAGCGAAAATTTTTGAGCCATAAACTAGCGAAAGGCTCTTGAGAAATCCCGAGGTTTTTCCAAACTCGCTCTAAACATTCGGTGCTGCAGCCCACAGTAGTCAAGCGGGCCGGTTCCCCACCGTTAGGTAAAACCGCTTCGGTCATCAGCGCCAGCCATGGTCGCGCAATGTTAAAACACTAAGTAAGTTACCATAAATCATGCCCGTCTTCCTTGGGCAAGTGCATGCACCGCAGCCTTTCATGGGTCCTAAAAAAATATTAGCTTTCCGAGATGTAGTTTCTAATGAGTATGAGTTAGTGTTAGGCATCGGTCACGATTTGCTGTTCCCGGTTGACAAGCACCCACACATTTTTTAAGCTCCCCGAGAATGTCTCTTAGGATGAAGTGCACCAAGTTATTGGGCATGAGTCGACCCTTTGCAATTCGGATAAAATGTTACGCAGGACACGTCTTTCGTATCACCATGACCTGGATCTGTTTCCTGGCGAACTCAAGTTATGTCAAGCTCTCCATTTCAGGTTCCATCTCATCGCCCACGCGACAAATATTTCACAATGAGTACCACATCTCTCCAGTCACAGGACCATCGGGATCTTCTAGATGCCATTGACAGGCTTCGTTCTAGAGGCGTGAGCAGATACGTGGACCTTCCCGAGATTGTTGTCTGCGGAGATCAATCAAGTGGGAAGAGTTCTGCGCTTGAGGCGATATTGCGCATGTCGTTTCCAGCAAAGGATAATCTATGCACTCGTTTCGCGACGGAGCTTATACTTCGTCGGGACGATGCTGTTGGAATCAAAGTCTCGATTATTCCTGGCCCGGAGAGATTAGCAGACGAGAAGCAGCGACTTTCTCGTTTTCATCCAGAAGTTGACCCCGTCAAACCGGACCTTGGAAGTGTTATTGAGAAAGCGAAGGAAGAGATGGGTTTATATGATGCTAAGGTTTTCAGCACGGATATCCTACTCTTGGAGCTGTCCGGACCCACACAGCCGCATCTCACGATAGTCGACCTTCCAGGACTTTTCCGAGCGGGCAACAAGGATCAATCGGTTGCAGATTCGGCTATAGTCAAGGAGATGGTACGTAGCTATATGGGGAGACCACGAAGTATCATCCTGGTCGTTGTCTCGGCGAAAAGTGATATCAACTTGCAAGACGTAACCGAGTTGGCTCAAGAGCTAGATCCGAAGGGAACACGGACGATCGGCCTAATCACGAAACCAGACACGCTGAGTGCTGGATCAGACAGTGAAGCATCATACTCCAGGTTAGCTCAGAATGAAGACGTCGTGTTTCGACTTGGCTGGCATGTTCTCAAGAATCGAAGTTATGAGACGAGACATGCTTCCTCGGCCGAGCGTGACAATGACGAGGAGGAATTCTTCGCCAGGGGAATATGGACAAAGATGGATTCGGCGCACCTTAGTGTTAAGTCACTGCGGCAGCGACTTAGCAATGTTTTGAAAGACCAGATCCTGCTTCAGCTGCCAAACCTCATTCGAGATGTCGAATTAGGCATAACAGATTGCCAGCGCCGACTTGGAACTCTTGGTATTCCCCGTACGACTTTTGATGAGCGGCGTCGCTATCTGCTTTCCGTTAGCAATGACTTTTCGACGTTGATGAAGGCTGCTGTAGACAGGATCTACAATGACCCTTTTTTCGGGAGCGCAAAAACCGAAGACGGGTATCAGAAGCGCCTGCGAGCCGTAGTGCAGAATTCTTTGACCAGTTTCAAAGATAAAATGCGTATAGACGGACAGACGCGCGTCATTGTCGATAGGGATCCTCTGGTGGACGAGGTGCAGGAGCCGGATGACGAAACCTCCCCGAGAGAGATATCTCGGTCTGACTACATCGACGAGGTTAAGGAGTTAATGCGAAGAAGCAGAGGCTGCGAACTCCCAGGTACCTTTAATCCTCTCATCATCGGCGAACTCTTCAGCGAGCAGTGCCATCCATGGAAAGGTATCGCGCTAGAGGCAAAGGACGCCATACTTCAAGCCGTGTTTCAAGCGGCACAGGCAATTTTGAATCATGTAGCTGTTGACGAGGTTGCAGATGGCATGTTTCGGATCATTAGCGAACGTATTGATGCCCTGAAAAAGAACCTTGATCAAAAGGTGACTGAGTTACTTGAGCCACATTACAGCAGTCATCCGATCACATACAATCATTACCTAACGGATAATGTGCGAAAAGCTCAAGCTGATAGACGCCGGCGAGGCTACGAAACGATCTTAAAGGAATTCGCTAACGCAGACCACATATACGGAGTTCGATCCGTAGATTTATCCAAACTCCTACCGCTTTTGGAGGAACGCACCGAAGTTTATATGGAGCGCCACGCAAGTGACCTCGCAGTTGACTACATGCAAGCATACTACAAGGTTAGCAGGTCTAATTTAGCCAAAATGCCCACGCTTACATGCTCTTCAGGTTGCTCTAAAGAATGTCGTTGATGATGTTGGCGTCCTTGCCGTTGAAGATTGCCTCCTAAAACAACTGCCGTCGCTGTTCCATCCAGAATCAATATGCGATATGGCGGAAGAGGACATCAACCGTCTTACGATGGAGAGTGAAGGGTACTCTACCGAGCGAAAACGGTGCTCTGAGAGGCTAGCAGTCCTTGAAGCAGGATTAGGCGATCTTAAACGTCTGAACAAGCACCGGCCCATCATTGTAGGTATGCTTTAGTCTCCGATTGATCTATCTTTCAGAGTATTGCCTTGTTTCCGCGATTATCGTCTACATTGATGTTTGATCACGGCGCTGACATTCATTTTCACAGAGAACTCACTTAGCACAAGCGGAAAAGCGGAAGAGAAAAGATCGGAAGATACCATCTCACAACCTGAGTCCTCAATCTCCACACCTGCCAGCGAAGACTAGCGGCACGAAGCCTCTAGCACTATCCGACAAGGTTGAAGATGCATGCAAACTGCAGCAGCTGGGTACAAAAGAGATTCGTGATGAATGGGACTGGGCTACACCTTCGAAAGGAAAGAAAATGAAGGCATCCAGGAAGTTACTGTAGCGACTCTAGACATGTAATTGTGGTGGCTCTGAGTGATCCGGTCTATAGCAAGACAATGAAGCTATCGGCTGATGACGGCAGCGCAATGGGCTCAGATTGTCGAACAATGTCGCAGTGACCCGCAAATCACAGGTACGAGGCGGCAAGAGACTTATTCGGTCGGAATGCTACTCTAGTACGCGCCAGGGAGCGGGCGCGAGGCGGTGGTCAAGCTCTTTGAGTCCTTCTTCATGGCGTAAAAAGATCCTAGGTTGCATAGCTTCCCCATCTAGCTGTCATTGCTCCTAATAAAGTTCTGAGGGCCATATTCGAACATGAAAATTTGCCAACAAACTAGGAAGTCGTCATCAGCCCTATAACCGCCGTAGAGTGCAACTTCACCCGTCTTTTCTCGTTGATTGGTACCCTCCAAAGACTCCAATCAAAGTGGCCTTTCCTCGCGCAACATCCTAGTGACCACGTGCGGCGAGCCAAGCAAGATCTCCCCTCTTCATCCATTTGAAGGGCGTCGAAGAGTTGGGAAACCGAGTAGGCGGATGTGAAGATAATTTTAAACTTACCATTCGCCTCTCCATTTCGTTCTTTTCGACTATCCTAAAAGCGCCTACTCGGCACGCCCCCAACGATTTCCGCAACGTCAAATACGCACAACAAGCGTAACCAGGCAGGTAAAGTAGCTAGTACCCAGGATAATTGAAACCCCACATCGCCGTTGACTATAAGAAAGTAAATAACGCTCAAGCGTCGCTGACCGGACATCTGTCCGGCTTCGGACAGCGCCTAATAGCTTTTCTTTTATTGCGATAAATAGACGGCGGCTGACAGCGAGTAAGTTCTCATTTGAGCTTATTCCACCACTTCTCTTCCTCCCTCGTCTTTCATTCGACTACCCCACCATATGTCATGTTCTTATAGTATTCACCCTCTTAACGTCTTGACCCAAGCAGATGGACTCGCAATACAATTATGCTCCTCTGCCAAAGGTTGGTCTTGTGACCAGAATAATCAGGCTGAAGCCTTCAAGGGACTTTTCCGCAGCGCTCCGATGCGAAATTTTCGTCACCAACTTAGACAACAGGAAAGGCCCGATATTGGAGTATGAGGCAATTTCGTACACATGGGAAGGGCAAAATCCTTCTCCTGCCCACTACATCTGGTGCCGCAGCATATATGACGGGCTTTCAAAGTTGGATATTACCGCCAACAGCGATGCAGCACTCCGCCGAGTACGACTTCTTCATGAAGATCGTTACGTATGGATGGACGCTGTCTGTATCAACCAAGCAGATAGCGAGGAAAAGCAGCGTCAAATTGAGTACATGGGATACGTGTACACCCTCGCCAAAAGAGTGCTTGTGTGTCTTGGGAAAAGCGTGACAAGAGATGGTTTACTCGCGATT
This sequence comes from Cenococcum geophilum 1.58, assembly GCF_001692895.1. NCBI lineage: Eukaryota > Fungi > Ascomycota > Dothideomycetes > Gloniales > Gloniaceae > Cenococcum > Cenococcum geophilum. The sequence goes on from NW_027137660.1 coordinate 170,982, forward strand.
GAGTATATCAAGAAGATTGCAAATCATAATCTTACGACTACAGCTCGGCCGGATCTACAGAAATTATTCGATGATGTCCGCAAAAGTAAGCCGGCTATTCTATTGGTTAACGAGGCTAATATCTTGGAAGGCTCAAAGCCACCAAAGTCGATTGAGTCCGGTCATAAGTGGAGTTTGATGCAAGAATTCTTTGGTCATCCGTGGTTCAGCCGAGTATGGACACTGCAGGAGATTGCACTAAGTCCGCATTCCGCCACATTCTATTATGGAGATAGGAAGATCGAGTGGGCTCAGATTATATGTGCTATGGAAGTCATGCGCACATTCCCATTTGAGCATTGGACTGTTCTAGATGACGCCCTCGGCGCCTTCATAAATGTCCGGTCGCAAATACAGCACTGGCGTTCATCGTGGTCTATGGACTCCTCGCAGCAATTTTTCCACTTCGACCCCGGCAACGACAAGAGGCCAAAACTATCAGAAACTGTCAGCTACGGACGGAACAGAATATGCAGCGATTCAAGGGACAAAATATTTGGTCTTTATGGGATCTGCCTCTTTCTTGATCTTTACATGCCTCCACCTGATTACCAGAAAGATCTGCGACAGTTATACTCCGAAGTGACGAAAATTATAATGGAAAACGAAGCCAGTCTTACCATGTTATACGAAGTCAGCAGGCCAAGTCGCAATGAAGTCCTTCCCTCTTGGGTACCCGATTATGAGCATAGCTATTCCCATTCGAGTACTCCGCCAGTAACGTTAGCCGATATGTTCAACGCTGGAGCGCCAGACCCTCTGTTCAACATAGATAGCACTCAACAGACTCTAAAACTACGTGGCGTGGTTGTTGATGTCATCCGTTGGGTTGGCCGAGTTATGCCGTTCTCTGAGAAGTCGCCATTCCTTGCCTGCGTAGAGCCGGAATTTCATCTTTATCCCGAAATGGCCGAAGACCGATGGCAAGCATTTCAAGTTTTTCGCGAGTGGGCGCAATGTATTCATGCCAATGTCGTCCGTCCTAATGCCACTAGCGAATTCTACTACACTGTCCTGCAAGACTCACCCAATTTTCTCGTGAAGAAGGAATCCCGTCGTTCACGTCTTGAACCGGGGAAGATCGACAGAGAGATTTCTGCTTTCAACAAATGGTATGATGCACTTTTAGAAGGAAATAGACGGGTTCTGAAAGAGGAAAGGCAAGATCTTAGGGACATGATGAACAGAATCTGGTGCGACAGGACTCTCCACCCTGGCGGAGAAGGAAGTGATGCTGAGCTTCGAATGTTTCATTACCAAGCATGGAATGTTTCACGAGGGAAGAAGTTCTTTTTGACAGACAAGGGAATGGGAACCGCCTAAGGTGGCGTTACTATAGCCGATGTTGTTGCCGTTGTTTCGGGCATGAACATGCCGCTTATATTGTCACCCGTCGGTGACAACTTCCGTCTCGTCGGGCATGGTTACATTCACGGAATCATGGATGGAGAAGCTTGGCCAGGCGACAGAAACAGTCTACGGATTATCACGCTAGTTTGAATCCGTTCGCAACTATGGAGTCACAAGTGTATGGTTACAGCCATCTGTTAGGTAGAGATGCATTGAAGACAACATACCTGTGGAGGTAGGGACTGAGGCGTCAAGAATTGAGGCGGTATAACGTTAGTCTTGATTTTTTTTATCTCATATAGACTAGAGGCTATTGTCAATGGTATTGTTGTATCATAGGACATTTTCGAGATAGGCGGAATCCGCTAAGGACTAAATTGGCTCTGTTGCTGGTTTTTTTGAGACTTAACCTCTCAACAGCCAGCTTTTATATGTATCCACGAGGCGCGAAGAGCTTTAGACAATGACTCGCGGTACTATGCATATTCCTATGCGAGCTACTAGACTTTGATGCCATGTGAGGATGTGCAAACACTTTAACCTCTCCTCACCGAGTTACACGCTAGAATACGCGTTGACAAGACGAGCCCGAGGCGCCTCAGTGCCCTTCTGCAGCACCCGCACATACATCGGCTCGCCTCCTAAACTGTTCTGATTGTGCTGCCTTCATATCTCCGATAGTAATGGCACCTTGTAACACACGTGGTGCTCGGATGAAGGGTCGTCGCAGCCAAGCAAAGCAAGCACGGCAAGGTCGTGGTCTCGGTGAGAATCCTGGCGTGGTATTGCCACTATCTGAGAAGAAGAGTTACGTTGAAAAGCTCTTCTCTTTCTTTCTGCAAATAGCAATGCAATGCCCTTCACGCTTGTTTACTGTGAAGAAGAACATGCTGGCTAGATATAGGGTTGGTCTTCTCTCTCGTGGCATACGTGGGGTCTCCACATCTCGATACGCATACTAACGGCCACTGGGCATAGAACACCTCAATGACTTTGGTGTAATCTCCTCCTTTTACATAAACTTGTTAAGGTTGGGAACTACTACAATGCGGCTCTACATAACATCCTTGCCTTTTTTTCTGTCTCCTTGTTAGCCCTTTTTCTTTTTGCCTTTTCCTCTCTTGCCTTCTGCTCCCTCTCCTCGTTTGCCTTTTTCCGTTTTGCCCTTTCCTCTCTTGCCTTCTGTTCCCTCTCCTCGTTTGCCCTTTTCCGTTTTGCCTTCTCCTCTCTTGCCTTCTGCTCCTTCTCCTCGTTTGCCCTTTTCCGTTCTGCCTTTTCCTTTCTTGCTCTCTGCTCCCTCTCCTCGTTTACCCTTTTCCGTTTTGCTTTCTCCTCCCTTGCCTTCTTCGCCTTCTCTTCCTTTGCTTTCTTCGTGTTCACCTTCTCCTCTCTTGCTTTCTTCTTCACGACTTGCGTCTTATCTTGCAACTGAGAAGTTCCTAGCTTAGTCTCCTGTAGCGCATTAGTATACACACGCGATAGGCACTTGTTTGGGGCTTCACTTCCCTTTTGCTTCTTTTCTGTAGATGCATTCTGTTCTGCGAATACTTGAGATGGGAGACCTGCCACAGATTCCGCATAGAAAAGGCACCTTTCGGCAACGGCAACAATTGCTATAATGTGCTGCATTTCTGGCTGTATCTTCACTGTTCTCCAAGAGATGCGCGTTATAGTCGGATGTGGAAAATTTTCAGTCCATTCCTCAGTTCTGTCGACCGGCCAGCTTTGGTAGCTAAACTCCTCTGCTCCTCCAACAGTTGGATGCACCATTTGAATACATCCTACGGAGTGGCCACCGATTATTCCCTTCAAGATGGGCTCCTCAATTAGTTGGTAGTTAGTATGCCCACTTGGATTAAGCTTTTCTGGTGGAGGTGGTGAAAGCACGGTGACTTTGGAGCTTCTTGTTATGTGACACGCAAACAGAGCAGAAGCGCCCTTCATATAGATACTCCATTGACGTGGTGACTTTTTCGGCTTCAAGCAGGATGGGTGCCGTGTATCCATTAATGGGCCCATCGCTGTTGTCAGGGTTTGTAGTTTCCTGTTGTCCGCCCATGCTTGAGCCACTTCGCGTGGTACGCCACTCCACAACACCTGGGAGTCTCGACGGCATTCATGGTCGAATTGTTGTTTTATTTGCTCCTGTTCTCCGTCCGATAGTAGGTTGCGAAGAAGATTTGCTAGCGGAGCCTGCGCCACAAGGGCTTGATTCAAATCCAATCGGCAGTTATCCATCGAAAGTATGACTGCTTGTGGGATGATTTCGCGATTGCAGCCATCTCAGGCTCATTAGCAAAGCCCATCATAATGAACATTGAAGTTTGAGGCAAGACCATAATGAAGGAGCGCAAATATACTGCTGCGAATTGCGGGGTAAGCTTGGCAGCTTACACTTGATTCGGGCGCGCAGGTGCGTGCCATGTTGGGGTCAGGATATCTTGCTAGCCAATCATGTAATTAGTCTTTCCCTGATCGACTCATCTTTCAGTTTGCTAGATTCTGCGATCATGGAAGCGCGCACTGAGACATATCCACACAGCTAACGCAATATCTCAGAACAAGACTTAGGACACTAGGTTCTCTACAGGAATCCGGCAACGGTTCCTCTACCGTACGGTAGAGGAATCGAAAATGTCTGGCATAGCAAGCTCTGCTCATGGTATCCAAGGAGACTCATTTCGTCAAGACTCCTAGAATATGAGGTAGCATCTTGTATGCTGGCTCGTCAGGCGGCTGTGCTAGGTCAACGCTAGACCACGGTCCTGCTTCCTTCAAGTGCGTTGTCGTGTCGTGGCATAATCTACATGAACCCAAGAAGAAGGCCCAGAAAAAGTTGATGTAGCCTGCCATACATCAGTCTTGCTGCCAATATACCGTGAAACACGTACGCTGGTACCAGCCAAGCAATATCCCACCTCTCTTGACCTTGACATGCTCGTAAACGTACCACCGACCACCTGGCTTGAGCAGTTTGTACAGAGCCTTGATGTTTTTCTCTTGATCAGGTATGCTGCATAAGCACAATATCGAAACAATGCAATCAATGCTACCGGGCTCAATAGTCGTCGCGCTTCCGGTCGCACGCGGGTCATCAAGCTGCTCGATGCCCACAGGTATAGCCTCGTACATGTCTTCCATGCCAAGCTCTTTCGTGCGCTGTCGAAGAGCCTTCACTGATTGAGCATGCGGTTCCACGCCATAGATCTTGCTGATACCGCGAGTTGCCACTCTTCTCCGCGTCGTGGGACCATTGGCGTTCTCGGTACCGGCATGTTGCCCAGTGGTGTCGATCCTCAAGAACACATCTGCCCACATGCCTGTGCCCGCTCCAATCTCCAAGATTCGCCCCGATACAGGCTTGCCCACGACGTGATCCGACACTTTGGCATTTCGCACTCTGCCTTCAAGCAAGGGTATCACACGCACTTCGGCGCTTGACTTGACTTGCGGTCCCACGACCGCCCAGAAGTTGCCAAAGAGCGCATCACAAAAACCATCGAGGCAGAATAAGGTCTGCCATCGACCTTCAGAAATAAGGGTGCGAATTGTGTAGGGAATCCGCCTGGAGGATATGCTCATGAACAGCCACGGAAAGATGAGATGCTGGAGAACGTCCTTGAGTGTTTCCATAGCTTCAAGATTGTCATATATGGATCACAGTGTCCGCGACCGAACGTCCATAAAATGGCTCGATGGTTACTAGCGACAGCTTCTTGTAGTCCTTTGCTTGGTGGATGGTCTCTCAGAAGTGCTTGACGTAACACAACTATATGACTTCATAAAGTGCATGCGGCGAATACACGATTTCGTGGTGTGGAGAATATTCTCAGAGCCGCAATAAATAAATCGGAGAATATATATTGCATGATTGTTTGCCTGAAAGCCTAAGTACATACCATTCGCCAAACTTAATTGTTTCGGCAGCGTCAGCCACGTTCCCGAAAACTCCTGCCACCTCAACTTTATATTACCCTGTATTCAACCAGACGGCAGATGGCCCTCTGAGAAGGGCAGCTTTCCAACACGGCATCTGTCTGCTCCGACCGGCTCGTCCCTCTCATTCGCCCTGAATAGTACTCCTCTTCCCACCCTTTGCTTCCATCTCTTCTCTGTTATGTATTCGCCTGCCCACGCACCCCTCAACGCCTCCTCACGTTTCTGCGGCCTACACACAACGCACTGCCAGCACATCGCTCCCTGGTGTTCGATGTCGTTTCTGCTAGCCTCTTCGCCCGCTCGCCGCCTTGTCCAAGCCGTTCACGCTGATCTCGCCGTCGATGCTTGCCGGCATGCCGTCGACCGAGATGCACACCTCGTGTAGCGTCACGCGCTGGTGCTATTGCCATCAGGTATATATGGTAAAGGTGTCGCTACGTTTGGTTTGAGTTCCTCACGTCTCTGGCCTAGAAACAGCGGCATCGTCGCCGCTGCCGCCTCATCTGCCTCGCGAGCACACCTTCTATATGGCATGGGTCTTGGTTCTTCCGCAAGACACCCACATCTTGTTCGTGCCGCATGCATGTGATGCCGATGAGCCTCCCTGCTCAGCTGCAGTCTGCAACGCTTGGCGTTTTGCGAGCTCGGTCCTTCATTTACGACACCACACTCGAAGCTAATGCACCTCTCTCGGCCATGCCGAACAGTTGTTCTGCCTTTTCATGCGTCGGCGCAATTGGCCTTATTAGGTGCACGCAAGCAACTCAGCGCGGGTCAAGGAGTCATTTGGCGAGATCGCAGAAAGAGTTGGCTTGTCTTCTCAGTTGGGCATCGCGGCCGACACTGTCCCGCTCGTCCGCAGATGGCTCTGCAATGAAGCAAATGGACGGTGGTTCATGATAGTGGACAACGTCGATGACGACATTACGATCGAGCTTCAGCATGACGTGAAGAGCATGTCGCTGGCGTCGTCGTTACCGCAGAACGAGCATGGAGCAGTCCTGTCACCTCGCGGAATACCAATGTTGCACGGAGACTCGTCGGCCGTGAACAGGATTTCATTGAGATCGGCACAATGAGCGAGTGCGAGGCTGTTACGCTTGCGCAGAACAAGCTGAGAGATGGCCCGCAAGAAGGCGCGATATACCTTGTCAAGGCTCTCGACTGCATCCCGCTTGCTATCATCCAAGCAGCGGCTTACATAAATCGATTAGGATCACGCATGTCGGCTGCGAAGTACCTCAGCGAGCTTCATGGAGTTGAAGGACAGGTGCAGCTGCTCCAGAAGGCGGCATCGGATATGAGGCGCGACGAGGAAGCGCAGAAATCTGTGCTCGCCACCTGGCAGATCTCCTTTGAGTATCACACAACAAGCGATCGTCAGCAGCAAATTTGCTGTCGTTCACGAGCTTCTTCAACCGGCAGGGATACCCTGAATTCATGATCCGTCACTATACAGACACAGACGGACGAGATACTTTATTAAGCACAGGACTGGCAGGTGGAAATGTCGACTTGGAGGAGGACATAGCTATGCTCCGTCAATTCTCGCTGCTCAATGCCGCCGAAGATAAAGACGAGTTCGAGATGCATGGGCTCGTCCAGCTTGCGACACGGATATGGCTTAGGACGGCAGGTTCAGAGGACAGATGGCGCTCGATGTTCGTCCGGGCGATGTCTCTGGAGTTTCCGACTGGAGAGTACACGAATTGGCCGAGATGTCGACTTCTCTTTCCACACGCTCTCGCTGCGATGGAGCAGCAGGGGATGGACAATGAACGAGACGAAGAGTGGGCGCTGTCGATGAGTCACGCTGGCTGGTACGCATGGCGGCAGGGATTGTTTGTGCAGGCGGAGGAGATGGTTGCGATAGCGTTGAAAATCCACGAAGGGCTGTTTGGTCGAGATGACACTAGGACATTGTAGAGCGCAAATATCCTCGGATTGATCCTACTGAGCTAGGGCAGGTATGAGGCAGCGGAAGACATGCTGAGTCGGGTGCTGGCGCTACGGGAGAAGGTACTGACTCTGGAGCATCTGGACACGCTGCAGAGCATGAACAACTTGGCGGGGGTGCTGTCTGAGCGAGGCAAGCACGAGGAGGCGGAGACGCTGTACAGGGTAATATTAAATATACTTTCTTTTCTATATCTATTTAATATCGAGTTAATAATAAATAGGTAGGTGCTCTATTTAAGTGCCAAACGCACCTAGATTATAGTTGCACGTTTGTATTATAGAGAATTACCTACATTTGTATTTATTAAATGCGATTATACTAGCATATAGTATAGCTAACTCCCTAAGTATAATCTATCTAACAATATCTCTCGCTATATATACACGTGGATGAGTCACAGGCACCCCTGATCTAACTCTAATACAGTAGTGATCGGCACCAGGTCGACAAGAGTTTATCCCATAACTAGCGGACTCTTGCAGTCCACATACCCATGGCCCCGGAACTTGTGGATTTAATTAGAAGTATACCACGGTATCCTATCTCCTCTATGTTCTATCGCTTCCGTATCATTCTTTATCTCTGGCACATGTTAAGTATCTTTACTCTATAGCTATCGAGATGTTAGTCAACTATCCAGCACATGCCTCGCGCAAGTCATAGAACCCAGGTTTGGCACATAAATGTATGTGATACCAGTCAATAAAGGACAGTTGGACATATTGTTCAACAGTCCCCCCCCCGATAGTGACAATTTACTTCACTTTAATTCACTCGAAGTTGTTTTTCGGGAACTCATTGTTTTCGATTCACCGCGTTTACCAAAACGGCCCCAAGATTTCATTGCTGATTCACGTTCCGATCTCCCTCCAACTTTCTTCAAGAAATATCTCGCATAACAATATTCCTGGTATCGAATATTCAATACGCGTCGATAGGAGCCTCGGCCTCCACAAGGCGCAGCGGAAAGTCTCTTCACACGCTATCGCAATTTCGAGTCGCCGCTACTCTTTGGGCCGCCTCTCAAGGAATCAGTTAAACAGCACCACGATCTCGCAGTTGGTACGTATTAGCGAGCAGATCTTGAGGCTCGTGATGACTAAAATCACCACTGACAGTTGCAGCTTCGCAATCGAAAGGTTGAACAGCACAAACAATCACAATAAGCTTGCACGTCACATACTTTAGGATGGAAGCAACAATGACTGATATTCACGACCAAGCGGACGCAATAGATTATTCGACTGATGCCTCCACCAATGGAGACCTAAATCAAGCTGAAAAACTATGTGCAATGTGCAATGAAGCGGCATCCGAAGTGTGTTCCAAATGCAGGAGCATTCAATATTGCTCGAAATCGTGCCAGAAGGTGGACTGGCCAGTTCACAAGCTGTTATGTAAGAAGTTCGCAACATTGGGTGAACGGCCAAATCCTCTCACGAAGCGTGCAATCTGGTTCCCGGTTTCTAAGGATGAGCCCCAGTGGGTATGGCTTCCGTACGTAGAAAACGAGGACGACGGAGATATTCCCATTTTCGAAGCCTTTCGGGACAAAGAAACTGGTTTTAGCCATTTACAGTTTGTCGAGCGCTGCAAGATTCTCCAAAGAGACTTGAAATGCAAACTGGTCGTTGGTTCTGGTGACTCTGCGCACCTTTTGCCTAACCGCGGTATTCTTGCAACCACGCAGGGTCTTGCACCAATTCCATGGAGAGGTTCGGTAATTGTTTATGGTGAATTAGGAGCATCCGAAGACACAGGTCAGCTAGTGGACATTAATATGACCGATTTCAAACACATCGTAGAGTGGTTCTCGGCATATAAGCATACAATTTGTCTTTCCGAGCTCTTCTATATGTCGAACAATCCACCGGGCAAGGTCGAAGGCGTCCGCATCAACGGCAACTTTCACATAATAAAGCATAATGCTCCGAAGTACCAACGTCTGCTTGTCTCACCAGGCCATCCTCTGTTCACGAATCCGACCGTCTCCCCTGTCTCTCCTATCTCCAGCCGTCTTGGACTTGATATAATAGTTTCGAGAGTACCATTCCACAGAGCAGTCAAATACGAGGTTGCTCCAAAGCTAGAGGAATCGGCCGTGTACCTCATGCTCTGTTGCAACCCTGCCTTAGAGAAAGAGTGGGGCAGACCATACAAAGGATGGGCAGAGGACATCGACACTGTCTTCGTGGTTCGCAAAGACAAGAAACCGCTCCTACCACAACACGTCGAGGCGCTGACCTTCTTCTGTGAGTTCAAGCTGAAACTGTACTTCGATGAGTCTCGGGAAGCACCTTCTCCTATCACGATGAACAGAGAGCAGGTACTGGCCGAGATCACTCAGGAAAGATTCGGGGCCTTCTTCAAGGAGTATCGTGCCTTGAAGGCTGCCAACACGCCAGAGTGGGCTAATGTTCCTTCGCCTTATGAGATTTGATGCTCCGAGCCTCCGACACGCATCTTCTCTTTCGTGTCGGACTGGGCGCGAGAATCTTCCTCCTATCACCAGCTTGCTCTCGACACATTTGCATAATACCTTTCCGATTCAGCCAGGGTAGGAGGGCGAACTCGAAAGTCATATGGCAGTGCCCCAGAAAAGCAAATTTCTTTCGACATAATTTCCTGTATCCTAGTATAGTCGCTAGCGAAACTGGCTTCCCCCTTGTCGAACGGACAAGTCAATCATAAGAACTCTGTCGATTGAAGCTGGCTCTAGAAGCTCTCTATATACATGGCGTTGGGGCAAAAGACTGACGACAACACTGACGACGACACTGACGACGATTTGGAACTATTACTCAATCGCCACCAGGTCGACATTGCCACTCAGTCGGTGATAGGTAATGAATAGGTAATAGAAAATAGATAGTAAGACATACAATGGCAAGAAACAGGGTGTAAGTCATAAGGTGGTACTTGACAGTGACCTTAATGTTTGACACACCCCCCCAGCTGCTTAGTCAAGACTGAGCAGCTAAATAGAAAATAGAAAAAGTCACGATACCAATTTAGTATTAAGTTAAAGAAATCCATATAGTTACCTTATCTAATATCATCTAGATTAAATTAAATTAGATCCTTAATATTAATAAGATTTAATTATTAAACAAAGGCTTCGTGCTTCTGGCGCGGTAGGGCCTTTATTAAGCCATCTGCAACTATTACAGCGGTAGGTATCCAGTTAATTTTAATTTAACTATTACGTACTTCTTAGCGTAGCTAGTAGTGGTATATATTAACGTGTTAAAGCTTTATAGAAAGCTCTTGTCCGTTCTTTATAAGCAGTCTAATTATCTATAGATTATTATAGCTAATTATTTATTCCTTATCTAAGGACAATTTAATTTCCTTAAAGAAGCAACTCTACTAAATTAACTTAGTTCCTACATGGGATAGAGCCGTAAGCTCTACCTCTGTACTTAACTTTATTACTAGCGTCTACTTTATAGAGCGCCAATTAATTGCTCCTCTAAATAGGGTAAATAAATATCCTTCCGTACTACGTCTGCTTATTAAATCGTCTCTAAACGCCGCGTCGCTTGCCCCCGTAAAGGCTTAACTTCCTATATTTTGTCCTAAGTATTTAATTACTAAAGTCCTATTCTAATATAGGTATACAATTGCTCATTAAGCTACGGCGTTATAAAGAGGTAAGGGGTTTTATAGGAACTCCGATAGCTTGCTTAAAGCTCTAGCTACATTAGGTCTTATAATATAGGTCATATAGAGTAGTAATCCGACTATTCTTTAGTAGACGTAGATCTCCTACTTTAAAGCTTCCTCTGGGTTAAGTAGGAGCTTATTAGTGCTTATAGGTATACTAACTAAGCGTATATTAGTTAGGTAAAATACATTAGCGATCTTCTTAATATAGGAGTCTTAACAGAGCCATAGCTTTCTTTAACTTCTATCTCTTAAGACTTAAATTCCTAGGAACTAGGATAGTTCTCCTAGGTCCTTTATCTCATACTTCTTTATAAGTGCTTCCTTAAAGCTCTAGAGTTCTAATTAATTTTCTTTAGTAGAGGTAACGCAGATATTATCTACGTAGAAGAATATAATTAGTAAGTTATTATAGTAGAGACACGGCTCTCTACTAACAGGCCTTAACCCTAATTTAATAAGTTAATTGCTAAAGTTGTTATACTAAAGACGTGGCAATCGTTAAAGTCCATAGAGAGCTCTACGTAGTAGTAGATATTTACCCTTAATAGCAAATCCATCTGGACACTTAATGTAGACTATCTCGTTAATTAGGCTATTCGCGAATATATTAATAGTATCACCTTACTAAACGTCCAAATTAAATGCTATAATAATTGCTACGAGAGCTCTAAAGACTCTAGCTGCTAGAGTTACTATATAGGTATCCTTATAGATTAATTTTTATAGGTTACCTCTAATATAAAGTTAGGCTTTAAATTTTATCAGGTATCTATCTATATCTATTTTATAGGTAAATACCTAGGTAATAGGTACCGTTTTAATTAATAGTGTCTTATTTACGGCTTTAAACGTTCTACGATTGTCTAGGTCTGTATACTCCTTTATAGCAGCTACTAAAAACTCTGCTTTATACTAGTAAGTTAGCAGCTTCTTCTAATTCTTAGGTGGAGGTAGAAGCTTATCACGATATATTTTCTTTTAATATTTAAGCCCTACATAAAAGGCTGCTTAAAACGGTCGGAAGGTATCTACCTCTTTAAGGTAAGTTAAATAGGCTTTATTTTACTTTGTTAGCTTCTTTAATCTTCTTTCTTATATAATATTGTCCTTAGAGACCTTAGCTAAGTCTTTTTTCTTTAACTTCTCCGGATTAATTTTAATATACTTAAAACTAGGGTATTAACAGGTAGATAGAGCGGAGGATCTTAAGGTATTTAAAGAGCTTAAATTGGTAGGAATTAATTAAGGTTCTAGCGTTAATTCTAATGTAGGAAGGCTAGGTAGAGGATCGTTCTTTAAGGTATCTGCTATAATTAAGTTATTAGCTTAAGTATCTAGCTGCTTATAATCAACAATTTATCTTAGATTTCTACTAGAATCCACCTATAGATTTTAATTAGTGTCCACACAAATTTTATTAAAAATCTTATTATCTTTATCCTTATTTAAGTCCTCTTAAAACGTTCTATTGGGGTTAATTATATTAATTACCTTTAGCATTTAATCGGCCTTTTTTTAAAGCAAATTTGCAAGATCTGGCTAGCTGTTATTATAGACAAGCCGCTTATTAAACGTAACGTCTCTTATTTAAATGACCTTCTTTTTGCTTAGTATATATATTTAAAAGATATTTATTAAATTATACCCTACTAGATACCTAATATAGGCTCTAGGAGCAAGTTTTTAAGTGCGTGGAATATTATACTTAAGTAGGTAGGCTCTACAGCCGTAGGCGCGTAGGTAAGCTATATTCGGCTTAGTTAGTAACAGGCCTATTACTAATTAAAGCTTTTTAAAAGGCGTCTTCTAGTTAAGTCGTCTACTTAGTGTCCTATTTGTTATATACGCTGCTACTTTAAAGACTTTAGGCCAAAGTTCTTCTAGTAGTTGTGCTTTAATTCACATATATTAAGACTTTGTTATAATTACCCCCCTAAAACGTTCCGCAGGACCGTTCTATTCTAGTATACTTAGAGCTAAGTACTCTACTATAATACCCTTTTTAGCTATCTAGTTATCGAATTTGTTTTTAAGCAATAACTTATTATTAATATAAATTATAGCAACTTTAAAGCCGTAGCGTCGCTTAACTACATTATAATACTTAATAATTGCTTAGGTGGTTAATAACTTCTACACAAATATCTTAACCTTATTTATTTAAACCAAATCGTTAAGGAAATAGATTGCGTATTTATGTTTATTATAGGCTTTAATTCCCTAAATTAAATCCACATGTATATAGAAGAAAGGTCTTATCGCCTTATCTATAGGTGCCCTTCTTAATATTACCTTATAAGCCTTACTAACTATACAGGTTTTGCATTTAATTATTATAGGGCCTTATATAATTACCCCCGTCACTTCTTTAGGTAATCTCTTAATTATAGTACTTTCTGCGTATCCGAGTTAACTGTGCCAAAGCCGTCTATCTACCTTTTAATTTAGTAAAGGTTCCGTTAATTTAGCCGCAAAGGACGCGTCCTCCGTCCTAGGCTTTAATTCGTTATATTTAAGGGTTATCTAACCATGGTGATATCCGCAATATACGAACTTCTCGCCACCATAACGGTAAAGGTAGTTGCCCTTATTATACCAAAAGACACCCTTTTTATTAAGTCTTTAATTATAAACCAGATTTATATAAAATCCTAGTATATACGCAGCCTTATTTAAATAAATCTTCTACTTTTCTAATAGGGTAATAATTGTAACTTTAGCTGTTCTAAAGCCTTTAATAGTTTCTATACCGGATCCTATATATAACTAATCACTAGCCAGTCGGATTTCACCTATAAACCTTACTTGGTTGTTAATAATATATAGGGTTATTATAGGGTTAAGAATTACACTATTACGGAGAGCGTAATTAGATGTAATATAAGCTCCAGCTTAATTAACTGTAAAGCTTCTATATAGTTTACTAGGTGAGCTCTTCTGCTCTATATTCTCTATATTCTTTAGCTTCTTATTAGATAAGGCTTAGCTCCTTAATTAGTTAATTAAGGCCTTAAATTTAGGTAAAGCCTTAGTAAGCTTCTACTCTACTAACTATATTTTTAAGTTATTTAGTTTCTAACCTAACGGTTAAATTAACTTAATAAGGTAGAAGCATTTCCTTTACGGGTATAGTAATCCGTATAGGCACGGCTTTATCTATTCCTTATCTAACCTTCTTAAAGATTTAGCTTCCGGTTTAGTTTCTAATTTAGGCTTATTAATTAGCTCTTCTTTAAAGCTTACTATATAGGAGCCCTACTGGCTTTTTACCTTCTAAAATAAGTCTAATTAACGATAATTTTAATAGACCTTAATGATAACTTAAAGGGTAGGTAGTTTTTCCTTCTTCCTCTTAAGGTTTTATAATTCGTTTTTTTAGTATTCTAACTATCCTAATAAGACAGATTCGACGGTATACACGAAGTCCTTAACTAGTTAATTACCGTCTACCTTAGGTAGTTTAACCTTCTTATAGTTATTATACACCTTCTCCCACTTATAAAGCCACTTCTTAATATTCTAACTCTTTGGGGCTTTCTTTATTTTTAAATATTGGGTAGCTAAATTAACCTTCTAAGCGTTATTAGTTGGAGTAACTGCCTGCTTAAGTAACACAAGGATATTATAAACGGTATTTCCTTTAAAGGTGTAGTTAATATAGTTATGGGAAATAGTGCTAATAATATAGGTGCGTAGAGACTTAAGGGCTGCTTCCTCTTTCTTATACCGCTTATAAGCACGGTTATACTATTTTTATAAAGCTTAAAGCTCTTCCTTCTCGCCTTTATTAAGGGCTAAGAACGTAGTCTTTTAAGGATTAATAACTAATGGTAATAGCTCTAATGGTGCTCTATATCTAGGTAGATTATTTTTCTTAATATCTAAATTAATGTACTCCTATATACTCTTACCGTTAGCTCTATACTTAATAACACTAATCTATTGGTCCTAATTGTTTGGGCCTGCTAGGATCACAATATACGTTATAATAAGGGTTTTGGATTATTAAGAGGATATTTTAAGGCTTCTACTGTTTAGTTAATAATAGGGTAATCAGGGTTTCAAATTAAAGATAATGCAGTAAATGGCCTGGGCTTATAACTATCGAACGGATAAGTTAATTATAAGAACTCTGTCGATTGAAGCTGGCTCTAGAAGCTCTCTATATACATGGCGTTAGGGCAAAAGACTGACGACGACACTAACGACGACACTAACGACGATTTGGAACTATTACTTAATCGCCACCAGGTCGACATTGCTACTTAGTCGGTGATAGGTAATAAATAGGTAATAGAAAATAGATAGTAAGACATACGATGGCAAGAAACAGGGTGTGAGTCATAAGGTGGTACTTGACAGTGACCTCAATGTTCGACACCCCTCGTGGAAGCTGTTGGAATTCTTACAGCGCTTCTCAACCACGGTGGAAGCCTCAGAAGGAAGAGCCATCGCTGCGAAACTATGCTGCTGTCCTTGCGACTTTCTCTGCTCATTGCATATCAATAAAAGTATTAACATTCAAAGAAGCCTGTTAAAATTTAAGAGGTGCTTGTTTCTTCTATGCAGATTGTGCTAGGAATTTAGCACCAAGTTCTCCGTCTTCCAATTATTCAAGATCCGAAGTGAAGATACTGTGTAAGGATGATTGGAACCTAATATCTGTTCTTGGAGCTGGACACATTCATCTATCAACGCTAAAGCCTCGCTATTGCGGCCCAGTGATTTCCACGTAATAGCAAGGTTATTCATAATAGTTAGTGTGTTTGGGTGCTCCTGCCCTAATACTCTCTTTGTAATCTCTAGTGCCTGCACCCCTAGCTTTTCGGCTTCCTTCCATCGTCCTTGATTCGAAAATGCTGACGCTAAATAAGCCATAGCAGTAAGCGTATCTGGGTGCTCTGGCCCTAGTACCTTCTCCATTCCTTCTAGCACTCGTTGATGCATTGCTTCCACCTCTTTATACTTGCCCAATTTCTCTAACACCGAGCCAAGCCTACTGACGATAACAAGCGTATCTCGGTGCTCCGGCCCTAGTACCTTCTCATTTCCTTCTAGCGCTCGTCGATGCATTGCTTCCGCCTCTTTATACTTGCCCAATATCTCTAACACCGAGCCAAGCTCGCTGACTATAGTAAGCGTAGCCCGGTGCTCTGGCCCTAGTACCTTCTCACTTCCTTCTAGCGCTCGTCGATGCATTGCCTCCGCCTCTTTATACTTGCCCAATATCTCTAACGCCGAGCCAAGCCTGCTGACGATAACAAGCGTATCTCGGTGCTCTGGCCCTAGTACCTTCTCACTTCCTTCTAGCGCTCGTCGATGCATTGCTTCCACCTCTTTATACTTGCCCAATTTCTCTAACACCGAGCCAAGCCTGCTGACGATAACAAGCGTATCTTGGTGCTCTGGCCCTAGTACCTTCTCACTTCCTTCTAGAGCTCGTCGATGCATTGCTTCCGCCTCTTTATACTTGCCCAATATCTCTAACACCGAGCCAAGCTCGCTGACGATAATAAGCGTACCCCGGTGCTCTGGCCCTAGTACCTTCTCACTTCCTTCTAGCGCTCGTTGATGCATTGCTTCCGCCTCTTTATACTTGCCCAATCTCTCTAACGCCGAGCTAAGCTCGCTGACGCTAGCGAGCGTATCCGTGTGCTCTGGCCCCAGCACCTTCTCCATTGCTTCTACCGCGGCTCGACCAATCTGCTCTGCTGCTGCATATTCACCTCTCTGGTATAAGTACCGCAAAGTATCTCTAGCAACACTTGCCCAGTGTAACGCCTCATCCTTATCTTCGTCATTTAACGCGTGGCTTAGAACCTCCTTTGAGTGCGGAAGGAGCACCTGACAGTCTGTCCATGTCTCAGGCTCTCCGCTCGGAAAGACCCTGGCCATAATCCTGACAGACTCCTTTCTCCATTTTTCCAGTTGATGGTTTTGCTCGAGCCACTTCCTCGTCGACAGCTGCACTAGACGGTGCATCTCAAATGACTGTTGTTGAACCTGGGCCCGGACGAGGGCAAAGCTTGTTAACGGCGCTATCGCGTCCTCGAATTGCAGCTGGTTGGTGTTGTCGTGAAGCAAGTACTCCGGAATCCCTTGTCTATCGAACATGCTTATGAGCGCAAGCAAATCAGTAGCTGCCGGTTTGATTTTCTGGATTTGGTTGAACGAGATCTGCCATGTTGTGATAGCCGCATGCTGTATGCTATGGTCTCGTCGGAGGTCTCTTGCGTCTTCACTGCTAAGAAGGGTTGCTTGGTTTGCTGTGCTTTCGCGGAATAGCTTGAGGTAGGTCGAAATTGTAACCCTTGGCTCTCTCATCCGAATATAGGCGGCGGCGTGAGTGATTGCAAGAGGGATGCATTCTAGGGCTTGGACGAGCGCTTTTGCGTTGCCTTTGGATGGCTCGTCGAACGGAACCCTTGTCTTTAGCAGTGCCAGTGCATCTCCTTCATCCATCGGCTCCACGCGAATAACGTTGTCATCCATTCCTACTAGACTCGTCGCTGCGGCTAAGTTTCGCGAAGTAACAAGGATCGATCCGTTCGGAGTCTGTGGAAGGAAGCTTGCTAGAGGCATCTTCCTACTGGTGACATTGTCTGCCCGCGTAATTTGTTCTGTGTCTCCGTCGAAATGAAAGAAAACGTCATCGTCATCAGCGTTATCTAGTATCATAAGCCATCGGCCATTCTTCTCGTTGGAGAGCCACCCAGAAACCAGTCGCAAGATGTCAGCCCTCGGATCATTTCGCCCCGGAAGCTCAATCTTGTCAGCGATCTCTCTGTAGTCCTTCTCGAATCTGGCAGCATTGCTCGCATGTACCCAGAACACCGAAGTCTGCGGCGCGGAATCTCTAACTCTGTAGGCGTACTCGATAGCAATCTGGGACTTCCTAAACACGACTTAGCCTGCCTTCTAGCTCGATGCTGAATGGAACAGCTTACCCCACGCCTCCTAGACCGACAAGGGCTAACCGGGTGTGATTTTGCAACGTTGTCTGTTCATACTTCTTATTGATTTCTGCCATTACATTTTCTCGGCCAATAAACATGATATCTCTTTGAAATGGGATCGTAAACGATGGTTTAGGCACTACCAGATTTACAATAATAAGCTCTCTGTTTCGCAACACATGATAATTCCCTCTACGTACAAGAAGCGTCTGCAGTATTGGCAGACGTGGTTTTCCCGCTGTCGGATATCCTTGACTGATCCAGCCCCCTTACCCACCGACGAAGCTCTCCTGCAACTGCTTTGAAGCCGGGGTCACTTCCATCCTCGAATTTTGTCATATCCATATGGTTGCCATGGATTCCTATTGGTGTGTAGCCGGGAAGGATGGCTGAATCAAGTGGA
This sequence comes from Cenococcum geophilum 1.58, assembly GCF_001692895.1. Classification (NCBI taxonomy): domain Eukaryota; kingdom Fungi; phylum Ascomycota; class Dothideomycetes; order Gloniales; family Gloniaceae; genus Cenococcum; species Cenococcum geophilum. The sequence goes on from NW_027137660.1 coordinate 189,298, forward strand.
ACAACCTAGAGATATAGATAGATTAGATTAGAGTGTTCTGATATGTACACCACCTAGGGGCTGATTTACTTACGGAGCCAATGCCTGGTAAAGGCAATTCCTCATAGAAGCAGGTTATTTCGATCGGTCGGATTCCTTCTTGATTACGAGCCCTAACCATGACATGAAAGCTGTCTTGTATCCGTGCAAGGACTTCGGAATCACTTCTAAGCACTTGTAGAATTTGAGGATTCGTCTGCTTAATGAGGCCAATCGATTTGGCTAACATCTCAGCCCACCTGGCGAGCCCAGAGCCATGGTGTGGAGTGCCGAGGAAAATGATACCGCGGGTTAGGTCAAGAATGTTCTGCAGATGTCTTTCCGGCCGCTGTCTTGAGGATACAAGAGCCTGAAGTGTTTGTAAGTCAAATTAGGTGATAACTTGTTAGAGTAGAAAAGCTAACATCCTCACAAACAAGCCCTCCTAAACTATGCGCGACAAAGATGATAGGACGGTCGTTCTACACATATCAGCTCTAGAGCAGAATTGCGTTGATAGAAAGCCTACAGTGTCGTCGTCCTCTCGATATGTGGCCACGGCAGTCAGCAAATTCATTGAATGGTTTCCGATCCTGTTCTGAGCCACCATTCCCCGCCAGTCTGCCACGGAGGCGTCATATCCGAACGTAAGGATGCGGGCGTCAGGGACTTTGTCTGGCAACAACGTCTGCGGCCATGGAGAAGCGGTATCCTTTGCCCTCCATGTCTTCTCGCGATCTCCAGTAAGTCCGTGGACGAAGATAATACTATGCAGAATATATCAATTAGCCATTTAGAGCCTTAAGCAGTTTCCAGCGATGTTCTTATTATAAGTAACCGCTCACTTCCAGCATAAAAAAGTAGCTGAAAATGACTGGGCTTTATTTCTGACGGCAGAGATACTAACTCACTCTACAATGCTATTTTCCGGTTCATGGAGTAACTTGATGCCTGAGGGAAAGGACTTTGTAGACGGGTTACTAGCTGGAGCTGTGGTTGACGCGGTTGCGGGGGTGGAGGGATCGTTCAAATGCTCGCCGGCAGGGCTTTTGCGGCGCCGTCGAAACAAACGACGCATGGACATGGACGGGGGGTGCAGCTGAGCGTGGTCACGGAAAAGTTGAACGTGGTCGCCGATGGGGTCGGCGAAAGTTGAGCGTGGTCACCGATGGAGCCACCGGAAAAAGGTCGGCGGTACTCAACTTTTACCCATACAGAACGCGCATCGGTAGCCACAATTTACCTTAGCAACCATATGCACTAAATATGCAGTGCATATACTAAGCATATGCACGTACAAGTATAAAGCATATATTGCGATAGTTAAACGGCTTATTAGGAGTATATGCCCCATATATGCCTAGTATATACTATAGTATAGTCTACCTATAGAATAATAAGTATATTTACTGCATATGCTAAGTATATACTATAGTATAATCTACCTATAGAATAGTAAGTATATCTACTGTATATGCTAAGTATATACTATAGAATAGTCTACCTATAGAATAGTAAGTATATCCACTGCATATGCTAAGCATATACTATAGTATAGTCTACTTATAGAATAGTAAGTATATCCACTGCATATGCTAAGCATATACTATAGTATAATCTACCTATAAAATAATAAGTATATCTACTGCATATGCTAGGCATATACTATAGTATAGCCTACCTATAGAATAGTAAGCATATACGCTGCATATGCTAAGTATATACTATAGTGTATCTTATTATAGAATAGTAAGTATATATAATAATATAACTTACCTTATAAAATAGTAAGTATATTATAAAAGTATATATATTAGGTCCTACTGTAGTTGCAATATATTTATAATAACTGCTATTTTTTTTATAGCTATATAACGACGTAAGACATTATATATATACTTACTATTCTATAAAGTAGGCTATACTATAGTATATGCTTAGCATATGCAGCGTATATACTTAGCATATGCTAAGCATATGTTCTTAATATTATATAATATTATTCATTTACTAATTCTAAAATAATTAATTTTTTGTATATGCGCTGCATATGCATAAAGCTCAGCGTGGTCCGAAGTTGGTCGTGGTCCAAAAGCTGGTTTGCAAGTTCGGACCACGTTGAACTTTTGGACCACGCCGAGTTTTTTGCGGACCACGCCGAGCTGTGAGCCCACATGGACGTGCTGGACATTCGGATATGAACTACGCGATGGAGATATCTGGACGCTCAGGGTAAGACAGGCTTTGAACCTAACGTGAGTCCCCATAGAAAAACCGGAGAGGCTCTGTAGCCTGGACACGAATTTGTCACATGACTAATTTCAAACTAGCCTATAACACGACAGAACCCTTTTACTATATGCGATAGCTTCGTTATCTCATGAATCAGACGCTCCGCAAAAGATTTGTTCCGTAACACGGGGTAACGCATAGACCCTCCTGCTAACTCCTAGACCAATTAGAACAGCGCACTAATTTCAGCCCCCTGCGCACCCCTGTCACCTGACAAAATCTTCTACGGAGCGTCTAAGTTGTCTCAGCATGCTCAGACTATAATGGGAGGCCGGATAAACCCGGCCCGATAGCACTAAACCAGTTTAGGCCATCTGTCCCTGTATGGTCTGAGACACTTTGGCCGACGTTTGTAAAGCAGGTCGGCATATCCGCATAGCTAATATTACAGATATTCACTTTTTATTCTTACGACAAGTTTAGGCAGCTTAAAAAATCCATTAATTATACACTAAGCTCCGGCGAATTAAATGGTCTATATAAGAAGTCTCCCTACCTTCCCGTTCCTAACATTAATTTCAAAATAGCTGTAACACGGTTTGCTAAAGTAAACAATTAGCAATATCCGTACTAATAACGCGTTAACCCCAACCACCCACTCTATTAGCTTCAGCTAATTCTAAAAATAATCATCTTCTTTAATTCTAAGGAGTAGATAGCTGCTTATTGTAATACTATTTATAGCTAGTTAATCTATCGCGGCTATAATGCTGCTATTGCTAGAGAAGAATTTTCTGTTTAGGGGGCTTATCAGGATTTTTTTTTTTTGGCTCGTTGTTGCGGTTTGCAGCAATTTGCGGCAATTTGCTGCAAACTGTACGGTTGCGGTGGTCGTATATGGTCCTGTGCGGTTTGCGGTGGTTTGCAGCAACCCGCGCGAAGCCTATATTTTTTGCGGCAGTTTGCAGCAACCTGCGCGAAGCCTATATTTTTTGCGGCAATCCGCGCGAAGCCTGTACGTAGCCCTTACATTTCGCACATTTTGTACGTTTTGTACGTTTTGCACGTTTCGTACGTTTCGTACATTTCATACATTTCGTACGTTTTGCACGTTTCGTACGTTTCGCACGTTTTATACATTTTATATATTTTGCACGTTTCCTATAGATTGCTATAATATACTTTTAAATATATTTATATTATAACTATATAAAATATAGAGCTATCTACTTAGAGCCTCTAAATCGTCGATTGGCCTAGTGCTTACCTGCCTGCCTACCTGCCTGCCTGCCTGCCTGCCTACCTGCCTGCCTGCCTGCCTGCCTACCTGCCTGCCTGCCTGCCTGCCTACCTGCCTATCTATCTATCTGTCTGTCTGTCTGTCTATACCCACCTACCTATACCTACCTATCTATGCCTACTGTCTGTACCTACCTGTCTATACCTACTGTTTGTACCTACCTGTCTATGCCTACTGTCTATGCCTACCTGTCTATGCCTACCGTCTGTACCTATCTATCTATACTACCTCTAAACGGTAGTCGTCTGGGGTGCCTCCATAGGAGGGCTTAATTCGATTCGATTCGGTAATAGACTAATAATAATGCTCTGGTTTGATTCGACCGATCGAATCATTCAGTGTTTGCTGGCTGGGTCGTTCGAACGGTTGGCGGTCGTCTGGCTCTGGCGACGATCGTTTAGCTCTGACGACGGTTGTCTGGCTCTGGCGACGGTCGTCTAGCTCTGGCGACGGTCGTCTAGCTCTGGCGACGGTTGTCTAGCTCTGACGACAGTCGTCTGGCTCTGGCGACGATCGTCTAGCTCTGGCGACGGTCGTCTGGCTCTTGCGACGATCGTCTAGCTCTGGTGACGGTCGTCTGGATGACGACGGTCGTCTAGCTCTGACGACGGTCGTTTAGCTCTGATGACGGTTGTCTAGCTCTGACGACGGTTGTCTAGCTCTGACGACGGTCGTCTAGCTCTGGCGATGGTTGTCTAGCTCTGACGACGGTCGTCTGGCTTGGCGACGGTCGTCTGGCTCTGATGACAGTCGTTTGGCTCTGGCGACGATCGTCTAGCTCTGGCGACGGTTGTCTGGCTCTTGCGACGATCGTCTAGCTCTGGTGACGGTCGTCTGGATGACGATGGTCGTCTAGCTCTGGCGACGGTTGTCTGGCTCTTGCGACGGTCGTCTAGCTCTGGCGACGGTTGTCTGGCTCTGGGGACGGTCGTCTGGTTCTGGTGACGGTTATCTGGTTCTGGCGACGGTCGTCTGCTAGCTGTAGTTCTGGTGCCTTCTCTAGGTAGGGAGGATGTAAGGAAGGAAGGGTAAAAAATAAGGTGGCTACCTATGTGTAGAGCTATCGGGAATATAGCGGGGACCCGAAGTAATGTGTGTCATGCGGAGCTTCGTGTAGAGCCTCCGTACGCAGAGCTTCGCGTAGAGCCTCGTGCAGAGCCTTTGTACGTAGAGCTTTGTATAGAGCTTTGTATAAGAGCTTTGCGCAGAGTTTTGTGTAGAGCTTCGTGTAGAGCTTTGTGTAGAGCTTCGTGCAGAGCTTCGTGCAGAGTCTTAGTAGAGCTTTGTGTAGAGCTTCGTGCAGAGCTTCGTGTAGAGCTTTGTGTAGGACTTCGTGTAGAGCTTCGTGTAGAGCTTTATGTAGAGCCTCTGTACGCAGAGCTTCGTGCAGAGCTTTGTGTAGAACTTCGTGCAGAGCTTCGTATAGAGCTTTATGTAGAGCTTCGTGCAGAGCCTTGTGCAGAGCTTCGTGCAGAGCCTCTATACGCAGAGCTTCGTATAGAGCTTTGTGCAGAACTTCGTGCAGAACCTCGTGTAGAGCTTCGTGTAGAGCTTCGTGCAGAGCCTCGTACAGAGCTTCGTGCAGAGCCTCTGTACGCAGAGCTTCGTATAGAGCTTCGTGTAGAACTTCGTGCAGAACTTGTGTAGAGCTTCGTGTAGAGCTTCGTGCAGAGCCTCGTGTAGAGCTTCGTGTAGAGCTTCGTGCAGAGCCTCGTGTAGAGCTTCGTGTAGAGCCTTGTGCAGAGCTTTGTGCAGAGCCTTTGTACGCAGAGCTTCGTGCAGAGCCTCTGTATGTAGAGCTTCGTGTAGAGCTTCGTGTAGAACTTCGTGTAGAGCTTTGTATAGAGCTTCGTGTAGAGCTTCGTGTAGAGCTTCGTGCAGAGCCTTTATGTGGAGCTTCGTGCAGAGCTTCGTGTAGAGCTTCGTGTAGAGCTTCGTATAGAGCTTCGTGTAGAGCTTCGTATAGAGCTTTGTGTAGAGCTTCGTGTAGAGCTTCGTGTAGAGCTTCGTGTAGAGCTTTAGAGCTTCGTGCAGAGCTTCGTGTAGAGCTTCGTGCAGAGCTTCGTGCGGAGCTTCGTGCAGAGCTGGCTTAAGTCGCGATTTTAGCAATTTGCGGTAATTTGTAGCAATTCGCATAGGCTACTTATAAGTAGCTGCGTATTTGTAGCAATTTGCATAGGCTACTTATAAGTAGCTGCGTGTTTGTAGCAAATTGCTGCGAATTGCCGCAAATCGCGACTTACGCAGGTTTTGCAGACCCGATTTTCGCTTGCAACAACGTGCCTAAAAAAAAATTTCCTGATGCTTACGGTCGCAAAATTAACTCTATATAACGCTTACGGATATTAATAAAGACCGCTTATACGCCAAAGATGCGCACCTAACGTCTTAAATTCAAATTCTAGTTGTACTAGCACACAGTGCAGATGTCCCAGATATCTACCGTTCAATCAAAAGCTTAAGACTGGCTCCTGCTAGATGAAGTAGAGGGGTTTCTTTGACGCCTTTTAAATGCACCCATAGCTGGCAGTTGGTTCTGGAAAATCTATTAATTAGAGAGCTGATTAAGGCGATTCTAATGCAAGTATTAACAGGATAATAGACGTGGCGGTTGCTTACATTAATTTCGTTAAAGTTAATGGTTTGCCTCATATAAACAGAGCGGCTCGGCTTCCAAAAGCTTACCAAAGTGGCTCAGACTAAGAAACAGATGGATCGATCGAATAGGTTAGCTTGCGGATATTCGATAATCCGCGCAGCGGATATTCATCGGTTTCTTAGTCTGAGCATGCTGAGTCAAGCGTCTAAGAGCTTATGGGCGTCGCTTTAGTGCGAAATGAATGTTTTAAAAATCGAATTTTGTGTATTTCTACGAGCTATATCCCAACCATAATAGTTATAATATATATGTTTAATGTAATAGATTCTTTAGGTAATTATATCTTTATAAATATATACTATAACCCTATATCTAGAATACTAAGGGGCGAGATACATCGTCGCAAAACGTAAGTTAGATTCTCAACGGAATCTTCACTAAAACTCGACTGACTGCCTATATCCAACTTTCCACACAATAGAGCTATAATATTGCCATAACGTAGAGGCAATAAAGAAGACAAAGAGCTTTTAGCTCGTAGTATTTTAGAGATAATTAGACCAAGAGAAGTACGTAAGTTTTAGCAGTAAGGCAAAATTGTAATAAAACTAGACTAAAACTGACCGACTACCTATATCTAACTTCTCGTAGAATAGAGCTATGATATTGCTATAATATAGAGGCGATAGAGAACAAAAAGATCTTTTAGCTCGTAGTATTTTAGAGATAATTAGACGTAGAGAAGTATATAAGGTATGGAGCTTCGAGCAGAGCTTTAAGCAGAGCCTCGTGCAGAGCTTCGAGAAAAGCCTCGTGCAGAGCTTCAAGAAAAGCCTCGTGCAGAGCTTTAAGCAGAGCCTCGTGCAGAGCTTCGAGCAGAGCAGTAAGGTAAGATTGCAACCGACGAGTTTTACAACAGACGATTTTTACGACCAATGAAAATACAACCAACGAAAATACGACTAACTAATATAGCTACGACGTCGTTATTTATTGCAATAGATAGAGAAATTAAAGAGCTCCTACCTTATAGTATTTTTATAATAACTAGACGTTATAAAAGGGTTAAGATAGAGCGTTATAATGGAAGAGTTATCGCCTAATAAGAAACAATGATTTCGCATATAAAGGGCGCCTATAAGCTCTTAGACCCTTGGGGAGAAATTCCTCTTGGTGTGATCTAATTGGTCCAGGAGCTTGCAGGACTTGGCAGGAGTTAGTGCGCTTGTCTGACTGGCTCAGGAGTTCGCAGGTGTGGTGCTAAGGAGTAGCGCTGCGCCGTGGCGCAATTTCTCCCCGGGGGTCTGATTTATGAGATAATAGCTTCGCTGTTAATGAAGTTAAAAAATCCAACGGCCCGAGGAAGTTACCGTTATCGAGTTTGGCGCCCACAAGAATTCCTGCTATTCCCGTTTAGTTCTTAGGGAAAACTTCGTCGTATACATATTTCTTCTGCTGCGGTAAGTTACCCCAGGACTATATTAGTTCTACTGGTTAAAACTATCCCTTGCAACGTCGGTTTTCGCCCTAAGAATCTGACCAATCAAAACACGAGACTCCCCCCTAATGGTCAGATATTTGGAGCTTTTGGTATTGCTTAACTCTTATCCCTTAGCACGATGAAATTCGCCCTACGGTTATCGATAAGAGGCAGCCAATCAAATCAATAGAATCAACAACTCGTGCTCAGGAATTCGAGGCTGGTAGTATTGCTCAAATATTATACAAATTGATATATAAGCTTAATCTTTGGAGTTGAGTCGCTCAATATGTGGTAGCCAGCAGCCGTCATTTCTACAGAACGGTATTTCGCAAACACTGCAGCCGAATAGAGTCCTTGGAGCATGCTTACGCCTCTGCAAATCCTTACTATCGCGAGGTTTCTTTGTAGTATTTGGTGATATTTTTAAAAGAGCCTTCCGACGTCCCTTATGTTCTACTTAAGTCTTCCTGCTAGCCTCTATGCACGCCGAACAGTATTAAGGCTTTGGCTAGAGCTTTAAAGGTAACGTTTTTATAGATTCTCTAAGTTTAAGTATTAGAAAATATACGCCTACTATATAAAACACCCTTACTTATTATAAAAATAAATTACTTTATAGGCAAGCGACTTCCTCTATTAAAAGATTAATTAATACTTAATATTAGAAATACCAAGCGATAAATTTAACTACCTTAATTTAGCTAAATTGCCACGCGGATACGGCGGGCGAGAGCGATAGCGAGCTAGCGAACATCCTCTCCTTAAAGAAGCTCTCTTTAAGTGGTACTAACGCTTATAAATCTTACGCATTCCTATTACGGGCGATCTTATACGTACTACCGCATCTTAATTATAGTAGCGGATACCTTTACTAGCTTAATCGCCTAAGCTAAAGTAGTTAATTAGGTAGCTAAAGGGTTTTAAATCTTATAATAGAATTTATAAAAGGAAGTAATATAGTAAGGCTGTGTTAGTTAATATAGAAGGTACTAAAGATCGCATAATAGAGCTTCGTGTAATTTTTATATCTTTTCTATTAAAGGATATTTATAATATAGATAAGACTAGTGTAAGAGTACATATATTAGATCCCGCCGCGCTTGCGACAAGTTCGCAAGCACTCGTGTCTTTTTGGCCGTATGGCGACGTTGGGGCGGGAAACGTTACAATTGTGCTTGCGAACTTACTGGGGCCAGGTATCGTGGGTTCGATCCCCAGCGGTCACTTCGCTCTGGTACAGTCTAACGCGCATCCGTGCGATGAGGCGTCGGTGGAGATTCCGATCGCTTACGTTACTGGGGACTCCTAATATATGGTGCGACTCTTAGTGTGGACCCCCTGCGGCTTGGCGTTCGAGGACGAACGCGCAGAGGGGAGGGCAATTGTAAGAGTACATATATTAGATCCCGCCGCGCTTGCGACAAGTTCGCAAGCACTCGTGTCTTTTTGGCCGTATGGCGACGTTGGGGCGGGAAACGTTACAACTAGGCTCTTTTAGAAAGCTATACTAGATACTATACTAGCTACTAAGGCTCTCTTAGAATAAAGAAATAGAAAGTAAGAGTCTTTCTAGCTAATTGCTCTAACGTAGATAGCTTAGATAAGCTTCCTCTTTAAATAATTAGATCCTTAGCTTAGCCACGGTGTTTTATAAAAGCTTATATTAATTTACTTCGCTTAATATTATATAGAAGAGTAATAAGAAGGCCTAGATAATAATAGTAATTATAACTAAATAGCTTACCTAGTTTAATAAAAGGATATATAGTAGAAGAGTACTCCTTTTATTTAATATTTTTAACGCGTATAAAGTAGCTATTTAAACACTTACTAAAAATAATACTCTTAAGAATATATAGGTTGAGTTTCTTTCTCCTAATTATACCTCTATATACTAGCTACTTAATTAAGGAATTATAGCAAACTTTAAGTTATACTATCGACGATATTAGCTTAGATTTATAGAAGAGTACTCCCTCTAAGATTAAGATCCAATTAAGTAGATATATATACTTTAGGCTATTTAATAGGTAATTATAGCTTAGAAGGAAGTTATACTAAAAGTAATTAACAGTTAATTTATTAAATCTACGCTCTTTAGCTTAAGAGAAGGCCTCTTACCTCACCTTTATAATTATATAGATCTAATTATTAATATAGTATAAGAGATAGCTAAATAACTACGTGCTACCAAAAGGATCCGTAAACCTATAAATATTTAGAATTTTATTTATCTTCCGGGCAAAGATATAGTAGACTCTACTAAAGATCTTATTAAGCACGTAGCGGAGCTCTATACTAGGCTAGATCGCTATATAGAAATAGATAAGAAGGACTCCTAATAACCTTAAATTAAACTTAATAAGGTAATAGAGGCCTTATAAAAGCTTCGTCTATATAAGGAGCAATAGGAGGATAGTAAGAGAGAGGTTATTACAACTCTATTAAGGCACGAGCGTTAAATCTAAAGACGACGACTCTAAAATACTAAGTAGACAATAATTTTTATTTTTTTTAGGGGAGCTAATCGCTTAATTCTAACTTCGGGCTTATAGATATGCAATATTATTATATAATTTTAACATTTAGTATATTTTACGTACAAAGTCTAAATATAATAATACTTTTTGTAACGGCGCTATCGCACGTTACCTGCCAAATTCTGCTATATTCTGCCGACCTGCGATTAGCCCGCCTAAAGCTAGCGCCTTGGCGGCTCACCCTATATATTTGTTTACATCGGTCCTAGCAACCCCTTTTCCTTCTCTTTAGCTTAGTATCTTCGTAATACAGTATTCTATAAGCTTTGGTTCAGAGGCATTTGTACAAGCCGTAACATTATACTAAGCTCTCCCTATTTTGCCTGGGAAGGCCTTAATAATATCCCACCCTAAAGAAACTTCGTCTGTAACGACGTATTAACGCGCTATACTTAGATACCAAAACAACCCTACATTGCCTGGGAAGGCCTAGATAATATCCCACCTTATAAGCCAGACAGGACTGGACCTGTACCCCTAGAATTAAAACTAAAGCGTATAATACTAACGAACCTTAGGAAGCTAATAATGGCACCTAAAGCAAGCTCATCCAAGAGAGCTGCCTTTATTTGAGAGGAACCTAAGATCTAATTAGGATCAGAAATTGAAGACAATAATGATATTGTAAACATACGCGAGTAGATTTGCGCCCTTGCAGCCAGCTAAGAAGCTAATCGTCTTAAAGTAAGAAATATATAAGAGACCCTATAAGAGATCCTAGAAAGCCTTGCGGCCCTATAAAATAGCCTAGCTTCCCCTTCTTAAAGCCCTAGTTGACCTGTTCACTCTACTAAATATAATACACCAGGGAGTACGGATATAATAACGAAGTAATTAAAGTCCGTTAAGCTCCCTAACCCCCTACCACTATCTAACGGGATAAACCCTACCTTTAAGAATTAGAGGATTTAAGTATAAGGAAAGCTCCGTGTTAACTATAACTATTTCCTTTCTAAAGAAGCTAAAATGCTCTACCTCTTTAGTCGAACCACTAGGGACGCCTAACGGCACCTTTAAGCCAAGTTTAAGGATGACTTCCCTATCCAATTTATATCTATTAATGAGATAATACGGCACCTAGCGGCTATCTACATTAACCTAAATAAAGTACGGGATGCCCGTTATAACTATAATCACCTAATAATAAAACTAAACCAACCCTTTGCCAAATTTTAAACTCAATTCCTATACCTTACAGGAGAAGGCTAGGTTCCCCTTAAGAACTATTAATTAGACCTATATAATAAGCTAACAATCCGGCTATAAGAAAAGATTGCTGTAACCTTAGATAACCTACTAACCCATAAAAGACTTGCAGCTTATTACCTATTATTAAACTTAGAACTAAAGCGGATTAACGCCTACCCTAATTGGTAGAAGCAACTCTATAATAATCGGAACTTACTAGCTATACCTACAGGAGCTAGAGTAGGAAGATAAGTTACGACTACTCTTATACCAAAGGCGGTTATAACTATGCACTAATAAGCCTCGCCTGACTAGCTATATACCACACTATTAACTAGTATTCGCCGTAATACTCTAATCAACCCTGCCTCGGCTATGTGCTTTAACTGCGATAAGTAAGGTTACTTTACCTCGTCCTACCCGGAGCTAAAGGATATAGGCGATATTAAGGAGATAGAGGAAGGAGAAATGTCCGATAAGTCGGGAAAAGAAGAACCCTAGGGAAAGACTCCCCCCTAGGGTACCCTATCGATCTTAAAGAGATTAATCTTAGTTAGTTAATAGGTGGAAAGTATTTTATAGTTCTATGTACAGTATCTTAAAATGGATATAGAGTTAATATAACCGCCCTTATTAACACTAGAGCAAATGGCTTCGCCTTTATAAATACTGCCTATATGAATGATATTGCCAAGTTTCTAAATGTAGAAGCCATCTAACTAGAGAAGCCTGTTTAGGTAAAGGGCTACAACAGCTAAGCCGGTCGGCCCGTTACCCACGTCTTAAAGTTATATATCGCTCTTAACGGACGACGCTAATATGGTATCCCCTTTTACATCCTAGACCTAGGGTCCTATAATATAATCCTTAGACGAAAATGGATGTCCTATTTTAATATTTGGTTAAATATATAAAAAAGACGGTTCGTCTAGCCGGAGGATAGACTAAGGTTATCCTCCTTTGTTAGGGAGATCCGAACTAACCGCAAGACACTAGCCGTAAGGGCTAACCCTACCTACTAGTAGGATGTCCGGGCCCATAACCTAGCCTTTGCCTAAGAGGACGCCCGCCATAAAGCTAGAAAGAACTCCGTACTGATAAAGATACTCTCCTAAAGCGCTATATTTAAAGAGGACTCTACGTACGGAAGCGGGATAGATAATAATGTAAATAATGTCCAAATCGCACAGATCCAACCGTTATAGAAAAGAACGTATTAATAAGATATAAGGGATAACCTCTGAAAGATACAACAGGAGCTAAAAGGAGTAATAATAACGCTAGTACCCTAGAAGTCCCTAAAGTCATATACGCCCCTATTATCAGTTAACCCCCCTACCGTAGACATTGCCGCAATTAGCGCTGTAGCGTTTTACTTTAATATATACCGGAAGGACAATAAGGTCTTTATAATGAGCCTATATAAGATTAACTAAATTATTAATAATAGAGAGGAAAGGCTAGATAAGGAAACCGATAAGGAATTAGTCGAACCCCTCCTTTTTACTATTTATACAGGCTATAAGGATGTATTCTTAAAGGCGGCCTTAGACAAGTTACCCCTTTACCAGATATACGATTATAAGATTTAATTAAAGGCCCATAACTCGCTAGGCTATAGCCCCCTCTACTATTAATTAATAGATAAGCTAAAAGCAATAAAGTAGTACTTAATTAACAACCTAGATAAAGGGTTTATCGAGCCAAGTTAAGCCCCTTTTACTTCCCCTATCCTATTCGTAAAAAAGCCTAATAAAGGCCTTCGTTTTTATATTAACTATTAAAAGCTAAACGCTATTACTTAAAAGGACTAGTATCCTATTCCTTTAATTAACGAGACCCTTACACGTCTAAGCTAGGCAAAGATCTTTACCAAACTTAATATCCGCCAAGCTTTCTACTGAATTAGGATAGACCCTGTATCTAAAGATTTAATAACGTTCCGTACCTATTATAGTTTTTATAAATACAAAGTTCTTCCTTTTAGACTAATAAACGGACTGGCTACGTACTAAAGGTATATAAATAACGTTCTTTTTAATTACCTCAACGAATTCTGCACGGCATACCTAGACGACATTCTTATATACTTAGACGACGAACTTAAGCATTAAGTTTATATTAAGAAGGTCCTGGAGAGACTACGGAACGCGGGCTTATAAGTTAATATCAAGAAATACGAGTTTGGGGTAAAACGTATAAAATACCTTAGGTTTATTATAACTATGGAAGGAATTAAGGTTAACTCTGAGAAGGTAGAGGCAATCCGTAACTAGAAGCCCTTTTATACAGTAAAAGGAATCTAGTCCTTCCTTAGTTTTTATAATTTCTACCGCTAGTTTATCCGTGACTACGGAATTATAGTAAAACCTCTTATACGACTAACCAGGAAGGACACGCCTTTTATCTTTAATAATAGCTGCATAGAGGCCTTTAAAGAGGTAAAGGATTGGCTTATTTTTTCCCTAATCCTTTATCACTATAACCCGGACCTTAAATTAATGCTAGAAACAGACGCCTCTAATAGGGTTATAGTAAAAATCCTATTACAGTTATATCTAGACGGCAAATGGTACCCTATAGCTTTCTTCTTAAAGATAATAGACCTGGCTAAATATAACTACGAAGTACACGACAAAGAAATGCTAGCTATTATTTGATCACTCTCCTAATAGTATATAGAGCTTAAAGGTACGAACTCCCAAATTAAGATATATACAGATTATAAAGCCCTAGAGTACTTTATAACTATAAAGCAGCTTATAGGGCGATAAGCCCGGTGGGCCGAAATACTCTCCTAATTCTTCTTTATAATTATATATCGTTCTAGCAAGTAAAACTCTAAGGCTAATGCCCTAACCCGAAGAGAATAAGACGTAGGACCCTAGGATAAGCTAAAAACCCAATATTGGACGCGCGCCCTCCTCTATCTAGAACAGCTCGACCTACGGATCCTTAAGGAGCTAGACTTTTAGCAAAACGAGCTAGCACCAATAGAGGAGTCCTTAGATAAGCTAATAGGGCTAATTAACCGCCTCCTAACTGCAAACCGCACGGCTGACGCCCTAAGGGCCCTTTGCGAACAAGCCGTGAAAGGAGACCCCAATTTTAAGACGGAGGAAGGATTGCTCCTATACTAGGAGCGGCTTATAGTCCTTAATATTAACAATCTACGGACCAAACTAATCCGCGAAGCTTATTACTAAGTCTCTACGGTATACCCTAGTAAGAACAAGACCCGTAAAATTATTAACTGCCGCTACTACTAGCTAAGAATGGTTGCGGATATCAATTAATATATACGGAACTGCGAAGACTGCTAGAAAGCTATAATCCTATGGGATAAGACCCCAGGACTACTTAAGCCACTCCTAATACCAGAGCGCCCTTAGCAGCATATTTTTATAGACTTTTATAAACTACCTAGGGACTATAACAGATATAATATAGTTATAGTTATAGTTAACCGCTTTAGTAAACGCCCGTTCTTAATTCTATATTATAAGAATATTGATGCCAAAGAGGCAGCCTGGCTATATATCCATTACGTCTACCGAATCTACGGACCACTAGATACTATTATATCCGATTATAGGCCGCAGTTTATATTAGCCTTCTAGAATAAGTTTACCTGGATCTTAGACATTAAGCTAAAGCTTTCTACGGCTTATTACCCCTAGATAGATGGTTAAATAAAGATTGTAAATTAGTACCTGGACTAGAGGCTTAGGCCCTTTGTTAACTATTTCCAGGACAACTGGTCTAAACTACTACCCTTAATAGACTACGCGCAAGTAACCCTACCCTATGACTCCACAGGGTTTGCCCCGATTTAGCTAGAAATAGGATACTTACCCCGTATAAGCTTTAACTAGAAAAGGCTAGAAGAACCCTAAACTGTACGAGAGAAGCTATTCTATGCTAAGGCCTAACAGTACGCTAAATGATTGGAGGAGGCCTGGACGGTAGCCCGCGAGAACCTGGAAAAAGCTTAGAGGTTAATGGAACAGTAGGCAAACAAACACCGTCAAGAGCCTAATTTTGCCCCTAGCGATATAGTCTAGGTTATAATAAGGAATTAAAGGACTAAATGACCTAGCCGTAAGCTGGACTACCAGATAGCAGGACCGTATGAGGTTTTTAAGAAGATAGGCAACTTGTACAAGATAAAGCTCCCAAACTTAATTAGGGTTTACCTTATCTTCTCGCTAGACAAGTTACGGAAAGCTGTAAATGACCCATTACCTGGACAAAAGAACGAGCCTCCCCTACTAGTTTAAGTAAACGGTGATAATAAATGGGAGGTTAATAAAATACTGGCCTATAAGATAGTACGGGGAGCGCTAAAATACCGTATCTAATGGAAGGGCTATAATCCTAACCTAACCTAGTACCCTGCGTGGAACTTTATAGGCTGCCCCTAGAAGCTTAAAGAATTTTATAACTAATACCCTAATACGCCTGGACCCCCGAAGTACCTAGACGAATAGATGGAATGCTGGTATAATAAAGACAATAAGTTACCGGAAGAATATAGGGACAAAAACGCCCTAAAGCCCTAATATAGCTATCTGCCAAATTCTGCCATATTCTACCGTTTTCTACCAGTACCATAAAATTTCAGATGTTTAGGAACTTCGACCGCCGGTTAAAGTTGTCTAATTGGTTAGATCCGTGCTAAGACTTTTAGCGGCTACTCTTTCTAGCCTAGTGCTTCTACTTAGCCTATAATCGCCCTTTGTACTTAGTTAGGACGGACTCGTGTCCCCTTTTGTCTCCTTATCTTATATTTTTGTAATCCTACGTTTGTAAGCCTAGTGCTACCCTATTTTTTCTAACTAAGCCTAAGGGCAGGCTTTCTTTCAAAGAGGGGGGTGATGTAACGGCGCTATCGCACGTTACCTGCCAAATTCTGCCATATTCTGCCGACCTGCGATTGGCCCGCCTAAAGCTAGCGCCTTGGCGGCTTACCCTATATATTTGTTTACATCGGTCCTGGCGACCCCTTTTCCTTCTCTTTAGCTTAGTATCTTTGTAATACAGCATTCTACAAGCTTTGGTTTAGAGGCATTTGTACGAGCCGTAACACTTTTAGTATAACGATACGGACGGCGAAAAAAAACCGTATCGTTATAAGGAGTTTTTACTATATCGCCAAAATGCTCGTTACTTAGGTAGCCGTATCCGTATGGCGATATTATGGTCTTTTTAGAGAACTTTGGATATATAAGCAAATACAGCACTAAAAGATGCGCCTAGGGAGAAAATTTAGTTCCGGATAATGTAGTTATTAGGGTAAGGTCGTAGAGGATTTTAAAGAAGGTAGGAGGGTAGATAAATTTAAAGACGCGGAGTGGAACTAAACTTCTAGCATCGATTTATCCTCCTTATTTTCTATAACGGCGACTTAATCAATTAAGACTCTAGCACTCTAATACAACGAGCGCAAGCCTATATAATTGGTAGTCTATAGACTTAAATATTAAGATAAGGAGCTGAAGGTGGAAGAGGACACGTCTAAATATATATGCTAAGGCTTAACCGAGCCCCTGACTAGATCCGTTACGGTACCGTAATATTTTCCGTTATTCTCCTATCTATCTTTTCTACTACTAGTTTTCTAGCCTCCTTTAATATTTTTAGGAAAATCTCCGGGTTATACTTCTTCCTTTTTACTTATAATTTATAAACGCATTATAAACCCGCCCGTAAACACCTTAGGCAAGGTTTACTACTACTACTATTATACTTAACTTTCTTAGAGGAGTATTAAAGGCATTAATTTTTATTTAGTGGTAATTTCCGCCTTATAACTAGTATTGAATTTTATAAGGCTCGACTATAGCTAGTAATAGCCTTTATTTTATAACGCTCTTTATATCGCTTAAAGAGGTTATCTTAGAAGAAAACGCTAGGGTATTTATCGCAACGGTAGGCCGGCTCTTTAGCGTCTGTAAGAATTAGGAATATACTCTATAATTAAGTAAAGTAATAACCTATAGAATAGTTAGTGTCGTTTTAAGTGCTCTACTCGTAAGTAACTCCTTATATAATTACTATAGTAATATTAAATATTATATTAATAGCTATTAAGGTAAAAAAAAAGTATATAAAAGGTAGGTATCACGGAGTGAGTATAAGCGACGATAATATGTAGTGAAGTAGATATTATTAAGCTATATATATAAACTGTATAATAAAGTTAAGACGTTGCGTAAGGAAAGAAGGTAAGAAAACGGGAAGAAAGGGTATATATTGTTAGCTTAGTTGCTTAGTTAACACGTGCACGGGATAGAATAGGATTTGGGTAGTGGTCCTGGCAGAACTTGGCAGAATTCGGTGGACTTGGCAGAATATAGCAGAATGCGGCAGATTGCCGTAGATTGCCGTCTCGCGGTCGGTCTCTTCTTGCTGAGTTGGTGGAAACAGGTGGACGTGTGTAAGGTGTTACGGAGGTGTCCCGTGACAGTAAGACAGTATATAAAGTAGTAAAAATCAATAAGGCAAACAGTGAGAGTTATGTAACGTGTCCCGCTCCACGTCGCCATACGGCCAAAAAGACAGAGAGTGATCGCGAATCTATCGCGACACTTGCGGGACCCAATATGTATACTCTTACAAGTTACCACCTCGCGTAGTAAAGTGGCCGCGCCAACCCTAGTATATTACATATTAAATATAACCCAGATATTAACCTCACTAAAGGCTCTTTCTGTTTCTAGAGGTAAGTAAGGCCGCTTTAAAAAAGGGCGCTAGTGAGGCTAGAGTAAGCAGGGTAAAGTTTAGTTGGGGTTTAGGTAAGCCAAAGGCAGTAGCGGAGCCAATTTTAATCGCTTATTAGCTGCTAGTTTTAGCTGCATAGCACAGCCCCCCGGTTAAAGTTGCTGGTATATTAAGAACTTGTAAGGGTTTATATGCTAGACCGGCTCCTAATATAGGCGACTATTTTTTAAACGGTGCCCCTTTTTAGTTCAAGAGAACATAGTCCTAAAAAGAATTACTTTTACTATGTCTATACATTCCCTCTCTTCTTTCCATCTTTATAGTACTATTACCGTATCTTATTATCTGATGCACGGTCCTATATAATACACGGTCGCCCTATATTTCTACTACCTCTAGATAGCCTAATATTTAATAAATTTCTATAAAATTAATATAGTAGATAAATATAATAGTACGCTTTATATTTAATAAATTTTTTTAAAAAATATTTAGTAGATTTATTCGGAGGTCTTAGGCAAATATAGGTTATCTATATTAACCCATTTAATGTCTAATATTATATCTACATCGCTAGAAGCTAGAAAGCCTATAGACGAAGTACTAAAAGCTAAGGAATAAGCGCGTTTATAGGTTAGTTCTAGGTAGATCTAAGGAGTATAGAATCTAGCCAATAATCCTAGAGATATGTAGAAAGGAATAGGAAGGCCGTAAATAAGAGAGTATGCCTGCTTATAAAACCCTTTATACGTTTTAGAAAGAATAAACTTAAGTAATTTAGTAATTTTATTCTAGTCGTCTTTTATAGTTAGGGAGTTGGTAGGATTAGTTAAGATAGTTAATACGTATAGAGAATTTAATGTCTTCGCAATAATTATTAGAGTCTCTTCATTCTATGGAGATAGTGGGTGCGGCGCATTACTAGACATCGCCTAGGAATCCTTAATATTTACTCTAGGTAAGACTTCTACCTTAAACGAGGCTGACTAATAAGTTAACCTAGTAAAAGGCTATAGGTCCACAAAAGTCCTATTTAAGTCTACAGTATTATCGGTATATTCCTACGCTCCTTAATCCTCTACTACTTATACTACTAATACAGCTAAAGGCGTATAAGACCCTAGAATAAAGATAATACTTTTATTTAGATCTAGTAAGGTAAGCTGCCGCTATACTATATATGCGCTAATCTTGCCCTTAAGAGCCTAGTTAAACTTATCCAAGCACTAAAATATCTCGCCTATTAACTGCTCTGAAAAGCCAAGCTTACTAAACCTAGAAATTCTCTACCTAGGATAAAATTTGCTATAGGAATTAGGTATATAGAAGCCTCCGTAGACCCGCTTCTCTTACTATATATACTTAAGAACCCCTTGTCTAATCTCAGCTGTAGTTCTCTGGAATCGTGCTTTAAGTATATATTTAAACGCTTTCGCTGCTTCACAGTACCTATCGTAAGAGAATGAGTTAGAAGGCCTATCTTAATAGAAGGCAGCTCGACACCGCGCGAGCTTTCTAGGAACGGTCCATTACAAACTTCTTATATATCTAGATTACGGAATATTAGGTATCTATAAGCCGCGTAGAGAAGATACTAAGCTGCGGGCCAATACTAAGTAAGCTTTTTAAAATTTTAATTAGATTCTTACGTGTAAGGCCAGACCACGACGGTATATCTCTTTAACTAGGCTACTTTTACACATTTTAATATGGCCGCCGATAATAGGCAATAGTAGGTAACAGGATATCCTATACGGAAAGAGAGTGTATAATTTTTACCTGCCTTAAAGATGCGAGAATTAATCATAAATTGGCCGTATGTAGTTATTCGTTACTTACCTACCCCTGCTATTAAATAAGGGCCAACTACGGCAGCATACGCATTAGAAGAGCTCTAAAACAAACCCTTAGTAAGTATACATATCTAATCTAATACTTATAAGGAACTGGGAATGTTTAGCTCCCTAGAAACTAAATAAATAGAGTTACAAAAGGCTTTAGCCCTTCTTTAATAGGTTTAGTCTTGACTATCTTTAATCTAGACCGATTTTAGAATGCAACTAACGCTATACTATAATAATTGAAGTAATAGGCGGCTATATAGCGTATAAGAATCTATAGAGTTGAGATATCGTAGGGAGGCTATATAAAGTAGAAACGTGGAATATAGTAAGTCGCGGTAGAATGTTGGGGCTTTATATTATCTATATAGCGTAATTAATGCCAAGCCAGAATCTAAAGGACTTAGGGGTTATTTAGTTATAAAAAGTGTTAAGATCGTTCTGGTGGCTTTAGAACAGAAAAACCGGTAGAAAGACGCGTTCTAGCCGAATTAGGTACATATCTAAACCTAAAGGGGCGTCAGAAAGTTTCTACAACCCTTAAGCAACAGGTTCTTCTTAACGTAAAACCGCTAGAAACACGCGGTAGATTCTAGCGTTCTGCTCCATACGAGGGCGGTAAAAAAGGCGTCTTTAGATTGACTAAACAACTTGCCCAAGATTCAGAATGGGCGCCAGATCTAAGGCCTTAATTAAGTAAATGCCTCGACCAGATAGCGGAGGATCTCTTTCTACTATTACCTAGCTTAATTAATAATATAAAAGCGAGGCTAAGCAAGGCAGGAGAGATATGCCCTACCTTATAACAGCGACCACAGAGCCAGGAACTCTTTAAAGTTATTATAGTCGTCTTATTATAGACGCCACCCTAATAGCACAACGCCGCCTTCGCCGTAAAAACTATATTATATTCACTTTAGTAGTCGTTTAATATATTGCCGTATAATTCACGGACTGCGCAGTAAGGCGTCCAGCGTATTCCTTAAGGTAGGGTCCACAGTATATACTCGTTAGGCGTCCGCTGCTGTCTCTATGGCGATATAATTAGAGGGGTATTACTATCACTTAATTATACTGTGTTTAGTACCGCGCGGAGCGCTATAAGCGTCTGCTCAATAAGCTACTCGCAGCGGATATGGAGTAATAGTAAGTCAGTCGCGATTTACTTTCCATCCGCTTTAATATTACGCATGCTATTACCATTTAACCGCAGACCAAAGACAAGCAATAACTCTAGGTAGGCCGACTAAAAGCGGCTCGACTAGGGCGTATATACAGGTAAGTTATTTGCTATTTAACTAAATGCGACCTAATCCTCTTACACACTATTACTAACAGGTACGTAGCAGAAGAAAAAGAGGAAGGAGGAGACGGTTATCCGATCTATTTTCCACCCTTATACTCGGGGCCCTACTTAGGCCTTTATAGAGCTTAAAGCTAGGTAAATTTAGTATTCGGTTACCTAAAGAATAGACTATTCTATAGCGCGAAGTAAAAGGTTACCCTAGGAACGTCCTAGCCAGCTTAAGCAGCGAAGCGGCATATATCTAGGTGACGACTATAGAGCTAAATTTATAAGCTCGAGATCGCGCGAGTTTGCAAACTTAAGACGTATAGGACGCTTCGGCTGTAGATAATTTAAAGGCACCTAAAGCGTTAGTCAAGGTAACGGAAAACTAAAACTATAAGCTTTATAGTGTGGGAGAATTAAATAAGCGACTTGATTGTAAATTTATAGAAATTAGGTAGAATATATACATAAAAGGTATAGACAATAAAGGGGTAATTGACCAAGTCAGTAAGCGAGTTGGTGAGCGAGTCAAGGTGATACATTAGTAAAACAGTGGTGGTTTAGCGGGGTACCGTAGTCGGTTACAAAAACTAATGCCGTAAGCAAGTCCCGCATTAGACAGCCGAGGACTAGCTAAAGCCCAGCATCTCTTCGTCGCCGCAATCGCGACTTTCAACGTCTCTCGAAACCAACTCGGGCATTTACATCTATTCTTGCGTTATGTGGTGGAGAACCTTGCAGCTATCAACTCCAGGCAGACGTGGACAAGTACTAGAATAACAAGATCGACAAGCACGTTAATCGCGAAGCTTAACCGCATTATAATAAGCCAGTGGACTTAATTTAAAGATTGGGAGACGAGCACAATCTCATAGCCAAGGATTCCCTCTGGAAAGAATCGAAATTTATAACGCGGATAGAGAAGACTAGGAGACAACCGGGGTTTGATAAGGACAATGATAAAGAGGATGCCTTTAGCGACAGCGAGAAGGAGGCATTCCGGCCTAGCTTGTTACCACCCCAGTTTGACGGACTAAGGAGCACCTTCAACCCTTATAAATAGCCACCCGCTAAGAATCCTTTGTCTAGGTTGCCAACACTTTTCCTCTTTTGCCGCTACAGACGTAGCTTCCGAGCTTAAGCCGATTATAGCACCTTTGGTTAAGCTTAGGGACGAGGTCTCTCGCATAGTCTATTACGTCGAAAACGCGCCACAGCTCTTAATAAAAGACTATATAACGGCCAACCGGCGTTTTACGTGCCGAGTAAAGAGCATTTACCTGGAGTACAGCCGACTAAAGGCGGCACTATTATTAGGAGTGCGGCATTTAGAAGACAATGTTACGGGGGATACGTTTAAGTAATCTAAAGCAGAGGAATAAGTTATTAACATCCAGATACCTTACTATAATTAGCCGTCTAAGATCCTAAGCAATTATAGCAGCTTAGCAACTTATAGCTCTCTACTACTCGTCTATTAACTAATAGGGAGCCGGCAGATGCCAATAGTTAGGCCGGCTTATTAAACAGAACTAGCACCAATATGCTTAGATTTATTAAGAGTATATAGGGTATTAAAAACGACAATCTAATTAAATATCTTATAAATGCTGATCCTAGAGTCTAATAATTAGTGCGCTTTTGCTTCTCCTTTCCTCTTTCTAATACATCCTTCCATGCTACTCCTAGTATCCTAGACGGTCGCAACTAAGCTAACTACTAACTATATATTACCTACTAACGTTAAGCAGGACCTAAAGGCTAAGATAATACCTAGGAAGGCTAGGGATTTAAAGAGGCGTTACTAATAAACGCCTTATCGCCTACGATAATTTCCGATTCGAATTAAGGTAAAAAGAAGTAATTAGTTAGAATAATCTTATTATATAAGAGTTTAATTTCTAAAAAGTATAAATAAACTTAAGAATTTTAAGTATAAGGATTTACTTCCTTACCGCCTATAACAGTTATATATAACCTAGCAGCATCGTCTTATTCTCCTTAGCCTTAAAAGCAATAGACTACCCACTATAAAGAGTTTTAATATCGCATGCCGCTGTCTAACGCGTAGTAGGGCGGACTCGCTTAGACCGTGTTGGCAATAATATAATTACTTAGTCTACTTTCTTATCTATTATATCCTAGCACATTCTATTTACGCTATAGGGTATTATAGCTTTTTTAAGAAATTAAAAAAGGTTAATATATAACGCCCCTAAAGCTATTACTAGAGATAAGTATATAAGGAGAACAAGAAACCACTACTAGTGGATATTAGCTAGAACTATTAATATGCTAAATATACCCTAACTAAAGTTAATAGAATTTAAAGTACTAAAGATAAATACTATTATTACCGTTGTTAAGCTTAACGGTAGGTAAACCTATACAAAAAGGTTAGAATTTTATAGAATTAAGGTAAGGCGCCACTTAAAATATAATTGCATACCATAGTTATTAGCGTAAGGACTTTAAGGAAATTGCTATGTTGTATTAAAGCGCCACTTTCTCTTAGCGACGATGCTCCTATAATCTTAATATTATTAGACCTTATTTCCTGTATATAAATACACTACATATACTCTAGCCTTTATTCCGTTAAAAAGCACAAAGTGCTAGTAAAGATAAATAGTGCAAGATTATAGATTAGCGATTTACCCTTTAATCTTAGATAAGTGCCTCTTCTACTAAAAACAAAGAGCATTAAACCCCCATAGGTCGAATGCTTAAATCTCTTTACGCTTAAAAACCTCTTATACTTATATTATACGGGTATAGCAGTTATAGAAGCGCTAAAGCGTAAAAATAGTTCGTATAAGTTCTTCTGTTCTGCTAAGCTTCTTATTATTAAGGAAAAAACCTAAAGCTTCGTCCCGCTTTAAATATGGATTAATATCTTAAAGTTAACAGCTAAGAAGTCTGGCTTACTTATATAGGCATTTATCCTTTCTTTAAATGAGTTAATAAGCGCTTGTGACTTAGTAACTGCTTACTTAATTTAAAATAATAAGATATAAAGAATTCTTATAGATTCCATAGGGGACGCTCCAGTTCTCGTAGCCTTCCTAATACTAGCTTTATAGGTGTTAGCGGTTCTAAGTATACCTAGTAGTTAGGTTTACTGCCAAAATATATATCTACGCAGCAATAGCTAGTATAGTGCTACTTATTAACTCCTGTAATTAAGAAGGAAAGTTAAGCCTAGTAATAGTATAGGTCATTTACACTATTACTAATAGTAAAAGGGAGAATCCTTAATACTCTTAATGGTTTGCCATTTAATTTACGTATATTAGTAATACATGGTCTATAACATATAGCGTAGTATAGAATATAAAACTTAAGAGTATATAAGTGGCCACCCTTATAAGTAGTTAGTAAAGGCGTTATTCTCTTAGTCTCTAGTCTTAATTTAGGTATAGCTTATAATCCTAGCACTAAAGGAAGACCGTATTTATAAATGTTACTTAAAGTATAACTAGAGAGACGGTATTATTTGCATAGGGGCCGTAATAGCTAGCACTAACACGCAATCTCTTAATAAGTTTAGTATAAAACTATAAAAGTTATTACTTAAGTGGAGAATATAATAGTCCGCCTATGGTAAACATATATTATTTACTAATTAATATTCCGCTTTAGTCTCTATTATAGAGTAAGGGTAAAATTAAAAAGTAAAACTAGCTCTTATATAAACTTATAGAAGCTAATAGTGTTTTTAATAGCTCTGGTAGCCGCATTGCTTTTAACTCTTTAATATTACTAGTACATCAGGAATTTTTTTTTTAGGCGTATTGTTGCAGTTTGCGGCAAGTTGCGCAAACTATACAATCGCGGCAGTGGTATATGGTCGTTAGCGGTTTATACGTTTTGCGGCAACCTGCGCAGAGCTACGCAGAGCCTATACGTTTTGCAGCAACCTGCGCAGAGCTACGCAGAGCCTACGGCACCTCGCGCAGAGCCTATGCGTTTTACAGTACCTTACGTAAAGCCTATGCGTTTCGCACGTTTTATATATTTCGCATATTTCGCACGTTTTGCAACAAAAAAATACCTTAATAAATATTTTCTAAATTTATTAAATAATTATATATTTTCATAGATTGCTATAATATACTTTTAAATATATTTATATTATAACTATATAAAAATATAGAGCTATCTACTTAGGTAAAGGGGAAAGCCTCTTATAGAGGCTCCAATCGTTAATTAACGGTATTCCTAACAATCTGCTAAGGCCTACCTACCTACCTACTTACCTTCCTACCTACCTACCTATCTACCTACCTACCTACCTGCCTGCCTACCTGCCTACCTATTTAATCTGTCTGTTTATCTATCTATCTATCTATCTATTTATCTATACCTACCTATCTATATTACCTTAATTTAATCTATTAATTAAATCGTTTATAGTGTTCGCTGGCTGGTTGTTTAAACGGTTATTATCTGGCTCTAGCAGCGGTTGTATGGCTCTAGCGAGTTGTGGTAGCTCTAGCGACGGTTATATAGTTCTAGCGGACGGTCATATTAGCTTTAACAACGGTTATCTAGCTCTAATAACGGTCGTCTGGTTTTAGCAACGGTCATCTAGTTCTAGCGGACAGCGACGGTTGTCTAGTTCTAGCAACAGTCGTCTAGTCGTCTGGTTCTGGCGACGGTTAACGGTCGTCTGGTTCTGGCGACGGTCGTTCTGGCTCCAGCAACGGTCGTCTAGCGCTCTAGGCGACCGGTCGACAGTCGTCTAGGTTCTGGCGACGGTCGTCTAGCTCCGGCAACAGTCATCTAGCTCTGGCGATGGTCGACGATCATCTGGCGTCCGGCAACGGTCCGTCTGGCTCTGGCTCTGGCGACGTGTCGTCTAGTTCTAGCAGCACGGTCGTCTAGTTGTCTGGTTCTGGCGACGGTCAACGGTTCGTCTAGTTCTGGCGACGGTCGTCTGGTTCTAGCGACGGTCCGTCTGGCGACAGCACGGTCGACGGTCGTCTGGTTCTGGCGACGGTCGTCTGGCTCCCGGCGACGGTCGTCTGGCTACGGCGACGAGTCGAACGGTTGTCTGGTTCTGGCGACGGTCGTCGTCTAGGCTCCGGCAACAGTCGTCTGGCTCTAACGACGGTCGTCTGGCTCTGGCGATGGTCGACGGTCGTCTAACTCTAGCGATGGTCGGATAGTCGTCTAGCTCCGGCGACGGTCGTCTGGCTCTAGCTCTGGCGACCGGTCGTCTGGTTCTGGCGACGTCGTCTAGTCGTCTGGTTCTGGCGACGGTCGTCTGGCTCCGGCAACGGTCGTCTGGCTCTAACAACGGTCGTCTGGCTCTGGCGATAGTCGACGGTCGTCTGGCTCCGGCGACGGTTGTCTGGCTCTGGCGAACGGTCGTCTAGCTCTGGCGACGGTCGACGGTCGTCTAGTTCTAGCAACGGTCGTCTAGTTCTGGCGACGGTCGTCTAGTTCTAGCGACGGTCGTCTGGTTCTGGCGACGGTCCTCAGCTAGCTGCCGTTCTGGTGCCTCCCTAGGTAGGGAGGATATAAGGAAAGAAGGGTAAAAAATAAGGTGGCTACCTAGGTATATGTGTAGAGGCTATCGGGAATATAGCGGGGACCCGATAGTAATGTATCATACAGAGCTTTATGCAGAGCCTCCGTACGCAAAGCTTCGCGCAGAGCCTCGTGCAGAGCCTCTATATATAGAGCTTTGTATAGAGCTTCGTATAGAGCTTTATAGAGAGCTTTCGAGTAGAGCTTCGTGCAGAGCCTCTATACGCAGAGCTTCGCGTAAAGCCTCGTGTAGAGCCTTATGTAAAGCTTCGTGCAGAGCTTCGTGTAGAGCTTTAAGTAGAGCTTCGCGTAGAGCTTCGAGCAGAGCCTCGTGTAGGCTTTAAGCAGAGCTTTAAGTAGAGCTTTATGTAGAGCTTCGAGCAGAGCTTTATATAGAGCTTTAAGTAGAGCTTCGTGCAAAGCTTTGTATAGAGCTTTGTATAAAGCTTTAAGCAGAGCTTTATGTAGAGCTTTAAGCGGAGCTTTATATAAAGCTTTGTACGGAGCTTCGTGCGGAGCTTTATATAGAGCTTTAAGTAGAGCTTTAAGCAGAGCTTCGTGCGGAGCTTTATATAGAGCTTTAAGCAGAGCTTTAAGCAGAGCTTCGAGCAGAGCTTTAAGCAGAGCTTCGAGCAGAGCTTTATATAGAGCTTCGAGCAGAGCTTTATGTAGAGCTTCAAGCAGAGCTTTATATAGAGCTTCGAGCAGAGCTTTATATAGAGCTTTAAGCAGAGCTTTATATAGAGCTTCGAGCGGAGCTTTATGCAAAGCTTCGTGTAGAGCTTCATATAAAGCTTTAAGCGGAGCTTTACGCAGAGCTTTAAGCGGAGCTTTGTGTAGAGCTTCGTGCGAAGCTTTATACGGAGCTTTATGCAGAGCTTTAAGTAAAGCTTCGTATAGAGCTTTATGTAGAGCTTTGTATAGAGCTTCGAGCAGAGCTTTGAGCAGAGCTTTATGTAGAGCTTCGTATAGAGCTTCGTATAGAGCTTCGAGCAGAGCTTTAAGCAGAGCTTTATGTAGAGCTTTAAGCAGAGCTTCGTGTAAAGCTTTGTGTAAAGTTTTATGTAGAGCTTTATATAGAGCTTTGTGTAGAGCTTTATATAGAGCTTTAAGCAGAGCTTCGAGTAGAGCTTTATATAGAGCTTCGAGCAGAGCTTCGTGTAAAGCTTTGTGTAGAACCTTGTATAGAGCTTCGTATAGAGCCTCGTGTAGAGCTTCGTGCAGAGCTTTATATAGAGCTTTATAGTTATAGTATTAGGATTTTTTTTAGGCGCGTTATTACAGCTAAAAATTAGGGTCTGCAAAACCTGTATAAGCCGCGATTTCAGTAATTTATAGTAATTTGCACGAGTAGCCTGTATATTTGTAGTAATTTGTAGTAATTTGTACGAGTAGCCTATATATTTGTAGCAAATTGCCGTAAGTTACCGCAAATCGCTAAAATCGCGACTTACGCAGGTTTTGCAGACCCTGATTTTCGCTTACAACAACGTGCCTAAAAAAAAATTTCCTAATATAGGCGGATATTAGAAGTACCCATCCTCTCTAGTAGAATCCTATACTTATAGAGATTTCCTATTACTCTTTAAATCGTTCTGCTCGTTAAGAAGAATTACCTTATTTAGACTATTTGTTAAAAATAGTGTTTTATATCTACTTATATTATTATTATCTTAAAAGAAACGGTATAAAGCTAGATATTTAAATGCGTCTAGCGGATATAAAGAGTTTCTCTCCGCCCTAAAAAACTTTATAAGCAACTTTCTCTTATTAGTAAGAGAGTTAGGCTAAGTAGAGAGGAGTTACTTATCCTTAGGTTTATATCTAAAGGTTTTCCGTAAGGTAAAAAGGTTATCCTAGTATCCTACTAGACCACTATTATTAAGGGTTATTATATTAGCTAAGAAAACAATTTATAATAGATATTAGTTATTTATTACGGAGATATATTTAATCTAATTCCTTATTAATAATAGCCTACACAATGTATGCCGCTTCTATTAGAGTATACCCTATATTAAAGTTGTTAAAGTCTAAAGTCTTAATTAGCTTACTTTTAGAACTACGCCTTAGTAAGTATTAGCTCCTATAAAAGTCTAATTAGATATTCCAAATCTAATAGGGCAATAAAAATTCCTATATACTACGAAGATATAATTTATTAGTAAGGCTGCGAGGTAGGCTATAGTAAGGCTTATTCTGCGGATCTTTCTAGGATTTAGCCCCGCTTAGTATTTAGTTAATTTAGCCTAATATCTATTAGTATTACAACAAACCCTCCTAGGTATTACATAATGTTCACTTTAGCACAGAAACTGCTATAGATTTGCGTAAAAGTAAAGAAGATTTATATTATTCTGTCCTAACGCATTATATAGTATACTTACGGTTGCTAAAATAAAGCTACAGCCACTAATTACGCACACTATCCCACCAAAGATAACTAAGGTAGGCCTATAGTAAGGCACAAAAAGTACGGGACTTATACTCTTATTTCTTCTCCTATTAAGGCTACTATTTTCCCTTTACTTTATATCCTTTAAGAGCCCCGCTTTCTCCTTCCGTATAAGTCTATGCCACAGTTAGTTGCATAGTACTATGTAAGTTAAAATACGTAGTTAATAAAAGTATATCTCTAATTTAACTAAGTGCATCTATGGAGATAGACCTATAAACTCGGAATTATTCCGTGCTTATCTTAATTGCGGTCACTTTAAGTGCGGCAACTATACACTCTATAACTCCAAGTAATCAAGGTTGTATACAATCTGGGCTATAGCGTGGAATATTATATGCAGCTAGACTAGACAGCTTTACGGCAGCTTTAGAACACAGGTTGTTAAAGGGAAATGCTAGGAAGAGCATAACATTGCTAAGCTAGATGTGTTAGATAATGCATATAGAGCTATTCATTAATAAAATGGGTTAATTAATTAATAATCTTAACTTGATCGTTAATTAACCTTGGACTTAGGGCCCTCGGGCTCTAAGCTAAGATAGAGAGATTTATAGTGCACGTGACTTATATATATAACCCACGCCTTAGAGAATACAGATTATCTAATATACCCCCTTAGCTTTAACCTATTTGAGGACGAAGCTAACCACCTTCTTATATCTATTAATGCGTTAAATAAGCTATAATCTTATCTAAATCCTTCCGTCTCGCTCTAATCTTTTCCCTTAGGTCCTCTAGTTGCTTCTCCTTATTTAGCTACTCCTTAATATCTACTATTCCAATTATATTAACAAAGCTTTAAAACCTCTGCTTAGGTAGGGCCTTCGTAAGTCTATTAGCAATTATCTCCTTTATCGCTGTCTATTAAAATAGCACTTTATTAGCATTTTATTGGGGTGCTAAGATCTTAGAGACCTCCTAACAGGATTTTGATTTTCCTAGAGGTCCTAATTGTCCTAATAGGCTCCTAACAGGCTCCTAATAGGCTCCTAATAGGATTTTAATTTTCCTAATCATCCTAGACGTCCTGGACGTCCTAAACGTCCTAATGTCCTAAACGTCCTAAACGTCCTAAACGTCTTAAACGTCCTAGTCGTCCTAATAGGCTCCTAACAGGACCCTACCATCCTAATACGCTCCTAATAGGAAACTAATATTTCCTAATCGTCCTGACAGGCTCCTAATAGGAAACTAGTATTTCCTAATCATCCTGTTAGGTTCCTAGCAGGATACCCCCCAAAGCAACACCTTATGCATACCCCTTAAGCAACACTACTAGGGCTTTGTATAAGGCTCTATATACACAAAGCTCTGCATAAAGCTCTGCACGAAGCTCTACATAAAGCTCTATATAAAGCTTTGCACGAAGCTTTACACAAAGCTCTATATAAAACTCTACATAAAGCTCTGTACGAAGCTCTGTATAAAGCTCTACACGAAGCTCTACACAAAGCTCTATACAAAACTCTACACGAAGCTCTGCACGAAGCTCTATATAAAGCTCTATATAAAGCTTACACGAAGCTCTACACAAGGCTCTGCACAAAGCTTTATATGAGGCTCTATATAAAGCTCTATACGAAGCTTTACGTACAAAGGCTCTGCACAAGGCTCTGCACGAGGCTCTACGCGAAGCTCTATATACGGAGGCTCTATACGAAGCTCCGCATAACACACATTACTATCGGGTCCCCGCTATATTCCTAATAGCCCTACATATACCTCTGCCAAGCTACCCCCTTTATAGCTACCTTATTTTTTACCCTTCCTTACATCCTCCCTACCTTAGGAGGTACTAGAACGGCAGCTAGCAGAGGACTATCGCTAGAACTAGACGTCCGTCGCTAGAACTAGATAACCGTCGCTAGAACTAGATAACCGTCGCTAGAACCAGACGACCGTTACCAGAACTAGATAACCGTCCTAGAGCTAGACGACTATTACCAGAACCAGACAACTATTACCAGAACTAGATAACGACCTTTTAAACAACCAGCCAGCGAATACCACGAACGATTTAATTAATCGATCGATCGAATTAAACCAGAGCTTTAATATTGGCCTATCACCGAATCGAACCAAGGCCTCCTAGGGAGGCACCCTAGACAACCACCGTTCGAATATATAGCTAGCGAATGGCCGTAGAGAACGATCTAAATCAATTAGAGCCTTCGATCGGGCCGACCCCTCCCCTAAATTGAATTAGATACTAACATAGGCAGGTAGGCAGGCAGGCAGATAGGTAGGCAGGCAGGTAGGCAGGCAGATAGGTAGGTAGGCAGATAGGTAGGTAGGTAGGCAGGTAGGAGAAAACCGTCGCCAGAACTATACGACCGTCGCTAGAGCCAAACGATAATCGTTTAAACGACTAGCTAGCGAACACTACAATTAATTCAATTAATTGATCGAATTGAACCAGAGCCTTAATATCACCCTATTACCAAATCAAATCGAATTAGAGCCTCTTGGAGAGGCACCCCAGACGACTATTATTTAAACGTACAGCCAGCAAACGCCTATAGAGAACGATTTAAATCAATACAATCAATCACAATCGAATTAAGCAGAGCCTTTAATCGGGCCGACTTCTCCCCCAAATAATAGATACAGATAGGTAGGCATAGATAAGTAGGCACGATAGGTAGGCATAAACAGGTAGGCATAGACAGGTAGGCATAGACAGGTAGGTACAGACAGGTAGGCATAAACAGGTAGGACCGACAGGCAGATATAGACAGGTAGGTATAGACAGGTAGGCACAAACAGGTAAGACGGTTAGACAGGTAGGACAGGCAGGTAGGCAGGCAGGCAGGCAGGCAGGCACTAGGCCTAGTTAGGAAATCAGTACACGACCGGCAGATTATCGGGAATACCGCCAATCGACAATTTAGAGCCTCTGCGAAGGCTTCCCCCTCAATCAATCGCTCGACGCCCGAGCGATCGTCCCCTTAGAACGACGTAGGGCTCCTATAACAGACACAGACACAAACACAGGTAGTAGGCAGAAAGGATTAATTTAGACTATTTAGATTCCTTATATATAGAATAACGCCTAAAATTAAACTGGTTTTTATACTTATTAGCTAGCTGTGAATACTAGAGCATTAATATACCTTATTTTTAAATTTTTAATTTTAATTATTGTCCTAATTGTCCTAATTGTCCTGATGGTCCTAGAGGTCCTAGAGGTCCTAATGGTCCTAGAGGTCCTGGAGGTCCTAATAGTCCTAAAGGTCCTAGAGGTCCTAGAGGTCCTAAAGGTCCTAATAGTCTAGGCGGTCCGAGCGACCTCCTAATAGAAAGCCGAGTATAAGTGTCTCCTAGAGCTCCTAGCAGCCCTAACAGGAGCTATTAGGAACCTATTAGTACTATTAGGAGGCATAAACATTTTCCTAATATTATCTTATTACGTATTCTTAACGTAACTAGTATTAGTAGATGTTAACGTATTAGAGCTTCGTAATTAGCTTTACCGTATCTTTTATAATTAGTTAGAGTATCTAGGTATTATCGCAGTTAATAATTAAGGGCTTATTTAGATGTAGCGTTATTACTTTAAATAACCTACTAATAAAGATAGCTTCTTTTATAGTCTGCGATAGGGCTAATAACTTAGCTTCTATGCTTAACGTTATAACTATACCCTGCTTATTTACTCTCTAGGTAATTAGTCCCCTAAATAGCTTTATAATATATCCTTACAAGCTCTTTCTATTAATGGAGTTATCTGTAAATAATGCGTCGCTAGCACAGATAAATGATTGCGCTTTGCCTCTACCGTCTCTTCTATTGTCTTATCCTTTATCGCGTATTCCTTTATCTCTCCCTCTACCATATATTCCTTCCTTATCTCCTCTATAGTAGATTGCTCTGCTCCTCGTGCTATATAGGTACTAGATAACTCTATCTACCGCTTAATAGTACTTTTAACCTAGGTTCTAATTAAACCTTACTAGCCGTAATACTATAAAGGTAATATCTGGACGTGTTATAGTGGCTATATAGAGTACTAAACCTAATTTTCTCTAATATAGTATTATAGAGGCTAGTAGGGATATAGGACGGACTAATAGGTCTATATTAGGGGACGGACGCGTTAAACGGATTAATTAGTAATTAGTAGAGAGGAGTTTTAATTCTACCATTAGAGTATCTAGAAGACGCCCCTTAAGATCTATCTTATACTAGTTAGCTATCTTCTTAATATAGGCTTCCTAGGATAGCTATAGGAGCCTCTAGCTATAATTACGTAGCACGTAGATTCCTAGGAACTATTTTAGCTCTCTAAGGGTACTTATCTAGTATTCCTTGCTTAGCTCCTTAATAGCTTCTTAAGCTTTCTTCTTATCTATCTTTTAGTAGTAGAAGATAATATTATTAATATAGAAGAAGACGACTATTCTACCTTTTAGTATAACGTATAGCTTTTAAGGAACCTCTTTAAAACCTAATTCGTTTAACAAGCTTATAAGATTCTTTTGCTATAAAAGAGGGGATCGTTATAGTCCGTAAAGGGCTTTTCTTAAGCGTAGTACTTTATCTATCTTTCCTTTATTAAACCCTAGCGGTAGCTTTATATAGATAACCTTATTAAGATCGTAATAGATAAACGCGTTAACTATATCTATCTGTATCGTCTCTAGGTTAAATTTATGGTAATTACTATAAGGGTTTAGAAGGTTATGCTCGCTAATATAGTAGCTCTTATAGGTAAGTCTCCTAGAGCCTATTAATTTCTATATACTACTAAGCGTGCCTTATATTTCTGGAGGAATCTATACTTATCTGTCTTATAGACGAATACCTATATTAAGCTAAAGACCTACTATCCCTTTACATGCTTCTTATCTATTTCCTAAAATGACCTTATTTAATAATAAGATTAGAGGTAGGCTTATTAAGCCTCTTAGAACTAATCTTAAAGAGGGTGCGTACATCAGGAAATTTTTTTTTGGGCACGTTGTTGCAAACGAAAATCGGGGTCTGCAAAACCTGCGTAAGTCGCAAATTTGGCAATTTGCGGCGATTTGCAGCAATTTGCTACAAACACATAGGCTACCTATGCACGCGCCTGCCTTATCTATGTGTTTGTAGCAAATTGCTGCAAATCGCCANAAATTACCAAAATTGCGACTTACGCAGGTTTTGCAGACCCCAATTTTCGCTTGCAACAATATGCCTAAAAAAAAATTTCCTAATGCAGAGGCTCTNCATGAGGCTCTATANAAAGCTCTGCATGAGGCTTTACATAAAGCTCTGCACGAAGCTCTGCACGAAGCTCTGCACGAAGCTCTGCACGAAGCTCTGCACGAAGCTCTACACGAAGCTCTACACGAAGCTTTGCACGAGGCTTTTACACGAGGCTCTACACAAAGCTCTGCGTACAGAGGCTCTGCACGAGGCTCTACACGAAGTTCTGCACGAATTCGTGCACGAAGCTCTGCACGAAGCTCTACACGAAGCTCTACACAAAGCTCTACACGAAGCTCTACACGAAGCTCTACACGAAGCTTTGCACGAGGCTCTGTACGAAGCTCTACACGAAGCTCTACACGAAGCTTTGCACGATGCTCTACACGAAGCTTTGCACGAATGCCTCTACACGAAGCTCTGCGGTACAGAGCGTCCTACACGAAGCTCTCTACACGAAGCTCTACACGAAGCTCTGCACGAAGGCTCTTGCACGAAGCTTTACACGAAGCTTTGCACGAAGGCTCCATACACGAGGCTCTACACAAAGCTCTGGGTAACAAGAGGCTCTGCACGAGGCTTCTACACGAAGCTCTGTACGAAAGCTCTGCACGAAGCTCTATACACGATACTCTTACACGAAGCTTTGCACGATGCTCTACACGAAGCTCTGCGTAACAGAGGCTCTACACAAAAGTCTACACGAAGCTCTGCAACGAAGCTTATTACACGAAGCTTTTACACGAGGCTTCTACACGAGGCTCTACACAAAGCTCTAGGTTACAGAGGCTCTGCACGAGAGGCTCTATACACGAAGCTCTATACGAAGCTCTGCACGAAGCTCTACACAAAAGCTCTACACGAAGCTCTACACGAAGCTCTACACGAAGCTCTACACGAAGCTCTACGTACAGAGGCTCTGCACGAAGCTTACACGAAGCTCTGCACAAAGCTCTATATGAAGCCTAACACGAAGCTCTGCATAAAGCTCTACGAAGCTCTACACAAAGCTCTACATATAGAGGCTCTGCACGAGGCTCTGCGCGAAGCTCTACACGAGGCTCTGCGCGAAGCTCTGCATACGGAGGCTCTACACGAAGCTCTACACAAAGCTTTGTGTGTGTGCGCGCGACACACTACTATCGGGTCCCGCTATATTCCCGATAGCCTCTAACGTCCTCTGCCAGTATACCCCCTATATACACCTTAGGTAGCCACCTCATTTTTACCCTTCCTTACATCCTCCCTACCTAGGAGACACCAGAACGACAGCCAGCAGACGACCGTCGCCCGGGCAGACGACCGTCGCTAGAGCTAAGACGACCGTCAGAGCAGAACGACCGTCGTCAGAGCCAGACGACTGTCGCCGGAGCCCAGATGACCGTCGCCAGAGCTGGACGACCGTCGCGGAGCCAGATGACCGTCGCCAGACTAGACGACCGTCAGAGCCAGACGACCGTCGTCAGAGCTAGACGACCCGTCGCCGGAGCCAGATGACCGTCGCCAGAGCTGGACGACCGTCGCCGGAGCTAGATGACCGTCGCCAGAGCTAGACGACTACCGTCAGAGCCAGACGACCCGTCGTCAGAGCTAGACGACCGTCGCCGGAGCCAGATGACGTCGCCAGAGCTAGACGACCGTCAGAGCAGAACGACCGTCGTCAGAGCTAGACGACCGTCGCCGGAGCCAGATGACCGTCGCCAGAGCTGGACGACCGTGCCGGAGCAGATGACCGTCGCCAGAGCTAGACGACCGTCAGAGCTAGACGACCGTCGCCGGAGCCAGATGACCGTCGCCAGAGCTGGACGACCGTCGTCAGAGCCAGATGACCGTCCGCCAGAGCTAGACGACCGTCAGAGCCAGACGACCGTCGCGGAGCCAGATGACCGTCGCCAGAGCTAGACGACCGTCGTCATCGCCACACGACCGTCGCCAGAGCACACGACAACCGTTCGAACGACCAGCCAGCGAACACGATAACGATTCGATCGATCGATCGAATCAAGGTGACATAGACAGGTAGGCACAGACAGGTAGGCACAGATAGGTAGGCCATAGACAGACAGACAGGTAGGTAGGTAGGTAGGTAGGTAGGCAAGCAGGCAGGCAGGCAGGCAGGTAGGTTAGGTAGGCAGATGATTTAGAGCCTCCGCGAGAGGCTTCCCCTTAACGCCTAAAGTAGATAGCTCTACATTTTATATAGTTATAATATAAATATATTTAAAAGTATACTACAGAAATCTATGGAAATATGTGATAATTTGGTTATTATATAATATAATTATAATTTATATAGTTACAATTTGTACAGTTTTTACAATTCGTACAATTCGTACAATTCGTACAGTTTTTACAATTCGTACAATTCGTATAATTCGTACAGTTTGCGCACTATTTATTTATAGGGTAGCATTTTACCGCAATTTGCTATTAGGTGCTATAAATTTATTATAAAACACGCAAATTGCTGTTAGGGTGCTGCAAACTTGTTGCAAAACGTGCGTTTTGCGCAAATTGCTATCGACCATATCCACCTGCCGCAACCGTACGGTTTGTGGCAATTTGCCGCAAACCGCAACAACGAGCCCCAAAAAAAATTTCCTGATGTATTAAGGTCTTAGATTGACTAAGGTAGCGGAGATAAGTTCTTCCTATATAGTCTGATATCGCATATTCTGCCTAATTTTAGCTTACTATTATTAAGTTGACTATTAAGGTTAAACTTCCTTCCTACTAAGAAGGTGCTATAATAGGCTAAGGTAATCCTTTTAGTTATAAAGTCTTTAAACCTATTATCGCCAGCTTCCTTAAATAAGTCTTTAAATAAGTTGTTAAATACCTCCTAAGTATTAAACCTATCTTCTACTTAGTTAATAATATCCTAATTAGACTTTATAGGATACTTAATATAAAAGGCATATAGAGATTCTTTGTCTTCTTCTATTAGAGGTAGTATATAATATATATCTTTAAAAGCTCTTATAAGCTTAAGATCTACTAACTTATTAAATATAACAGAACCTTATAGGGAATACTACGGTGGGTCCTGTTATTGGGCCGGGTATATAGGTAACGCTTAACAATTAACAACTTATAATAACTGGTAGAGTAGTTAATAGATTAACTCTAATTATATTCTAAGAATTACTATAAGGAAAGGAACTATCTAGGTAAGGACTATAGTCCTTTAAATACACATCTATACTCCTAGGAAATCCTCCTTATATGTAAAGTACGTGTTATACATATTATACGTACGTTCCCTTTATATACTGCGTATATCGCGTATAATATTATATAATCTTACTTACTATTCCTCGTTATATAGTTCTACCGGCTCTATCCTAGATTATACTTCCCTTAACTAACTAGCTTCCTCTAACTCTTCTCTAAGTAGTTATAATATTATACTTAAAGCGTCCATAACACCATCTCCCTCCTTTTTATCTTCGTCCTTAAAGATCCTTAATATCTCTAAGTCGTTTACTAGAGGTATAATATCCGCCTAATTAATTTGGTTAATATTATTACTTATTATACCTAAAGCATCCTCTTCCTTATAAGCGCAATATTATACCCATACTATTGCTGCTATATTATCGCTTAGTAAAATAATACTATCTCCTTATTCTTATTATATAAAAGAAGGGTTAGTTTATATTATGTTAGCAAGTCCTTTATCTTAGCAACCTTCCTCTTATTTAGAGTGCACTAAGGTAAATATTTAATTACGCTATGATATTCGTTCTGTTTCTAACGCTAAGTATTTATATCCTATTACTCTTAGTAGTTTTTAAGTTCCCTTATTAATTACTACTAGGGTTCTAGGTTTAATCTACCGCTATAAAGCTTAATAGTAAGCTAACCTAAGCCTTAGTAGATTTAGAATATTCTTATAATATAGAACAGAGGGCCCTAGAGGCTCGTATTGCTGCCTTAGCTCGTCTACTTCGTCTTAAAAAGGTTCGTAAGAAGGTCTATTTTAAGGAGTAGAAACTTATAAAATAAGGTCTATAGGAACTTAGTAATAAAAGAACAGATTCTCCTCTAGCTAAGAGGGAAACAACTCTAAATACCTCGGCAGGTGTTCCTCTTAGGTCCCCCTTAGGTAACTTATTCTTTAGTAATCCTTCTTTATTAATATTACCTAACCCATTTTCTTCTAATACTCCTATACCTTTCTTATAGCGTTCTTTAGGTTATCTAGTAGCTCCTAGGTAGTCTTATTATAGCCTATCTACTTAACCTTATACTATATTTTATTATTAATATCCTCGTAACTAATAATCTTTAAAACTTCCTATTTATCTTCTTCCTGCCCTTTATATATACTCTCTTTATATAGGGGTAGTTCTATATCTCCGTGTACTAGTTCTAGCATCGCGATATATTAAACTAGATAAATCTTTATCTTCTCTAGTAAGTTAAGTCTAAACGTAACTTCTAAAATTTTTTGTTAAATTATAAAGGGTCCTAGTTTAATATGGTCTAGTTTTTTACTTAGTCTCCTACTCTTAAAGTTTTTGTATAGTAGCTATACTTTATCCCCCTCCTTAAGATCTAGTCCCTCAGATCTCTTAGCGTTGTAGTATCTTTTCATTCTTTGTTATACTAGCTTAGCTATTTCTATAAGATTCTTATAAAGATTTATTAAATCTTCTATTCTTTCTTTAGCTATACTACTTATTTTCTTTACTTATTGTAGTAATAATAATATTCTTAGCTTATATCTATAATTCGCCTTAAATAGTAACGTACCCATTCCTTCTTATAGTGTTATATTATATATAAACTATATAACTAGTAATAGTAATACCTAATTATTCTATACGTAGTTAATATAGTGCCTTAGATACTGCTCTAGTGTCTAGTTTAGTCTTTCTATTTAACTATCAATCTATAGGTAGTATATAGTTAATATTACTGCTTAAACCCCTTATTCTACTAAGAATACCTCCTAAAATACTACTATAAATCTTAGATCCCTATCCAATATAATCTTTATTAGTGCTTTATATCTTATAAATACTTCCTTTATATAGATTCTAGCAATATCTTCCGCTAAAATTTCTTCTTTACATGCTATAAAGTAGCCCTATTTAGTTAACTTATCCACTATTACTAAGATTATATTATAATCTTATCCGGTAATAAGATCTCTTAATTTTAGCAACTTTATAATAAAGTCCTATAATATAACCTCCTATAGTCTTTCTAGTATTTTAATAGATTATAGCCCCCCGTATAGCTTATACCTTATTAGTTTATTTCTCTAGCAATCTAGATATTCCTTTATAACTTATCTTACTAGTCCCTAGATTCCTTAAATAATATATTCTTCTTAAAGTCTTAACACTAAGCCTTATACTCTATTATGTCCTTATATTATTCCTCTATAGAATTCTCTAATAAATTCTTTTATAACTCCCCTTAGCACATACGTGGCTTCTTAGTACTTATATTGCTCTAAGTCTAGATCCTCGGCCTATACTTCCTAGATCTTTTATAACCATATACTCTCTAGTGCTTTAACCGTAGCTGCTAATTTAGGATAATTATACCTAATTAATCTATCGTCGTCCTTTCTTAATATAGCGCCTAATAGTTTCTTGTTATTCTATAGTTCAGCCTTTCTACTAAGTGCGTCTACTCTTATATTTTCAGTACCCTTAGTGTACTAAATTTTAAAATAGTATTCTATAAGCATCTCTACCTATCTAACTTATCTATAATTTAGCTCCTTTATTATTAGGAACCCTATTAGGTTCTTATAGTCCGTCTTAACTATAAATAGTTTTTCTATACCTTATGTTACGGACGCTTTAAGTACGATGCTACGACTACTTGGAGAAGAGTTAGAGGAAGCTAGTTGGTTAAGAGAAGCACGGTCTAGGATGGAACTAGTAGAACTATATGACGAGGAATGGTAACCGAGGTCATATAATAATAAACGTGTTAAACGTATTAAACGTGGAGGACGCTACATTTAAGATAGACAATACGTACCTTACGTATAAGGAGGATTTCTTAGGTGTACGGATGTGTATTTAAAGGACCGCAGTCCCTACCTAGATAGTTCCTTTCCTTATAGTAATTCTTAGAATATAATTAGAGTTAATCTATTAGGTAACTACTCCATCAGTTATTATAAGTTGTCGATTATTAAGCGTTACCTATATACCCGGCCCAATAACAGGACCCACCGTAGTATCTCCTATAAGGTTCTATTA
Organism: Cenococcum geophilum 1.58; assembly: GCF_001692895.1. Lineage (NCBI taxonomy): Eukaryota > Fungi > Ascomycota > Dothideomycetes > Gloniales > Gloniaceae > Cenococcum > Cenococcum geophilum. The sequence goes on from NW_027137660.1 coordinate 229,926, forward strand.
TATAATTACTACCACAGTTATGGTAAAAGTGATAAGTCGATATAATGCCACCTAAAGCACTAGCCACGACGCTATCTACAGTAGCTACGACGTTACGCACGGATAATGATACCAGTATATAGGATGATGATTCTTAAATAGTTATAGTAGGTTAACTTAGAAATCTTATAGAATAAACGGATAATAACTAAGCAGTATTACTTAAGCAACTATAAGATATAAAGAGAGAAAAGATTAAAATGCCATTAATTAAGAGATTTATAGGTAAGAAGTATAAACTTAAGGGATTCCTAACGTAGATAAAAATAAAGGTACTTTATAAAGGATCTAAGCTATTATAACTAAGCGATTAAGTAGTGTACGTAGGACTGTTCTTAATAGGTCGGGCACTAGAATGGTTTAACCCCTATTTTATAGAGATATAAATAAACGGGTTAGCCACTACTAACTTAGAGATATGGTATATATTTGTAACCTAGGAAGGATTTGCTAATAGACTAATATAGATATACAGAGACCCGGAATTGGTAGCAATAGCTAAAGGAAAAATATACTAGCTTACGTAAAAGGGATTAATAATAGACTATACGATGTAGTTCTAGATACTAGTAATATAGACTAAGTGGAATAAAGGGGCGTTAATAGTATAGTACTAACGAGGACTAAAGGCTAAGGTTTAGCAGACTATAATACTAATAGACGATCTAGAAGATATAAGAGAATTAATTAAATAAGCTATCTAAGTAGATAACCGGCTATATATAAGCGAGAAGTTAGGAAGATATAGTAGGGACCGACGTATATAAGAAAGATATAATAGGTGTCTAAACTATAGTATAGCGCAGAGCTAATAGACCTTAGCGGAACGCGAGAGTTAAGAAAATAAAAGAAATTATAGAAACCTAGAGGATAAGGATTAGATAACTATAGGTTTAAAGAGTAGAGGTTAAACTAGGGATCTTATTAGCAGAAGACGTTTAGACGGACTCTATAGTAGGAAAAGTAGTATAAAGATAGAGCTTATATAAATTGCGGAAAATAAGGTTACTACGCTAGAGACTATAGAGGTAGTTAGAATAACTATGTAGTAAAAGGAACCGAATAGTTAGAGCTAGGACCGGTAATAAAGATATTACACGGTACCATGGAATATTTAATTAGAAGTTTTACGTTTTGTTATAATAACGCATACCTAATTTATAAGAACACTAAATATAGCGTAAGCTATTAGCTATAAAAGCCTAAGTTAAAAGGACTCTAAGGTATAAGAGAATTGGATAAAGAAGCGGACTAACTCTACGAACTAGATTAGGACGAAGACGGTATAGTAAGCCAGCAGTTAGTAGAGAAAGTTCTCGCGTACTAGTTCTACTAAGTGGTAAGATCTAAGGATTAAGACAATTAGATTACTAGTAGCACTAAAGAGGTAATAAGAGTAGCTAACTGGGAGTATGTAAACCTTAAAGATGTAATAACTGAGGTAGAGGTTAAATTAGAAACAGAAACTAAATCAATAATAGGGATTAATACTCTATTAGACACGGTATCTATTGCTTTACAAGACGGGAGAAGAGGAAAGTTTTAGAGTAAACTTAGTAGGTAGCTATATGCTATCGCTACTTTACCACTTAATAAAGGCAAAAGGCTATAGGCTTAAGATTTTTAAAATGAGATAAGAGAGGACCTATAACGGACGAAAACTAATAAGAAAGGGCAGAAGCTTAGTTTATAGATAAACGAATAAGTATAGGATAAAGATTCTTAAGGGATAGAGACCCTATAGAGTAAGTAAGAATATCTATAATATAAAAGGTAATAAAGAAAGGGAACTAAGACTTTAAAGAATAAATAAGGTCTATAACAATTCTAGAAGAATAAGATATTTAATCTAAAGGTTAAGAAAATAAAATAGAGATTACGAAGTATAAGAACTTTAAGGATCTACTTAGGAAACAAGAACCGAGAGAAACTATAAGCGAGTTTAGACGGAGAATCCTTATATAGTAAAAGTAGAAACTAGACTTAAGAGCTAGTATACTAGGACGTATAAGAGATAGAGCTCTAGTACGGAAAATCGCCAATAGGCCTAGAATAGGCACGCTAAGGGTATAATAGCTAGATGAGTTAGAATAAGAAGAGAACTTAAGAACTTTAATAAGATTCGCTAAACGATATATTAAAGGTTGCAATAAAGCAGTAATAAAAAGATACTTCCTTATAAATAGATTGTATACGCTTACGGAACTATACTAGAAGTAGTATAAATAAAGAGGAAACGATAAGTAGGAAGACTTCTGTATATAGCTAGATAAGAAGGCTGTACTAGATATAGCACTATTAGAGAAATAGATAAGTTATATTAAGGGAGCACTAGTTATAATAGTAAGGAACCTAGAAAGTGCTAAAGACTAGAGAGAGATAATATAGATATTAGTACTAGCAAATAAATAAGCAGCATTTAGGTTAATAAAGTAAAGGTTTAAACTTAAAGAGGATAATAAGCCTAGAGTTAATCTAAAACACCTAGCGCATTACATATTGGCGTAGATTATATATATAGATTATATATATAGTATATATAAGGTACTAAAAGAAAAGAACTATAAGTACCTAATAAGGATATACTAGATACTAGACGAAAGAAGGTTTAGGAATGCTAAATATATATATAGCTGGCACCTAACAGAAGTGCAAGAAATAAGTAAATTAATACTTTAGCTAGGAAGATTCCTTACGGAAGAATACCTAGAGGGATAATAGTAGTGAGAATGCCCTAAGAATATATATCTATGGCATATAGAGGAAAAGAAGTGAACTAAGTATTAGCCTAAGAGAGTCTAAGTATAGGAAGAATTAAGCAGCTAATAGTTAGGAAAAGGCGAGGCCTATAAAACTAGAGGGAGCTAGTAGTAGAGCCTTAGACCCTTAAGGGAATTTAAGGATAACACCTAAATTTAAAAGCGATATAGCGAGATTAATAGTTTAAAGCGTTAGTAGATAGTGGAGTAATAAGGAACTATATATTACTAATAGTAGTTAAAAGGATAGGGTTACTATATAGGCAAAAGAAATACCTATATCCGTTAGTAATAATTTTAGGAGATCTAATAGCCTACGGAGGAGGTATTATTAATCTTAAAACAGGACCTATTTAGATAACTATTAAAAGAAGATAAATTAAGATGTCTTTTAATATCCTACTATTAGGAAAGGATAAGGTAGTATTAGGAATACCTTAGTTATAGGAATATAATCTAAAGATTAATTAGGTTATAGGTTAAGTCGATATTAGGGATACTTAATAACGTAAGATGTAATAATAGACTAAGATAGTATAGTACTAAGTTGGAGCGACGTATAAAGAGACTAATTAGGGATTAAGTTATATACTAAAGAGATACTATAAGTACGGTAAAAAACCATAGAGCCTAGAAAGTAAAAAGCTGTTAAAGTATATAGTATGGGACTATAAAATAGAGTTGGAACTAGGAATAAGTCTAAAGTTCTTTTTAATCTATAAGCTTACTAAAACCGAGTTAGTAGCGCTTAAGGAGTTTATCTAAGAAAACCTATAAAAGGGATATATTAGACTATTGCAGCTATTAGTGGGATATCTAGTACTATTCGTACTAAAGAAAAATAGAAAGCTTAGATTATATATTAACTATAAATAGTTAAATAATATTACTAGAAAGGATAGGTATCCTTTACCCTTAATTAGCGAAATCTAGGATAGGATAGGTAATATATAAATCTTTATAAAGATAGATCTAAGATAGGTATACTATTAGATTAGGATTAAGAAAGGCGATAAATAGAAGGTAGCCTTTAGGTTAAAGAAAGGACTATATAAACTATTAGTTATACAATTCGGACTTATAAATACACTAGTAACATTCTAGAAAAGGATTAATAACGTATTAGGAGAGTATTTAGATAAATTTATTATAGTATATCTTAACGATATTATTATCTACTTAATAAGTAAGGAAGAATATAGGGAATACGTTAAATGGGTCTTAAAGAGACTATAAGAAGAATAAATGCCAATAGCGATTAAGAAATGCGAGTTCTTTATAAGGAAGACTAATTTTATAGTGTGGTGGTGTAGATTGGACGTCGCCTACTGTCTTGGCATTTTCCTATATTTATAGAGCCTTCGGCTTCCTTCCTTCTTCCCTCGAGGATATACATATATATCACGACCTACCGGAATACATTCTTTCCTTTCTTCTTACTGACTGCTTTCCTACTGATTGATTACGACTGATGACCGACTGACCGACCGACCGACAGACTGATAGACAGCATTGTGACTTCCTATCTGAGAGGGACCGCGTCCACCACCACAATAGGATTTATTATTAAACTAGGAAAAATCAGTATAGACCTAAAGAAAGTTAAAGCTATAGTTAATTGGTAGGAACTAGAGAACGTTATATAGTTAAGATTGTTTCTAGGGTTTTATAACTACTATAGGAGGTTTATAGTATAGTAGTTAAAGAGTATTAAGCTATTTACGAGGCTTATAAAGAAAGAGAAACTATAGAAATGGGCTAAGGAATAAAAAGAACTATTTAAAGAACTTAAGAGATTGTTTACTTAGGATCCAATCCTTAAGATCTATTAACTAAAATTAGAAACGGTTGTTAAGATAAACGTATTAGACTTTATATTAGGAGCATGCTTACTATAGAGGTATTAAGACGTATAGCACCTAGTGGCATACTACAGTTAAAAGATAATACTACTAGAGTTAAACTATAACATCTATAATAAGGAGTTATTAGGTATAGTTACAGTACTTAAGGAATAGAGAGCATTCTTACAAGGTATAGAAAAACTATTTATAGTTAAGATAGATTATAAGAACCTAACGGGGTTCCTAATAATAAAGGAACTAAATTATAGATAGGTTAGATAGGTAGAGATGCTTATAGAATACTATTTCGAAATTTAGCATACTAAAGGTACTAAAAATGTGAGAGTAGACGTACTTAGTAGAAAGGCTAAATTATAGAATAATAAGAAGCTATTAGGCGCTATATTAAGAAAAGATAACGACGGATTAATTAGATATAATTATCCTAAGTTAGTAGCTATGGTTAAGGTACTAGAGAGTATATAGTTATAAAGAATTTAGGAAGTATAGGCTAAGGATTTAGACTTAGAGTAATACGAGTACTAAGAGGCTATATATATACTAAAGGAAGTTATAGAAGAATTTATTAAAGATTTCTATAGGGGAATAATATAGGGACATAATAGAGTATAAGGCTTAGTGTTAAGACTTTAAGAGGAATATATTATTTAAGGAATCTAGGGACTAGTAAGATAAGTTATAAAGGAATATCTAAATTACTAAAGGAATAAACTAATAAGGTATAAGCTGTATAGAGGGCTATAACCTATTAAAATACCAGAGAGACTATAGGAGGTTATATTATAGGACTTTATTATAAAGTTGCTAAAATTAAGAGATCCTATTACCGGATAAGATTATAACGCGATCTTAGTAATAGTGGATAAGCTAATAAAGTAGGGATACTTTATAGTATATATAGAAGAAATTTTAGCGGAGGATATTGCTAGAATCTATATTAAAGAAGTATTTATAAGATATAGAGCACTAATAAAGATTATATTAGACAGAGATCTAAGATTTATAGCAGTATTTTAGGAGGTATTCTTAGCAGAATAAGGGGTTTAAGTAGTAATATTAACTGTATATTACCTATAGATAGATAGTTAAACGGAAAGACTAAACTAGATACTAGAATAGTATTTAAGGCACTATATTAACTACGCGCAGAATAATTAGGTATTATTATTACTAGTTATATAGTTTATATATAACGCAATACTATAGGAAGGAATAGGTACGTTACTATTTAAGGCGAATTATAGATATAAGCTAAGAATATTATTATTGCTATGGCAAGTAAAGAAAATAAGTAGTATAGCTAAAGAAAAAATAGAAGATTTAATAAATCTTTATAAAAACTTTATAGAAATAGCTAAGCTAGTATAAGAAAGAATAAAAAGGTACTATAACGCTAGGAGATCTAAGGGACTAGATCTTAAGGAGGGGGATAAAGTATAGCTACTATATAAAAACTTTAAGAGTAGATAACTAAGTAAAAAATTAGACTATATTAAACTAGGACCCTTTATAATTTAATAAAAGATTTTAAAAGTTATATATAGACTTAACTTACTAAAGAAGATAAAGATCTATCTAGTTTAATATATCGCGATACTAGAATTAGTATATAGAAATATAGAACTACCCCTATATAAGGAAAATATATATAGAGGATAAGAAGAAGACAAATAGGAAGTCTTAAAGATTATTAATTATAAGGATATTAATAATAAAATATAGTATAAGGTTAAGTAGATAGGCTATAAAAAGACTACCTAGGAATTACTAGATAACCTAAAAAACGCTATAAGAAAGGTATAGGAGTATTAGGAGAAAATAGGTTAGGTAATATTAATAAAGAAGGATTACTAAAGAATAAGTTACCTAAGGGGGACCTAAGAGGAACACCTTCCAAGGTATTTAGAGCTGTTTCCTTCCCTACTTAAGGAGGATCTACTCTTTAATTACCTAGTTCTTATAGACCTTACTAAATAAGTTTCTACTCCTTTAAACGAATCTATTTATAAATACGCTTTAAATATTAAAGATAAGTATAGGTAAGACGCTAAGCTTTAAAAATACATATAAACTCTTTTAAGGTATACTAAATTATAAGTAGTATAGAGGCTAGCTTACTATTAAGCTTTATAGTAGTAGATTAAACCTAAAACCCTAGCAGTAATTAATAAGGGTACTTAAAGACTATTAAGAGTAATAGGACGTAAACACTTAGCGTTAGAAATAGAATGAACATTATAGTAGGATTACATGTTCGCTCGCGTATATTTAGTATAAGAGGATAGCTATTAACTAGAAGGATCCGCGATTATAACGCAGACTAATTCCTCTTTTGTATAACGGGAACACGGAATTGCTATAACTTCACCTAGTAATAATATTAAAGAAATAGTATAAAGGCGATATTCTACCTAAGATAGAGAGAAAGAAGATGCTTTAGGTATAATAAGTAATAATATTAACTAACTATAAAACTAATGCCTATATAGAATTACAGGGGCCTATAAGAGAACACCACGTGCCGCACTAAAACGCAAAGTAGCAGTACTACCACTAGATATATATACAGACACAATTGCTATATAGAGAGCAGCCACAGTATAAGGCCACCTAGTAGAGAAGGATATACGCCAAATACTAGAATATATACGAGGAGCGAGGGCCCCCCGGAGGGGCATTATGCCAAAGCCTATAAGCTAGGAAGCCCTTCGCCTACAGGCGGTAGAGAAAGAATAGGAAATACGGGAGCTACTATAGCACTAAGCGGAGACCCGGCGCCACGCCGGCGGAGCGCTACCACAGCAATAGAGGATAGGAGGCCACTAGTATAAGTGGAGATCTACTACATACATCGCAAGATGGGTAGATATTAAGTGGAAGCAACGCTGGAAGAAGGCGGCAAAAGCATAGAGGGCAGCTATATAGAACACCTTATAGATAATACTAACTCTCCCCCTATATAAAGGACAGACGAAGGCAGAATCTATAGCTGCATTCCTATTAAGGACAGAGATCTTAGGACTAAACGCATAGCTAGTAAGCATCTATATTCTAAATACTACACCATACTATACGTGCGGATGGCCTACACAGTTAGTGCGCTATATACTACTCTTCTGCAACTACCGCACAGTAAGAGACCAGCTATTCGCTAGAGTAGGCACAAATAATATTACCTAAATGCTTTTTATAAGTAGGGGCCTACATATAGCAGTACAATGGCTTATAGGCTAAGGAGTCCTCTAGTAGTTCTAGACTGCAAACGAGATCCAATAGGAGGACACTAAAAGATACGCCCCTTTTTAGTCCCTTAAAGACTAGACACCCCCGCCTAGTTAAAGGCGGCACGCAGGCAAACCGCCGAACCCTCCTACTACCCCCCCCTAGACCTTCTAAGAAACCTTAGAAGCATAGTTTAAAAGGTAGACGTAACATAACGGTTTATAAGCTAGGCGTAGGTAGAGTGCGTAAGACTAGCTGAAAGGACATACCTAGGTTTTCCCCTTTAGGGGTTTTTCCTGTAAATAGAAGGTAGAAGCCTATATAGACCTAAAAAAGGGACCGAATTGGGCTATAAATAGAATTAATAATAATAATAATAACCAAATTAATTAAGCGGATATTATACCTTTAGTAAATAACTTAGAGATATTAGGAATCTTTAAGAATAAAGATAAAGAGGAGGGAGATAGTGTTATAGACGCTTTAAGTATAATGCTATAACTACTTAGAGAAGAGTTAGAGGAAGCTAGTTAGTTAAGAGAAGTATAGTCTAAAATAAAACCGGTAGAACTATATAATAAGGAATAGTAACTAGGTTATATAATAATAAATATATTAAATATATTAAATGTAGAGGACGCTACGTTTAAGATAGATAATACATACCTTATATATAAGGAGGATTTCTTAGGTATACGGATATGTATTTAAAGGACCATAGTCCCTACCTAGATAGTTCCTTTCCTTATAGTAATTCTTAGAATATAATTAGAGTTAATCTATTAGGTAACTACTGTTAGGTAAAACCTAAGTAGATAGTTATATAGCTGTAAGGTATAGGCGACCCTNGGGCAACCTAGGGGTNACTNGCCCGTAAGGTACGTGCTCTANACNTGCCTAGGAAAAACCCTTCCTACCTNNTANANAGACTCCTCCTTTTCCCTTAAGGATTCGTCTCTGTTTATATAATATACCTATTNTTCTATTATTNGACTCCCTATCCACATTCTTACCTTANATTTAAATCCTTACCAATCCCCTTAGGAGGATAGCCGGTTTAATTTTTCTATAATGCCTCTAAAAAGAAAACCGACGCCTGCACCTAATAGTAATACGCTAGCNATGCGACCGNAGAACGCCTTAGGATCTAGTGTAGACAAAACCGCTAGAAGNATATTAGTAATATCTAAGCCATTTTCTAAATCTTAAAACGATTAGATATCTATAAATGCTAAAAACTAGTTTAACTTATATACCTAGGCTTAATAGGAGCTTAGTAAGGTTACTAGCGTCCTACCTAATACCGCTGATATAAAAGAGCTAGATAAGCTGGCTAAGAAAATAGCCAACTTATAGAGCATTATCGATTTAATAAAGCCCTTCTATTGCCTCTCTAGTAAAGAGTATAAGTTATATAGCGAACGCATACGCCAATTAAATCTTAACGCCCTAGTTAAGAAGTTACTACCCGATATTAGCGGTACTACTTAATAGCATTTTAACTGGTGGATTGCCGCAGTTAAGAACCGATTTAAGGTTAATAACGCTAACTACGACTATAAGCGACGCACGCGCTAGGCCATTAAAGGTCTTNTAAAAGAGAAGATAATTACCTAACTAGTTTATTGCCGGTTAGGTACTAAGGACAAGGGTTCTTTATTATAGGATGAATTTAAGACTATAGTCTAAGACTAGATTAGGAACCCTATAGTAAGACGCTTTAATAATGCTATAATATACTATATAGCTATTATAAAGGAGAACTAGAGGTTTAACGTCTTCCTAGCCCGTATATATAGCTTAGAGGACCTCTTCTTATATACCCCTTTTGTTAATCCTAAATAATAGGTAGACTTTTAGTTCTTATGTCTCCTAGCCTACCTATAAGTAGAGCTCTTCCGCTAGAACTTCGCCCAATAGGTAAAAACCGCTAAAGACCTCTTTAATAAAATCCGCCGTATAGAGTAATTACTTAATACTATAAAGCTCGCGGAAGATTGCGTAAGTAGTAGCGGTAAATTATTGTATATAAAGCGCGGTTATAGTATAGGCTTTATAGAGTTAGGCTTAGGGAATAGAACCTAAAAAGGGCGACGCTTTTTTAAGTAAACTCCTAGGGAGACTACCTAAAAGCTAGACGGCTTAGGGGACCCCCTAGACGCCGGTGCTATATAGGCGAGTTAAAGGACCGTAGGCGGCTACTATAAGGAATACTAGAAGTAGGCTAATAAAGAGAAGTTAGCTTAGGCTTCGGAAAACCTAAAGCCCTAGTAGCGTATCTCTCTTAACTACAACTAGGGCCTAATATAGAGGGAGAGAAGAAACGTATTGTGGTATATATTGTAATAGATACGCCCTAGGGCGAAGTCCGCCTATATGCCTTATACGATAATAGGTNCCAAATTAACCTTATTAATTAAGATGTTGTCCGTAGGTTTAACCTGCCTATACGCTACGCGCTATATTTATATAAACCTATTATATATTTCCTTAATAGCAACTAGATAATAATCTAGGATGCTTATAATTTAACGGTTACTACTAGCGACTCCTAGGGTACCCCTCGCACTATTAGCCCGCAGACCTTTTAGGGCGGCTTATTTAATGGTTATAATATAGTTCTTAGATGGGATTGGCTCGCGGAANCAGATTTATTAATTAGCTTCCNTTCTAGACAGTTTATCTAGGGTANTTTANACCCTAGACGCCTTTAGATAGTTACCCTTAACGCTCTCCTAGTAGACATTAAGGCTAGCGAAATAGTTTATTTGCTATGGCTAGAAGACTCCTTTTTTACGCCGGTTATAAATATAATAGAGGACCTGTTGTTACTAGTAGCGAGTACCCGTATAGACCCTCCAGACGTAGAAATACCGGTTGTAAATATAGTAGAGGACCTGCCGTCACTGGTAGCGAGTACCTATAGAGACCCTCTGGTGTCGGCGTAGACTATCTATATATAAGGGGGAGGTGATTAAAACCCTAAAACTATTAAGTATACTGTAGCAGAGCTATATATACTCTTAGTGCAAATACACCTACGAAACGTATGTCGGCTATACCCTTCTCTTTACTAGCTCCTGGAAGTACACTACCATATAATAGTTGCTTTAACCTCTATAGCCCCTGGCCTGCTAGATGTATATAAGGAGGAAATTAATGTTTTCTTTAATGAGCTAGCAAGCATGCTACTGTAGAACTTTAAGTATAACCATATAATCGACTTAGAAGAAGGTAAGACGCCACTATAAATGCCCCTCTATAACCTCTTATAGAAAGAGTTGTAGATCTTATAAAAGTACCTAGATAGTGCTCTTAAAAAGGGCTAGATTAGGCCCAGCAAGTCGCCTACTAAAGCGCCTATCCTCTTTATGCCGAAAGTAGATAGTATAATGCGGTTATATGTTGACTATAAACGCCTAAATAAGATTATAATTAAAAATCGGTACCCCCTACCGCTAGTTAGCAAACTCTTTAATAGGCTTAGCTATGTGAAGATATTTATAAAGCTAGATCTTTATAATGTGTACCATAGGATTTATATTAAAAAGGGAGACGAATAGAAGACTATATTTAAGACACGCTATAGTTACTTTAAGTACCTAGTAATGCCCTTTAGTCTTATTAACGCCCCTATAACGTTCTAAAGCTATATTTATAAAGCTCTAGAAACCCTAGTAGATACTATTTATATAGTTTACCTAGATAATATTTTTATCTACTTAAATAATAAGGATAAGCACGTTAAGCATGNTAAGTAGGTACTACAACAGCTCCGCGCTTAGGGCCTATACGCTAAACTATTAAAATATATCTTTTATACTAAGAACGTTAAGTTCCTAGGTTTTATTATTACCCCTAGGGGTATTATAATNGACCCTAACCGNATAAAAGCTATTAAGGAATNGCCTAAGCCTAAGTNCTATAGGGACATCTAGGTCTTTCTTAGCTTTGCTAACTTTTATAGGCGATTTATTTAAAACTACTCGGATACCGTATACCCCCTATATATATATCTTATATAGGCACATTACGACCCAACATTAGATAGGGAGAAGAAGAAGAAGCATAAGTTAAAAGGGCCTACTAAATGGTACTAAACTTGGTCCTAGCCCGATGACGCNTAGTAGGCGTTCTATAAGCTACGCGCTGCGTTTATATAGGCTCCTCTATTTCGCTACTTTAACCCTAATTTACCCCTAATGGTGATTACTAACGCTTTTAACTATACCTATGGCGGTATACTTCTGCAGCCTTTAGGGTAGGGGGATTAACTCTACTAGTACCTAATTGCTTATTNTAGTTAAAAGCTTACTAGCCTAGAAGTACGGTATAATACGCATAATAAAGAACTACTAGCTATAGTGNAATGCTTTAAAATGTGGCGCTATTACCTTAAATACGCCGCGTATATAACGCGTATGCTCTGCGATTATAACAATCTTAGGTACTTTATAACCACTAAGAGCTTATTTGCTTATTAGGCCTAGTATACTAAGNAACTAGCTAAGTTTAATTTTAAGATTAAATATAAGCNAGGTAAAGTAAATCCCGCTAATATATTATNCTGGCGCCTGGATTATACTAAAGGCTTTAAAGATGGTAGTAAGAGGATACTCCTTAATGCTATACTGCCTATATTATAGCAAAAGTTGTGGGTTATAGGCCTTATAGGCGGCCTTAGTGCTACTATACTAAACTAGCGAGTAGTATNCGTATAGTATATAAGCAACNCTTGCGAATTTAGCGCCGGCGGACTAGAGCGTCCTACTATTTTCTTTAAGACCACTTTAACCGGCCTAATAGTGCTTAACTCTAGGGAAGACCCCTTAGCCTAGGCTATNGTCCCCTATAATAACCCAGTGAGTTACCTNCGTATTATATATTACTTTGCTAGCACTAACTTTATATAGAGTCTCGTGCTACGGTAAGAGGTAGTAGTAGCTACTTTAGCTAAAATGGCGTTTATGGAACACCCCCCTAAGTTACTAGTTAATTTTATTTGTGGAGTATAAAAAAGGGACGCCTTTATACGCTCTATATGTGATTAGTTAACTTAGAAATAAGTTCCTACCGGTAATAAGGACTACACCCTTAATAATTAAGGACTTTTAAGGCAAAATAATAAGGTCTGGGTGCCGAATTATACACTACTATAATAGGAGATCCTTAAGCGGAATTATGACGATCCTATAGGCAGCCACTATGGTTTTAACCGTACTTTCGAGGTAATTGTATGGAAGTATGCTTNGAACGGCCTTACTTAGGACCTTCGCAAATACCTAGATAATTGCGATGCCTACTAACGCTTTAAATCGCGCCACTATAAACCCTATAGTNAGCTGTAGCCTCTTTAGGTCCCTACCTAAGCCTAGTAGCATTATTTACTTAACTTTATTATAGATCTCCTAGAGTCTAAGACTCCTAATAGCGTAGATTATAACTCTGTCTTTATCTTTATAGACCGTTTTATAAAGCTAGTGCGCTACTATCTAGTATGTAAGATAATTAATACTATATAACTTGTAGAACTTTTATTTAGAGTCTTTACGTAAATAGGGCCTTTAGATAATATTGTCTTTAATAGGGGTAGTGTATTTATAAGCGAGTACTAGAGCACTATATGCTACNATCTCCGCNTTTAATGTAAACTTAGTATTATATTCTACCTGNAGATAGATNGTTAGACGGAGCGTTAGAACTAGGAGCTTAAGGTATACTTACGTATATTTACGAACTGGGAATAGTTTAATTGGGCCTTTCTACTNNAAGAAGTAGCCTTTGCCTATAACTCTAAGGTCTATACCATAACGAAGCGTTCCCCTATTAAGCTCGCCTATGGCTAGCTGCNAAACGTCCTNGACGGAGTCCTAGATAGCGTCTAAGACGCCTAATAAGGTAGGGAGGGGTCTNAGTTAATAAATGTCTAACTTATAGAGACGTACCTATAACGCCTGCGCCTTATATATAAGGTAGCGGCGGTGTTAATAATGTACGCCTAAAAGCTTTAGGTAAAATACTATAATTATTACCACCTNGCTAAGTACTTCGCCGTTAGTAAACAAGTCCTACTTTCCTCTAAGAATATCTGCACAAAACGTCCCTATAAAAAGCTTAACTATAAGTTTATGGGACCGTTTTAGATCCTAGAGCGCGTAGGGTAGTAAGTATATAAGCTAGAGCTTCTACCTGCTNTNGTANNGCTCTACCTAGTCTTTTATATCTCCCTACTAGAGCCTTATAGGTCACGCCCTGGGTTTTAACCCCTAGTAGTAGAAGAGCTTAAGGAAGGCAGCTAGGAAGTAGAAGTAATTGTCGCCTACTAGGATTGTGCTAGACAACCNCAGTACCTTATTAAATAGCTAGGATGGTTAAATAAGTATAATAAATGGAAATACGAGATAGAACTTAAGAATTATTAATAACTATTGGATAAGTACCGCAAGTGGGATACCTTAGCCTTATAGCTAAAGCGTAGGCGAAAAGCAAGTGTCGCTATTAAAATATAATCTGTATTAAAGCGGAGTAGAGGATATTCTAAGGTATTAAAGAATAAGTAATAATTGCTATAAGAACTATAGCCTTAATTTAAAAAGCACCCTTCCTAGACCTAGTTTATTACTCTATACTAGCTAAGCAGATTGTTTATATATTAGAGAATAGGCCCGTCTATAACCGGGGTTTATTTAACNAGGGTCTATNACCTNCTNGTAACCCGCTAGTAGTAACCTNTACTAACAACTTATATACTATTCCACGTATATACTACGCAGATAATNTATAAGGCTAAAATATAGGTTAGCGGTGGGTCTAATAGGTATATAGCCTTACTATCCTAATTTGGCTGTATATAAATAACCTATAACCTACCCGCGAAGTATATACAGCGTTATACCGGTATAGCGTAAGGCCAAAGTAGGGTTAGCGGCGGATTTAATAGGTATATAGCCTTACCATTTACAAATCTAGCTGTATATAAATAACCTATAACCTACCTACAAGGTACTAGCAACCTGCCTATATAAGTAAGCTTTAGAATATTTCTGGTCTACNGAATTTAGGCAATAGTATTAAGCTCCACTAGCTTTACCTGTTAAATGGACTAATTAGGATTTTTTATACCGGGTATATAAAATCGCTACTAGCTTAGTTAAATGTAGGGGAGTCTTAGTAAGGCAAATCTGACTAATTAGACAACTTTGACCGCTAGTTAAAGTTCCTTAATATCTTAGCGCCGCGTATATATACTACCTGTCCCTCTATACAAAAAATTAAGACGCTCTTTTCCCTCTAAATTTTTTCCTTACTAAGGTTTTTTATGGGGTTTTATTGAGGCTTAAGTATATAAAGGATTGGGGACGACCCTTTTTAAAGNGGNGGGCATTNTTAGGTAAAACCTAAGTAGATAGTTATATAGCNGTAAGGTATNGGCGACCCTNGGGNAACCTAGGGGTNACTCGCCCGTNAGGNACNTGCNCTANANNTNCNTAGGGAAAACCCTTCCTACCTCGCATACAGACTCCTCCTTTTCCCTTAAGGATTTGTCTCTGTCTATACAATATACCTATTATTCTATTATTAGACTCCCTATCTANATCCTTACCTTATAACTACTCTACTAGTTATTATAAGTTATTAATTATTAAGCGTTACCTATATACCCNGCCTAATAACAGGACTTACCNTAATATTTCCTATAAGGTTCCGTTATACCTTATAAGAATACTCTNTATTTCTTAAGTACTGCAACTATACCTAATAACTCCTTATTATAGATATTATAGTTTAGTTCTAGTAGTATTATTTTTTAACTATAGTATACTACTAGGTACTATACGTCCTAGTGCCTTTATAGCAAGTACGCTCCTAGTATAAAGTNTAATATATCTATCTTAATAACCGTTTCTAACTTTAGTTAATAGATTTTAAGGATTAGATCCTAGGTGAATAACTCCTTAAGTTCCTTAAATAGTTCTTTTTATTCCTTAGCCCATTTCTATAGTTCCTTCTTCTTTATAAGCCTTATAAATAGCTTAATACTTTTTAACTACTATACTATAAACCTTCTATAGTAATTATAAAACCCTAGAAACAATCTTAGTTGCGTAACATTTTCTAGTTCTTACTAATTAACTATAGCTTTAACTTTCTTTAGGTCCATACTAATCCCTCCTAATTTAATAATAAATTCTATAAAATTAGTCTTCCTTATAAAGAACTCGCATTTCTCTATTACTATTAGTATTTATTCTTCTTATAGTCTCTTTAAAACCCATTTAACATATTCCCTATATTCTTTCTCACTTATTAAGTAGATAATAATGTCGTTAAGGTATACTATAATAAATTTATCTAAATACTCTCCTAATACGTTATTAATTCTTTTCTAAAATATTACTAGTATATTTGTAAGTCTAAATTGCATAACTAATAGTTTATATAGTTCTTCCTTTAACCTAAAGGCTGCCTTTTATTTATTACCTTCCTTAATCCTAATCTAATAGTACGCCTATCTTAGATCTATCTTCGTAAAGATTTATACATTACCTATCCTATTTTAGATTTCGCTAATTAAGGGTAAAGGATACCTATCCTTTCTAGTAATGTTATTTAACTATTTATAGTCGATATATAATCTAAGTTTTCCATTTTTCTTTAGTATAAACAATACTAGATATCCTACTAATAACTACAATAGTCTAATATATCCCTTTTATAGGTTTTCTTAGATAAACTCTTTTAATGCTACTAACTCGGTTTTAGTAAGCTTATCCCTTGACACAGTAGGGTCCTTAGAGGAAGTGGTCCATACGCGAACACCAGTATCACAACAACGCGTATATCTACATAGAATTTAATCATCAATTACACCACCATTATGCCTTCCAATTATGCTAGAATTGATATAGACCTTATTTAGAAGACTTAATACAACATTCCCCTAAATAAGACGGCGAAAACAGCTCCCCTAAACCCTAGCCGTTGCCCGAATTTAAACCTCTTTATATTAACAATTAGGACGACTATAGCTCACCAAATTTACCCCCCAATATTAATACACACGATCCTTTTAAGTTATTTAGTCTCTTCTTTATAGATAAGATTATAGATAAGCTTATAAAATAGATAAATAAGCATATAGAGCTCTACCCGCTAAATAAGGAATTGGAACACCTACGCGTATAGTAGCCTATATATAAGCAGGAACTCTATACGTACTTTATAGTGCAAATTTATATAGGTATTACTATAGAATCGTGCATTAAGGACTACTGGAAGGATTTAATAATATATAGCTCTAAGTATATTGTTAAAAAATATATAGGACTTAAAAGATTCTAGTAGCTTAATTGTTACTTTTAAGCCTTACTACTATAGCCAAAGTTTAATAAAACACCTAAAACTACATTTAATAGAGTGCATAAGCTTACTAAGTACCTCCGGCTTACTTATAGGAAGCTCTATAAGCCTAAAACCTACCTTNNAGTTAATAAGACAATTNAACGCTTTATAGGCCGTGCACCTAAAGTAGTTAATATTCCATTTAAACCTATACTAGAAGGTTTTAAAATATAGGTTTTAGCAAATAAGGGCTATATATTAGACTTTATATAGCACNCTAAAGGTAATAAGAAAGGCCTAGTTAATTTAGATAAGTCTTTTATAAAGGAAGGCTTTTTAAAAACGCAGGCAGTAGTCCTTAATTTACTTCTCCAATTAGACGTTAAAATAGAGNAACGCCTCTACCCACCTAGAAAGCACATTATTTAGCTTAATAATCTATTTATAAGCGTTAAGCTTCTTATACGACTTTAAAGCCTTAGTATTAAAGGCGTAGGAACTATCTAAATAACTAAAATAAAGCGTAAGGAGCACGGGGACCTTAAAGGCGATATTAAGGTAGCTATAACTATATAAAGAAAAAAGAAGAAGGTGCCTNCTAAGCTAATTAGCNAAAGGCTCGCAAAGCTTAAATTAACCCACGCTGGTTAAATTCCATANGGTAAACTCTATGGGGAGCTTTCTAAGGATAAGCAGGTAATNGAGTTTACTTAAAAGGATGCTAATATAGTCCTCTTTATAAGTACTATTAACGACGGTAAGTTCTATACCTTAACTATAAGGCTTAAAAGCTAATAATNTTATATATCGCNAGGTTACTATATAATTNTTACTATACAGAAACGTTCTTNCCTTACTNCTAGTAGTGCCNGATAGACTTAAAAGGTCTTTAGCAATAAAGATAAGAAAGAATTACCTATTCCTACCTTTATTTTCTACTATAATCACTATATAGGCGGTGTGGATATTGCTAATTAACTATACGCGTATTTTATAACGCAGAGGATTTATAGGAAGACCTNGAAGCCTCTATTCTACTTCCTACTTAATATAGTAATTAGCAATTGCTATCTGCTATCTTCCTACCCTCCTACTAATCGCTAAGTAAGCTATATAGAGGGCTATAAGCAGTTTTGAATTAACCTCCGTAACGCCTTATTTAAACGCTTAATTTGCAAGCAAAAGGCCTACACATAAGAATAGCCTATTTAACGCTCTACCAACAATTTATATAGGTCCCTACAGCGCTATATAAGCTAATTAAGCTATTTCCTAAGGAGGTTTACTGCTCAGCTTATATAGAGGCTGGCAGGCGTGCTAAGGAATCATCTATGGGGCGTTAAAAAGCTCTATTAGAGCTATCACCAAATACTACAAGGAAACCTTGCGATAGTAAGAAATAGAAGAGGCGCGAGCGTGCTCTAAGGACCCATTTTGGCTGCAGTATCTATAAAATACCGTTCTGTAGGAAGGATAACTGCTAGCTACCTTATATTAAGCGACTTAACTCTAAAGATTGAGCTTATATAGCAATTTTATATAGGATTCAACCAATATTACTAGCTTTGTATTTCTAAGTACAGGGTATCAGATTCGCTAATCTAATTGGTAGGTTCTTATTAATAACCTAAGGACCCATTTTGCCGTGTTAAGGGATAGATTAGAAAGAACTTTAGACTTATTCCTAGTTCTAATTCTATTTTATATAGTCCTATACTATATACTCTAATAATTTTTTACTTTCTAGGCTCTATAATTTCTTGCCATACTTATAATATCTTTTCGGTATATAACTCAATCCATTAGCATTTTGTTGGGGTGTTAAGATCCTAGAGGCCTCCTAATAGGATTTTGATTTTCCTAGAGGTAGGCTCCTAGCAGGCTCCTAACAGGATTTTAATTTTCTTAATCGTCCTAGTCGTCCTAACAGGCTCCTAGCAGGATTTTAATTTTCCTAATCGTCCTGTTAGGGTCCTATTAGGGTCCTAATAGGAAACTAGTATTTCCTAATCGTCCTAATAGGCTCCTAATAGGAAACTAGTTTTCCTAATCGTCCTAATAGGCTCCTGATAGGAAACTAGTATTTCCTGATCGTCCTGTTAAGTTCCTAGCAGGATACCCCTAAGCGATACCTCCTATGCATACCCCTCAAGACACCCCCCTAATGCGATACCCCCCCCCCTAAAGCGATACCTCCCTAAATGCGACACTACCCTGTGTGCGCGTGCGCGCGACACATAGTGCTATCAGGTCCCCGCTATATTCCCGATAGCCTACACATACCTCTTCCAAGTTACCCCCTTTGCATTCTTTACCCTTCCTTACATCCTCCCTACCTTAGGGGGCACTAGAACGGCGGCTAGTAGAGGACCGTCGCTAAAACCAGACGACCGTCGCCAGAACTAAACGACCGTCGCCAGAACTAGATGACCGTCCTAGAGCCAGGCAGCCGTTACCAGAACTAGACAACGACCTTTTGAACAACCAGCCAGATTGATTGATCGAATTAAACCAGAGCCTTAATATTGGCCTATCACCGAATCGAATTAAGGCCTCCTAGGAAGGCACCCTAGACGACCTCCGTTTGAATGTACAGCTAGCGAACGGCTATAGAGAACGATCTGAATTAATTAGAGCCTTCGATCGGGCCGACCCCTCCCCTGAATTAAATTAGATACTGATATAGGCAGGCAGGTAGGCAGGCAGGTAGGTAGGCAGGCAGGCAGGCGGGTAGGTAGGTAGGTAGGCAGGTAGGAGAAGGCCGTCGCCAGAATTAGAGACCGTCGCTAGAACTAGACGGCCGTCGCCAGAACTAGACGACTGTCACCAGAGCTAGACGACCGTACTAGAACTAGACGACCGTCGCTAGAGCCAGACGATAATTGGTTAAACGACCAGCCGGCGAACACTATAATTAATTCAATCGATCGATCAAATTGAACCAGAGCCTTGATATTAGCCCGTTACCGAATTAAATTGAATTAAGGCCTCCTAGGGAGGCACCCTAGACGACTACCGTTTAAACGTATAGCTAGCGAACGCCCATAGAGAACGATTCGAATTAATACTATTAATCGATCAATCGAATTAAGCAGAGCCTTCAATCGGGCCGACCTCTCCCCCGAATTACAGATATAGAAGGTAGGCATAGATAGGTAGGCACGACAGGTAGGCATAGACAGGTAGGCGTAGACAGGTAGGCACGACAGGCAGGTATAGACAGGTAGGTATAGACAGGTAGGCACAGACAGGTAGGCATAGACAGGTAGGTATAGATAGGTAGGCATAGACAGGTAGGCACAGATAGGTAGGCACAGATAGGTAGGCACAGATAGGTAGGCACAGACAGGTAGGCACGAATAGGTAGGACGGTAAGACAGGTAGGACAGGCAGGACAGGCACTAGGCCTAGTTAGGAAATCAGCACACGGCCGGTAGATTATTAGGAACACCGCCAATTGACGATTTAGAGCCTCCGCGCGAGGCTCCTTAGTCGATCGCCCGACGCCTAAGCAATTGTAGAGCTCCTATAACAGATAGGTTGATTTAGATTATTTAGATTATATATAATTAAATTAATTATATATTTTTTGACTAGCTGTAAATACTAGAGTGTTAAATTACCTTATTTTTAAAATTTAAATTTTTATTATTATCCTAATGGTCCTAGAGGTCCTAGAGGTCCTAGAGGTCCTAGTAGTCCTAGAGGTCCTAGTAGTCCTAGTAGTCCAGGCGACCTCCTGACAGGTTCCTAGTAGGATGCCGAGTATAAGTATCTCCTAGAGCTCCTAACAGCCCTAACAGGAGCTATCAGGAGCTGTTAGTACTGTTAGGAGGCATAAACATTTTGCTNATATCCTTAATTGGTCTCTTTATATATTGCTCCAACTTAGTACTATACTATCTTAGTTTATTATCGCGTCTTATATTATTAAGTATCCCTAATATCGACCTAACCTATAACCTAATTAATCTTTAGATTATATTCTTATAACTAAGGCATCCCTAATACTGCCTTATCCTTTCCCAATAGTAGGATATTAAAAAATATCTNAATTCGTCTCCCTTTAATAGTCATTTAAATAGGTCCTATTTTAAGATTAATAATACCTCCTCTATAGGCTATTAGATCTCCTAAAATCGTTACTAANAGATATAGGTGTCTCTTTTATCTATATAGTAACCCCATCCTTCCTACTNCTNCTAGTAATATATAGTTCCTTATTACTCCACTATCCACTAGCGCCTTAAACTATTAATCTTGCNATATCGCTCCTAAATTTAGGTATTNTNCTTAAATTCCTTTAAGGGTCTAAGGCTCTACTACTAGCTCCCTCTAGTTTTATAAGCCTCGCCTTTTCCTAACTATTAGCTGCTTAGATCTTCTTATACTTAGACTCTTTTAGGCCAATACTTAGTTCGTTTCTTTTCCTCTATATACTATANATAGGTATTCTNTAGGNATTCTTCCGTAAGGAATCTTCCTAGTTAAAGTATTAACTNATTTAACTCTTATACTTCTATTAAATACCAGCTATATATATACTTAGTATTCCTAAACCTTTTCTTATCTAGTGCCTAATANATCCTTATTAGGTACTTGCAGTTCTTTTCTTTTAGTACTTTATATATACTGTATATATTATCTATATATNTAATCTATGCTAATATATAATNCGCTAGGTGCTTTAGATTAACTCTTAGCTTATTACCCTCTTTAAGTTTAAACCTCTACCTTATTAACCTAAATACTGCTTATTCNTTTACTAGTACTAATATCTATATCATTTCTCTCCAGTTTTTAGCACTTTTTAGGTTCCTTNCTATTATAACTAGTGCTCCCTTAATATAGCTTATCTATTTCTCTAACAGCGCTATATTTAGTATAGTCTTCTTATCTAGCNATATACAGAAGTCTTCCTACTTATTATTTCCTCTTTATCTATACTACTTCCGGTATAGTTCTATAAGCGTATATAATCTATCTATAAGGAAGTATNTTTTTATTACTACTTCGTTGCAACCTTTTATATATNATTNTATAAATCTCNTTAGAGTTCCTAAGTCTTCTTCTTATTCTAACTTATCTAGCCACTACGCCCTTAGCGTGCCTATTCTAGGCCTATTAGTAACCTTCCGTACTAGAGCTCTATCCCTTATACGTCCTAGTATACTAGCTCTTAAGTCTAGCCTTTACTTTTACTATACAAGGATTTAATATCTAAACTCGCTTATAGTTTCTCTTAGTTCTNGTNGTCCGAGTAGATTCTTAAAGTCCTTATACTTCGTAATCTTAGCGTTAGTCCCTTTATCCTCTTAACTCTCTAAGTCCATTAGGTCTTTATATAGGTTCTCTTTTCNAACCGCTTCTTATATTATAGGTACTCTTATCTTTTTATAGGAGTCTCTATCCCTTAGGAACCTTCGTCCTATACTTATTTATTTATCCNNAAACTAAGCTTCTACCCTTTCCTATCGGTTTTCGTCTATTATAGGTCCTAGGTCCTCTCTTATCTCGTCTTAAGAATNTTAAGCCTGTAGCTTTTTACCTTTATTAAGTAGTAAGGTAGCGATAGCGTACAGCTATCTACTAAGTTTGCTCTAAAACTTTCCTCTTCTCNTATNTTGNNAAGCGATAGACACCNTATCTAATGGAGTGTTAATCCCTATTGTTAATTTAGTCTCTATTTCTAATTTAACCTCTACCTTATTTATTATATTCTTAAGGTTTATATACTCCTAGTTAGCTTCTTTTATTGCCTCTATACTACTTATAGTCTAATTATCTTAATCCTTAGATTCTGCNGCTTAGTAGAATTAGTACANNAGAACTTTCTCCGCTAACTACTAGCTTACTATACCGTCTTNNTCCTTATCTAATTTATAGAGTTAGTCCACTTCTTCTTCCAATTCTCTTATACCTTAGAGTCCTTTTAACTTAGGCTNTTATAGCTAATAGCTTACGCCGTACTTAGCGTCTTTATAAATTAGGTATANGTTATTATAATAAAACACAAAACTTCTAATCNAATATTCCGTNGTNCCGCGTAATACTCTTATTACCAGTCCTAGCTCTAATTATTTAGTCCCTTTTACTGCGTAGTTACTCTAACTACCTCTATAGTCTCTAGTATAGTAACCTTATTTCCCANAATTTATATAAGCTCTATCTTTATACTACTTTTCTTNCTATAAAGTCCGTCTAAATATTATCTACTTCTAAGATCCCTAGTTTAACCTTTACTCCTTAGACCTTTAATCCTCTAATATTTATCCCCTAGGTTTCTATAATTTCTTTTACTTTCTTAACTCTNGCGTTCTACTAAGGTCTATTAGCTCTGCGCTATACTATAGTTTAGATACCTATTATGTCTTTCTTACNTATATTAGTCCCTAATATATTCTTCCTAACTTCTCGCTTATATATAGTTGGTTATCTACTTANATAGCCTATTTAATTAATTCTCTTATATTATCTAGATCGTCCATTAGTATTATAGTTTACTANACTTTGGCCTTTAGTCCCCATNGGTACTATACTATTAACGCCCCTTTGTTTTATTTAGTCTACGCTACTAGTATCTAGAACTACGTTATATATTCTATTACTAATCCCTTTTATATAAGCTGGTATAGTTTTCCTTTAGCTATTGCTACCAATTCTGGGTCTCTATATATTTATATTAGTCTACTAGTAAATCCTTCCTAGGTTGCNAATATATACTATACCTTTAAATTAGTAGTGGCTAACCTATTTCTTATATCTCNGTAAAATAGGGTTTAAACCATTTAAGTGCCTAACCTATTAAGAATAGTNCTACGTACGCTACCTAATNGCTAGGTTATAATAGCTTAGATCCCTTATAAAGTACCTTTATCTTTATTTACGTTAGGAATCCCTTAAGTTTATACTTCTTACCTGCGAATCTCTTAATTAATAGTATCTTAATCTTCTCTCTCTTTATAACTTATAGTTACTTAAGTAATACTGCTTAGTTATTATCTATTTGTTCTATAAGATTTCTAAGTTAACCTATNGTAACCATTTAAGAGTTATTATCCTATATACTGGTATTACCGTCTATATATAACGTTNTAGCTACTATAGATAGCGTCGTAACTAGTGCTTTAGGTNGCATTATATTAACTTATNGCTTTTACCATAACTATAGTAGTAATTATATAACGGAACCTTATAGGGAATACTATNGTGGGTCCTATTATTAGGCCGGGTATATAGGTAACGCTTAATAATTAATAACTTATAATAACTGGTGGAGTAGTTACCTAATAAATTAACTCCAATTATATTCTAAGAATTACTATTAGGAAAGGAACTATCTAAGTAGGGACTATAGTCCTTTAAATACATATCTATACTCNTAGGAAATCCTCCTTATATATAAAGTACGTATTATACGTGTTGTACGTACGTTCCCTTTATATACTACGTACATCGCGTATAATATTATGTAACCTTACTTACTATTCCTCGTTATATNGTTCCACCGGCTCTATNTTAGACCGTNCTTCCCTTAACCAACTAGCTTCCTCTAACTCTTCTCNAAGTAGTTGTAACATTATACTTAAAGCGTCCGTAATATTAAAGGTTTATACTAGCTTATTATTAANATTATTATCTTCCTCTTAAATTAANGGTTTAAATACTTCTTTATTATCTTCTAGAAGGACCTTATTCTTAGTCTAAGTATTAAGGAGTTAAATCTTCTTAATTAGCGTATCTAGTTTAGTGTATAGATCCTTTAAGATATCCGTTCGCTTACCATTAAAGAACATCTTTTTATTAAAGATAATATCTCTAGTAGAGATAATAATACCCTTATATAGAATCNAGATCCTATAGATATTAGTTAAGTTATAGCTAATAAGGTAGCTAATATNGGCTCGCGGATTTAGCTTACTTAGCCTTTTCTTCCTTAGCTAGGCGTCTAACGTTATTATATACGCCTTACAGCTATAGGCTTTAAAGTATACTAGTTATAGTTTTCTTAATCTCCTATTAGCTAGNAAGGTATAGAACCTCTTATATAGCAATTTCCAACTATTACTTTCTTATGGCGTTTAATCTTAAAGGTAGACTGTATAATTAACTATCTCGTTTTATAGATTATATAGTAGATTAGTAGCAATTCTTATTACTTATACTCTCTTAATAATTACACCCCCTAAGCGTTNGGTAGTACCGTTNTAAGGTTAGGTATATAGCGCCGAAGGCTTAAATATAATCCCTTNGGCCNGTAGCTATTTAAGGGTTCTCCTTCTCCCTAGCTTGTTATCTAATCTAATAGTATTAACTTTAAGGTTATACCTTAGACGAATCTATTAGATAAAATCTTTAAGTACTTATAGTATCTTCTTCTCCTTACTATACGTTGTTATAAAATATAGGAAGGTTCTTCCTAAGAAGGTATTATAGATAAGTATAACTTATATAAATCCGGTATATGCTTCCTTAAGGTTAGTCTAGTTAATATAGAGGTTAAGATAAGGTTTATTAATATTCCGTTTTAAGAACCTTCGTAAGACCTAACGCTTAATTTTAGCAAGGCTATAGTGCTAATATTCTATTATCTTTAGGCCTTAAAGCTTAACTTCTAGGGTATTAAGGCCTAGATAATAAAGGCTTAGAGGTCCTAGATAACCTAGACGCAGATACTATANATATATATCTCCTTTCGAATCTNGACGAACGTCTCTTAACGATATTTAACGCTTCTATTAGCGGCGTAGTAGTTAGCTTAAATTAAAAGCTAATTTAAGACTTCCTAATTAGATATACTTAATAATCTATTATCTATAATATTCTTCTATTTAATATAGGATAGAGTTATCCTTCTAAACTAGAAGATTGTTATCTCCTTTGTTATCCTAGTAGTACCCTTATTTTTAAAGTAGACGGAATAATACTAGATTTATGTTAAAGTTTGTATAGAGGGCAACGTCCTTAAGACGTAGGATTCCCTTACTCTTGTCTAGTTTTGTAACTTAGATAGTAATATTACTATAGCCTAGTATAGGCACTTCTAAGCTGCCGGCGATAATATATTTATATCTTANAGCTTTCCTAAAGTTATAGAAATAAGAGAGGTTATTAAAGATATAGAGAGTGGTTCCTAAGTTAAGAATAGTTAATAGCTTTAATAAATAGAGTTAACCGGTATAATACGATTCTAGGAATATTGTATTAGCTTCTCCCTTAATCTTAACTTCCTAACTCTTATCCTATTATTATTAAGCCTTATCTTCTTATTCTTTAATTCTAATCTTTATAACTTAGTTAGCGAGATCCTTATTCTTTTCTACCTTCTTTAGTGCCCTTTTAATACGGTTATCTCTAATTATAACTCCTATAGGTCTCTTATCTTTAAATAAACACTAATAGTCCTAAAGTAAATATCCTTGTCTTTCGTATACTAAGTACTTANGTATTNGCTTCTTTTAGGACGTCTCCTTAACTAGTAACCCGGCTCTCTTTAAGCGGCTAGTATATACTAAGGTCTTTCTTTATAAACCTTTAGTAGTATTAGAGTAATCCTTAATAGCTTGCTCTATAAGGTCTATATTAAAGGTACTCCCTCTTATAGTAGTATTGGCTTTCTTTAAGGGTCTTCTAAGTCCTTCTTATAGCTTCTTTACTACTCTATAGTATTTAGAAGATCTTAACTTCTAAGGGTTATTTAACTTAGTAGTNTACTTTATATAATAGGCGTCGCTAAAAGGTTAAATAACTTCTGCTAATTCTTAAAGCTAGATTCTATTAGATATTTAAGGGATCTTATACTTCTCTCCTAGTACTATTACGTACTCCTATTAATCTAGCTATTAGTTTAATTTTAATAAGTATTTAAACCCTTTAAGAGCTTCCGTGTACTAGTGTTATACCTTCTTCCTAATAAATAATAAGGTAGGTTCTGTATTCTCCTTTAATTAGNATAGCTATTCTTTAACTATTAAGGAAGGGTTAAGTAGTAGCTTCTTCTAAATTAATACTATAGATATAATCTAGGTGCGGATCTATTAAAGGTGCTCCTCTTATTTTAGGAAATACTTTATATCCTAGTTATAGTATTATCTGCTATTCTTATACGCTCTTTATTAATTTATTAAGAGCTATATATATAAGGTCGCATCCTTATTAAAATCTNTAACTTCTAGATAGGGTGGTTCTTATANTAGACCTTATTAAGGTACTATATTNTCTAGATTAACGTAGGCCTAAATTCGCTAATCTATAAGGGCTTAGAGTTACTATAGCTATTATTCCTAGTCTTCTGGCTTATTAAGGATAATTATNGTTAACGAACTTAATATTAGTAGAGTTATTTAACTGATAGGTAAAGGAGGAATTAAGGTGGAATTTTGTTATTAGGATCGTCCTTATTATTAGGATTATCCTATAATAATTTAAGATAGAATCTTATAGAATCTTNTGGAATCTCGTGTTAGAATCGTCCTGTAATAATTAAGGTAGGATTTCTATTAGGGTCTGCGTCCTTAANAATAAGGTATTAGAGTCTAATAATAAGGTAGAATTTCTTTAAATAATTAAGTGTCTGAACGAGGTTGTCTGTAACTAATTGGGTTANTTANGTAAGCTAAGCGAGCTTAGGAAATCCACCAAATTCTACCTATAAAATAGGAGAATAAAATAAGCATCAATTAAAATCAGTTACNACCTATACTATTATAATAGCATTACGTATCACCGGAAGTAATACCGACACTAATTAGTAATTATAGATTAGGAGACGTACTACCTATAAAGAGAGACGAGCTTAATTAGTCCCTGCTTGCAGGCCTCTACCGAACCTATTTACTAAGGAGTATTAGTTAACNTGTATCTAAAGAACNAACCCCCTAATAGGCCCTTAATTCTTTATATATAGTCCTTAGGTACTTAAAGAACCGACCCCTTAATAGGCCCTTAGTTCGCGTCCATTACGCACTCTAAAAGGCGCTANGTACTTAAGGAACCAACCCCCTAATAGGCCCTTGGTTCGTGTTTATTACGCGTTTTAAAACCTAAAATTAGAACTTAATAAGATAAGGAACCCTTAATTTNCGTCTATTACGCGTATTTATCCTCTAAAACTTAAAAATTAAACTTAANAAGAGTTACAAGACAAGAATTAATATGGTAGATATTAGGGTATAAGTTAGAGAAGGACAGAAGAAGTGGGGTAGAGGAATTAATATAGACTCCGACGATATTAATATTATAAATATTAATNACTTTNTGTAGTTTAAGACCTTAGAATATAAGGTCTATAACTTTAAAGACAATNAGGTATNGGAAGCCTATAAGGAAGATTTTTAGAACTTTATAGTATAGATCTTTAAGAACTGCAACTAGATATATATTAGAAAGCTTTAAATACTCCTACGGACTAACGGAGTATGGGTAAGGAAGTATAGGAACACTATAGTCCCTAAATTACTATTTAANACCCTATAAGAAGAAGAACCTATANACTGGACTAAGCTTNAGATTAAAGAGTATATAGCAGCTGGAGGGAAGTTTAATTTAGGACGAATTAACTACCTCCTTAAGAACAACTTTACTAGTGCNAGTACTAGTACTACTAAAAACCTAACCTTATAAACTACTATTAAAACCCTAATCTTAACCTTACTAACCCTATAACCTATCTTTTCTATATAATTTATCCCGTTAGTACAACCTATTTTATTAGTATAACCTATCTTGTTAATATAACCCACTTTGTTAAGCTAGGGTTTTGGTAAGGAGTTAATAAACCTTATAAAGATATATACGGAAGATAATAAGTATAGTAGAGAAGATAATAACTTCGACTTTAAACTTACTATTTTTTACGACCTTTGTAGTAGAGCTNACGTACCCTAAGAAGCTAAGGTTAAAGCCTACTCTATAATATTACGCGGCTTAGTACTTAACTACTACTATACTAACCTTAAGAATATTACCCTAACTCTTTTGTTTAACTAAATCTGCGACGCTATATATAATTACTTTAAGGGACCTAAGTATAGGTGTAGTATACTAGGGCAATGGAGCTTAATAACCTTAAGGTCTATAATAAGCAAAGGCGAGAATACCGGAAAATTAACCTTAGACTGCCTATAGTTGCTTATTAAAGAACTAAGACACCTCTAGTATGGTCTTAACCCAGATTTATATATAGATAAGTTTCTTTATAATAAGCTTATTAATGCCTGCTAGGAGTTACTAGCGTATTAATATACCTGCTTTAAACCTTCTAATAGTCTAACTAGCCTAATTAATNACTTATAATCCTCTATTATAATATTCAAAAAGTTAAACAGTAAGAACCCCCAAGCCTTCTTTACTNACCGCCGCTACTATAGATAATACCCCCGATTACCTTATAGAATATAATTATCCTTATCCNGCCNATATATATTATTAAAAAAGCGCTGCTTTGTCTGCTATAAGGAAGGCTACTAGTTATCTAAATACTTAAAAGAAGAACGCGATNAATTAAGAAAGAAGTTTAAGGATAGACTTAACTACCGCTTTAATAGGTATGCTAAGTAATATATTACTAAGTACAAGGGAATAGATTATGATAATAAACTTAACTTAGAATCTACTGATGACGCAATAAAAGCCCTTATAATTGATATTAAGTTACTATTAGTATCTCCGGCTTAGGAATAGACTAAACTATTTCTTACCTTTTTTAGAACGATATAGNANAAAGGAGCCACTAATACTATAACTAACTTAGCGGACTAATCCTTTACCTATACGATTACCGGCACTAACCTAACTGCTTACTATAATAACCCAGACCTATTTNCCTACGTTACTATTAGCTAATATACCTTTAATNAGTTTTATAAAGTAATAATTAACACTAGAGCTTTAAAGAGATTAATAGTAGGTTATAGATAATACCTCGCATATAGGAAGACCTATAATACCGTTATTGACACCTTAAAGGCCAGCGCCATTAACGTCTAGTTTGGCATTAGCTCTACCCCTTTTATTAGCTCCGTTATAGCTAATATACTAGTTAGTAATNTTAAATTTTATATTATAAAAGCTAATATACCTTTTTTACTATGTCTTGCAGATATGGATATACTAAAGGTCTATTATAATAACCTTAAGAACGTCCTAGTTACTCTAATAAAATTNGTACTAGTAGTTCGCCGATTTAGCTACCCCTTTTTACTATAGGAAGAGTTACTGTAGTTATTTATAACCTACTCGTTTAATTAAAACCCTTACTACCTAACTACTACTAAACTCCGCTAACTCTACCGCCNCTTTGGATATCTATTAGCAGATAAGCTATAT
This sequence comes from Cenococcum geophilum 1.58, assembly GCF_001692895.1. Lineage (NCBI taxonomy): Eukaryota > Fungi > Ascomycota > Dothideomycetes > Gloniales > Gloniaceae > Cenococcum > Cenococcum geophilum. The sequence goes on from NW_027137660.1 coordinate 260,479, forward strand.
AAGGTATTAGAACGCTNTAGCTACGATAATATTAATAAGTAGGTTATTAACTACCTTACTAAGTACTGTTCCCACTGCTAGAAATATAGTAAATCCCCTAAATAGTTTAAGTTTATATTACAAGAAGACTAAGATTCCGATTTTAACTATTCTATTTTTGTTAATATTATGTATATTAATAGAAGCCCTGTCCTCTATATAATTAANAAAGCTACNAGATTTTAAGCCGCGAGATAGCTATAGAATATCTCCGTAAAGCATACTTNGGATATCCTACNACTATGCTAAATTAATACCTATATTNGACCACCTAACTATATTACCTATAACGCTNGAAAGAACTTCGCAAGTAAGGAGTTTTGATAGCACGCTATAGTAATGGCTATATTAACTAAGAGCGTCCTAGTNGAAGCTTACTAGTCTATTAAAATAGTAGAAAGAGCTTACCTAATACTACGCCGAGCATATTAGATAATTATGGAGGAGCTATAGGACTTAGGAATAACTAAAGAATTAGCTCTATAAATGGNAGTAAAAGCCGCTAATAATATAGCTAGCCCAGATGGCCTAGTCCCAACACTCCTTATCTTTNGTGCCTACTCTTAAATAAGCGAACTTNACNTANTAGCACCCTCTATTATATAGCGAGCGGTAGCTATAAAGAAGGCAATGGAGGAGATCGTAAGGATTAGGGTAAAGAAGTAAGTTAATAATGCACTGAACCAATAAAACGGCCTATTTGTTACTATAATCTACAACCTTCCCCTTAACTTAAAAGTGCTTNTATAGTGCNAAGGTAATACTAAATAGAGCGGTAAATNGACTGGCCTATTTAAGTTGCTTGGAATTAACGGAGAGATATATAAGGTATAGCTCCCTAGCGGACCTACNAATTTTAGGACTATAATAGTAAAGCCGTACCTATAACCTAAACTANAAGAACCTAACGAGGAACTAGAGGAGGAGCTATTTAAAGAACTAACTAAGGAACTNACTGAGGAACTNACTAAAAAACTAACTAAAGAACTAATTAAGGAACTGGTAGCTACTGTACCCCTCTAAAGATTAAAACGGATATAATAATTGCCGATAAAGTCCTAGTAAAATATNNTAGACATATTAATATTTATTAACGACAGCCTAATGAAATCTAATACTATAACCTCTAAATATACCTTACTGTTATTTATAGAGTCTTAATGTAAGGAGATAAACGGTTTACTTAAGAAAGGCGTTTTTNAGTTTACTAATATAGCAGACATCCTAAAAGGAGTTAGAATCTTTAACTCCTAATTTATTAACGAGATTAAGAATGCTGGAATAGATAAGGCCTTTAAGAAGTTTAGACTAGTTATATAAGCCTATAATNACTATAGTAAAGATCTANTTCTAATATAGTTACTAACTATTTAATNTGTTAGCCAGAGAATTATTTTAGCACTTATAGCAACCCTATAAGGAAATAAAAGAAGACTAGCCTCTTTATACCTNCGNGATATCTTATAAGCCTATATATAGTTTAGCACCCACCTAAATAGAGACTTCTTTATACGCCCGCTACTAAAACTCNGACTAAAGGATAGATTAATTTTAAGAGTTATTAAATTACTATATAGTGTCCTGGAAGCTNGTAACTACTAGTTTAATATATACNACCGCTACTACCTTAATAAGCTATAGATAAACCAGTTAATATATAACCCCTGCTTATTATATATAAACAGCGACGGCTTTANAATTATAGGATTGCAGATTAATAATANACTATTCCTTACTAATGAAACCTTTNTNGAGGCTAAAGAAGCTANACTTTAGAAGGCAAAGTTCCTAGTAAAAGAGAGAGAGAAGCTTACGCTAAATACCCCAATTAAGTTTAATGGAGGCTATATTAAGTAAGAAAAAGATTTAATAGCCCTTACCTAGGAATNTTAATGCCAGAACCTAAAGCTGGTTACTATAAAGGCTATAGACCTAACTAGCTCTAGAGGGGAAGTCTATAAGGNAGTTATACTAAAGAACTAGTATATTACCTAAAGAGTAAGAGGAGCCTATATCGCTATAGTCTGTTAACTAAAAGCTGCCTTTAACCTTTTTTTTACGGTATAAGTTGTTAACCTAAAGGAAGAATATATAAAGTAGCTTAATAAGCGGCTGTAATAATAAATTNATAATCCCTCCTAAGGACTTTGTTTTGTATAACTTAATATAAGCACTTTTAAACTAATAATATTTACGGACTTATCCTTTGCTAATAATTACNACCTCTCTTCTTAAATTAGCTTTATTATTANACTCGCGGATAAGGATAATAGGGCTAATATCCTCTATTAGTTATCTATTAAGTGCAAGCGAGTTANANAAAGTGTCTTAGNATCTAAACTATATAGTATAGCCTACGGATTTAATACTAGAGCTNCGATTAAAGTAACTATTAAGAAGATTTTATAACTTAAATAACTACCNCTTACCCTTTATACTNATTTAAAATCTTTATATAACTGCCTAGTTAAACTCAGGATAATATAAGAGAAANGACTTATAGTTAACCTAATATNTTTACAATAATTATATAAGAGAAGAGAAATAGTAAAGATTAAATGGATTAANGGAGGTAGTAACCCTATAAACNTTATAATAAAATTAAAGCCTTNCTAGGCGTTAAAGGACCTAATTAATATAAATATAATTAAGCTATAGGTTACCAAGTNGGTAGAAAAAAAAGACNTTAAAGTANAAATAGAGTNTACNAAGATGTTAAGCNAGCNGCTAAGGCGCTAGTACAAAGCGAGCTAATAANNATTTTCCATCNTNGGGATGGAAAATCGTAATTAGTTACTTTAACNACTTAGTANAATTTNGCAAAATCTAAGTAGAATATNGTAGAATTTGGCAGAACTTNATAAAATTTAGTAGATATNGCGGAATTTAGTAAAACTTAATGGAATTTAGTNGAATATAGTAGAATTTAGTAGAACTTAATAGGACCTAGCAAAACTTNGCAGAATTTAGTAGGAGGCGTNCTTAAGCACTATTAAAAACTAAATACTCCTAGTGTTTAAANGAGGTTGTNTNTAACTAATCNGGTTAGTTANNTAAGCTAAGTAAGCTTAGGAAATCCACCAAATTCTACCTATAAAATAGGAGAATAAAATAAGTATTAATTAAAATNAGTTACCANCTATACTATTATAATAGCATTACGTATNACCGGAAGTGATACTAANATTAAGTAATAGCTAAATAGCTTCTTNTCTTAGCGGACNAAGCTTATAACTATTAGATAATNTATATAGAGCTATTTATTAATAAAATAGGTTAATTAATTAATAATCTTAACTTAATTATTAATTNACCTTAGACNTAGGGCCTTTNGGCTNTAAGCTAAGATAGAGAGATTTACAGTACACGTGACTTATATATATAACTCATATATATAACCCACGCCTTAGAGAATACAGATTATTTAATAAGATGTCTTTAGCTATAAGCTAAGTAAATATCTAATTAGGGACCTAAATTAGCATATATAACTAAATTTTAGTAAAATATTTTCTATTATATCTACCCTATCNTATAATCTTATATTATTTTAGTTTAATTACTTATAANTTAGACCTATCTTTTTATCTAATTANANAATNTTATAGTAAGCTTTCTTTTATATTATAACTTTTGTCTAGTTNTATAATATTANAACTAGCTATAAGTTAGGGAATTACTAGAATNTATAGCCANAGCTTAGGGTAGTTATTTATNAGTTATAATTTAATAGGGTTTTGCTNGGGTCTAAAAGCGCAGATAGCATTTNGTAAGGTGCGTTTTCGCCTANAATTATAGCGCTAAAAATTNGTNAAACTAGGACCCCACGCCTAATAATTCTAGATTAGCGCTAGTTGCTNGGAGTATCTCCATATTTNAGTANAGCTTTAGATTTAGATCTCTCCACCTCCNACNACTAGGGAAGACNGCTCTTCGCAATCTATTAANGTAAGGGATTAATAACTNGTAATATGGCGTAAACATCGCTGCGGTCTTATCTCTTTTATTACCTATAATACTCTTTTTTAAACTAGCTAGCTTGCTATTACTCTTGTAGTTCTAATACTTAAACTTAATAAGCCTAATACCTTTACCCGGCCTGTTGTAGGATATTTGGGCTGAGTTTAATGCAATTATCGTTTAATTAAATTGTTCTCCGCGCTAAGGTATTAAANATNCTGTTTAAATNGGTTATNGANAGTTAAATTNGGNANANGGATAACNTAAATAGATTAAACTAATTAAATTTAAGGATAGTAAACAACTACCAACTAAATTAACGGTAAAATCTGTAACCGACTANGGTACCCTGCNAAAACACCTGCGTATNACCTGCGTATCACCTNCNTATNGCCTNCGTATNACTTATNTATTACGCTGTTTTAGTTANNTATNAGTCTCCCCTTTTATTTATTTNTATATCTCCCTNNTNTATATATAGACGCTTTAGAGCTACATTTANAATNAAGTTGTTTACTTAATTCTCCCGCACTANAAAGCTTATAAAATNAACTATGTAANAACTATTCTGTACAAAGATAAGCTTTGCTGCTTACTTTATCTTCCCTANTAAAATTAGTGNATAAATTTAACTAGGGAANAGTTCTAANAATAACCGTCGCAGCTCTGCTCCNAATTAACCTACTATATTACTTTCTTTTAAAAAGGTGCTAAGTAAATATAGTTATAATTAAATACTTACTTTAGATTCTCTATAGACNTAGGCGGCCTATAAAGCGTTTANAATCTANTANAGGCAGAGGTTTTATAAAGCCGTCTNNAATATTCTTAGACNTCTTTATATANAGCGTTTAAATTCGGCGCTGCTTAATTTTATTACGGACCTAGTAGTATATTACCTATATATNTTTTNTCCGCTAGTNCTACTAGGGATTTTTGCCTANAGNAANAGCGCCTTAATTATCTTTATTAATATTAATTNGCTAGTTGTTATAAATCTCTAAATCTATTATTAACTAACGCAGCTATACCGCTTCTTNTGCTACCTAGCAGAGAGTAATATATTTNGCTTTTNTAGAGGACAGTCTAACTATAGCTTACCGTTTTATANACTAGCTAACTAGTTCTCCGTTAAATATAAAAACATATNTACTAGTTAATTTACTACTATACTTATTGCCTATAAAATTGGCGTTAGAGTAGCTGGTTAATTTAGCTTTTNCGCCTAAGTCTCTATATTATAGACGCTTTAAGTANAATACTATAACTACTAGGAGAAGAGTTAGAGGAAGCTANTTAGTTAAGANAANTACGGTCTAGGATAGAACTAGTAGAACTATATNANNAGGAATAGTAGGACAGGTTANNTNAGATAATCTATATAATCTNTAAGATCTATATAATNTATAAGAGAGTAGATANAGTAGATAGAGNANATAGAGTAATAACTTTCTTAGGAGTACGGATGTGTATTTAAAGGACTACAGTCCCTACCTAGATAGTTCCTTTCCTTATAGTAATTCTTAGAATATAATTAGANTTAATCTATTAGGNAACTACTCTACTAGTTATTATAANTTGTTAATTATTAAGCGTTACCTATATACCCGGCCCAATAATAGGACCTACNATAGTATTTCCTATAAGGTTCCGTTATATAATTACTACTANGGTTATAGTAAAAAGCNATAAGTTAATATAATGCNACCTAAAGCACTAGTTANNACGCTACCTATANTAGCAANGANATTANGTATAAGCGGTAATACTAGTATATAGGATAATAACTCTTAAATAGTTATAATAGGTTAACTTAGAAACCTTATNGAACAAATANANAATAACTAAGTAGTATTACTTAAGTAACTATAAGATATAAAGAGGGAAAAGATTAAGATGCTATTAATTAAGAGATTTATAGGTAAGAAGTATAAGTTAAAGGGATTCCTAATATAAATAAGAATAAAAGTACTTTATAAAGGATCTAAACTCATATAACCTAGCAATTAAGTAGCGTACGTAGGACTGTTCTTAATAGGTNNGGCACTAGAATNGTTTAAACCCTATTTTACGGAGATATAAGTAAATAGGTTAGCTACTACTAATTTAAAAGTATAGTATATATTCTTAACCTAGGAAGGATTTACTAGTAGACTAATATAAATATATAGAGACCCNGAATTNGTANTAATAGCGGAAGNAAAACTATATTAGCTTACGTAAAGGGGATTAGTAATAGACTATATAACGTAGTTTTAGATACTAGTAGTATAGACTAAGTNNAATTAAGGGGCGTTAATGTTATAATACCGAANAGGATTAAAGGCTAGAGTTTAGNAAACTATAATACTAATAGACAATCTAAGTAATATAAGAGAACTAATTAAGTANGCTATCTAAGTANATAACCGGCTNTACGTAAGTAAGAAGTTAGGAANAATATATTAAGAGCTAGCATATATAAAGAAGATATAATAGGTATCTAAACTATAGTATAGCGTAGAGCTAATAGACCTTAGTAGAATNTAAGAGTTAAAAAAGTAAAAAAGATTATAGAAACCTANAGGATAAGGATTAGATAATTAGAGGTCTAAGGAGTAAAGGTTAAACTAGGGATCTTACTAGTAGAAGACGTTTAGATAGACTTTATAATAAGAAAAGTGGTATAAAGATAGAGCTTATATAAATTATAGAAAATAAGGTTATTTTACTAGAGACTATAGAGGTAATAGGAGTAACTANNTAGTAAAGGGAANTAGACTAGTAGATAATATATACNTATAGAGGGATAATAATGTACTATAAGGAACTAAAGAGTGTTTAATTANAAGTTTTGCGTTTTATTATAATAACGTATACTAAATTTATAAAGACGCTAAGTATAGCGTAAGCTATTAGCTATAAGAGCCTAAGTTAAAAGGACTNTAAGGTATAAAAGAATTAGATAAAGAAGCGGACTAACTTTATAAATTAGATTAGGACGAAGACGGTATAGCAAGCCAGTAGTTAGTGGAGAAAGTTTTTATATATTAATTCTGCTAAGCGGTAGGATCTAAGGATTAAAATAATTAGACTATAAGTAGTAATAAAGAGGCAATAAAGGCAGCTAACTAGGAGTATATAAACCTTAANAGTGTAATAACTAAGGTAGAGNTTAAATTAGGTATAGAGACCGAATTAATAATAGGAATCNACACCCTATTAGATACNATATCTATTACTTTATAANATAGNAGAAGAGGAAAGTTTTATAGCAAACTTAGTAGATATTTATACGCTATTACTACCTTACCACTTAATAAAGGTAAAAAGCTATAGGCTTAAGATTCTTAAGACGAGATAAGAGAGGACCTAGGACCTATAATAGACGATAACTAATAGAAAAGGGCAGCGGCTTAGTTTAAAGATAAATAAATAAGCANGGGATAAANATTCCTAGGAGACTAAGATTTTAAAGAACGAATAAGGCCTATAACNATTCTAGAAAAATATAGTATTCGGTNTAAAGGTTAAAAGATTAATACCGCGATTAAGAAGTAAGAAGACTTTAAGGATCTACTTAAAAGANAAGAACTAAGAGAAACTATAAGCGAGTTTAGATAACNAATCCTCGTATAGTAAGAATAAAAACTAGACTTAAGGACTAGTACGCTAGGACGTATAAGGGATAGAGCCCTAGTATAAAAGATTACTAATAGATTAAAGGTTGGAACGCTAAGAGTATAATAGCTGAATAATCTAGAATAAGAGGAAGATTTAGGAATTCTAACTAGATTTGTGGAACAATATATAAAAGNTTGTAATAAAGCAGTAATAAAAAGATACTTCCTTATAGATAGATTGTATATACTTATAGAGCTATATTANAAGTGGTATAGATAAAGAAGAAATAATAAGTAGGAAGACTTTTATATATAGCTAGATAAGAAAACTATACCAGATATAGTAATATTAGAAAAGTAGATAAGCTATATTAAGGAAGCACTAGTTATAATAGTAAGAAACCTAGAAAGTGCTAAAGACTAGAAAGAAATAATATAGATATTGGTACTAGTAAATAAATAAGCAGCGTTTAGGTTAATAAGGTAGAGGTTTAAACTTAAAGAGGATAATAAGCTAAGAGTTAATCCTAAGCACTTAGTATATTATATATTAGTATAGATTANATATATAGATAATATATATAATATATATAAAGCGCTAAAAGAAAAGAACTATAAGTACCTAATAAGAATATATTAGGTACTAGATAAAAGAAAATTTAGAAATTCTAAGTATATATATAGCTAGCATCTAATANAAGTATAAGAATTAGGCGATTTAATACTTTAACCTAAAAGATTCCTTATAGAAGAATGCCTAGAAGGACNATAGTAGTAAGAATGCCTAGAGAATATATATTTATAGTACGTAGAGGAAAAGAAATAAATTAAGTATTGGCCTAAGAGAGTCTAAGTATAAGAAGATCTAAGTAGCTAATAGTTAGGAAAAGGGGAGGCCTATAAAACTAGAGGGAGCTAGTAGTAGAGCCTTAGACCCTTAAAGGAAATTAAGGATAATACCTAAATTTATAAGTAATATAGTAAGATTAACAGTTTAAAGTACTAGTGGATAGTAAAGTAATAAGAAACTATATATTACTAGTAGTAGTAAAAAAAAATACGGTTACCACACAAACAGAAGAAATACCTATATTTATTAGTAATAATCTTAGGAGATCTAATAGCCTATAGGGGAGGTATTATTAATCTTAAAATAGGACCTATTTAGATAACTATTAAAGNAAGATAAATTAAAAGGTCTTTTAATATCCTACTATTAGGAAAAGATAAGGTAGTACTAGGAATGCCTTAGTTATAGGAGTATAATCTAAGGATTAATTAGGTTATAAGTTAGGTTAATATTAANGATACTTAGCAATATAAGATATAATAATAAACTAAGATAGTATANTACTAAGTTAGAGCGATATATAAAGAGACTAAGTAGGGATTAAGTTATATACTAGAGAGATACTATAAATATAGTAAGAAACTATAGAGCCTAGAAAGTAAGAAGCTATTAAAGTATATAGTATAGGACTATAAGATAGAATTAGAACTAGGAATAAGTCTAAGGTTCTTTNTAATCTATAAGCTTACTAAAATAGAGTTAATAGCGCTTAAAGAGTTTATCTAATAAAATTTATAAAAGGGATATATTTAACTATTATAGTTATTAATAGGATATCTAGTATAACGGAACCTTGTAGGAAATACTATAGTAGGTCCTATTATTAGGCCGGGTATATAGGTAACGCTTAATAATTAACAACTTATAATAACTAGTAGAGTAATTACCTAATAGATTAACTCTATTTATATTTTAAGAATTACTATAAGGAAAGAAACTATCTAGGTAGGGACTATAGTCCTTTAAATANANAACCATACTCTTAAGAAATCCTCCTTATATATAAGGTGCGTATTATCTATCTTAAACGCAGCGTCCTTTATATTTAATACGTTTAACACGTTTAATGTTATATAACATTTGTTACTATTCCTTATTATATAGTTCTACTAATTCTATCCTAAACNGTATTTCTTTTAACTAACTAGCTTCCTCTAATTCTTCTCTAAGTAGTTATAGNATTATACTTAAAGCGTCTATAACACTATCCCCCTCCTCTTTATCTTCGTCCTTAAAAATCCCTAATATCTTTAAGTTATTTATTAGAGGTATAATATCTATCTAATTAATTTAGTTAATATCGTTACTTATTATACCTAAAGCATNTTCTTTATCTCTATCTTNGGTAGAGCATTACCTTTATACTATTTCTTTAATATTATCGCTAGGTAAAGTTATAGNAACTCTATATTCCTATTGCGCGAAAAAGGGGTTAGTTTATATTATAATTTCGGATCCCTCTAGCCAATAGCNATTTTCTTATACTAAATATACGCGAGCGAATATACGATCTCGCTATAATATCCGTTCCGTTTTAGATGCTAAATATTTACGTTTTATTACTTTTAATAGTCTTTAAGTACCCTTATTAATTGCTACTAAGGAGTAGAAGCTTATTTAGTAAGGTCTATAGAAACTTAGTAATAAAAGAGTAGGTCCTCCTTAAGTAGGGAAGGAAACAGCTCTAAGTACCTTAGAAGGTATTCCTCTTAGGTCCCCCTTAGGTAACTTATTCTTTAGTAATCCTTCTTTATTAATATTGCCTAACCTATTTTCTTTTAATACTCCTATACCTTTCTTATAGCGTTTTTTAGGTTATTTAGTAGTTCCTAGGTAGTCTTATTATAGCCTATCTACTTAACCTTATACTATATTTTATTATTAATATCCTTATAACTAATAATCTTTAAAACTTCCTATTTATCTTCTTCTTACCCTTTATATATATTCTCTTTATATAAAGGTAGTTCTATATCTCTATATACTAGTTCTAGTATTATAATATATTAAACTAAATAAATCTTTATCTTTTTTAGTAAGTTAAGTCTATATATAACTTCTAAAATCTTTTATTAAATTATAAAGGGTCCTAGTTTAATATAGTCTAATTTTTTACTTAGTCTCCTACTCTTAAAGTTTTTATATAGTAGCCATACTTTATCCCCCTCCTTAAGATCTGGTCCCTTAGATCTCCTAGCATTATAGTACCTTTTTATTCTCTCTTATACTAGCTTAGCTATTTTTATAAGGTTTTTATAAAGATTTATTAAATCTCCTATTCTTTCTTTAGCTGTGCTACTTATCTTTTTTGCTTAATATGGCGATAACGATATTCTTAGCTTATATCTATAATTCGCCTTAAATAGTAACGTACCTATTCCTTCCTATAGTGTTGCATTATATATAAACTATATAACTAGTAATAATAATACCTAATTATTCTATGCGTAGTTAATATAGTGCCTTAGATACTATTCTAGTATCTAGTTTAGTCTCTCTATTTAACTATCTGTCTATAGGTAATATATAGTTAATATTACTACTTAAACCCCTTATTCTACTAAGAATACCTCCTAAAATACTACTACAAATCTTAGATCTCTATCCGATATAATCTTTATTAGTACCCTATATCTTATAAATACTTCCTTAATATAGATTTTAGCAATATCTTCTACTAAGATTTCTTCTATACATGCTATAAAGTATCCCTACTTTATTAGCTTATCCACTATTACTAAGATTATATTATAATCTTATCCGGTAATAGGATCTNTTAACTTTAGTAACTTTATAATAAAGTCCTATAATATAACCTCCTATAGTCTTTCTAGTATTTTAATAGGTTATAGCCCCCCATATAGCTTATACCTCGTTAGTTTATTCCTTTAGTAATCTAGATATTCCTTTATAACTTATCTTACTAGCCCCTAGATTCCTTAAATAATATACTCTTCTTAAAGTCTTAATACTAAGCCTTACGCTCTATTNTATCCTTATATTATTCCCTTATAGAAATCTCTAATAAATTCCTCTACGACTTCTCTTAGTATATACGTAGCCTCTTAGTGCTTATATTNCTCTAAGTCTAAATCCTCGGCCTATACTTCCTAAATTCTTTATAACTATATACTCTCTAGTGCCTTAACCGTAGCTATTAACTTAGGATAATTATACCTAATTAATCCGTCGTTGTCTTTTCTTAATATAGCGCCTAATAGTTTCTTGTTATTTTATAATTTAGCCTTTCTACTAAGTATATCTACCCTTATATTTTTAGTACCCTTAGTATACTAAATTTCGAAATAGTATTCTATAAGTATCTCCGCCTATCTAACCTATCTATAATTTAGTTCCTTTATTATTAGGAATCCTATTAGGTTCTTATAATCTATCTTAACTATAAATAGTTTCTCTATACCTTATAAGAATACTCTCTATTCCTTAAGTACTATAACTATACCTAATAACTCCTTATTATAGATATTATAGTTCAGTTCTAGTAGTNTTATCTTCTAACTATAGTATATTACTAGGTGCTATACGTCCTAATACCTCTATAGCAAGCATACTCCTAGTATAAAGTTTAATACGTCTATCTTAATAACCGTTTCTAGCTTTAGTTAATAGATTTTAAGGATTAGATCCTAGGTAAATAATTTCTTAAGTTCCTTAAACAGCTCCTTTTACTCTTTTTTCTATACCTATAGTTCCTCTTTCTTTATAAGCCTTATAAATAGCTTAATACTTTTTAACCACTATACTATAAACCTCCTATAGTAATTATAAAATCCTAAAAACAACCTTAATTATATAACGTTCTCTAGTTCTTACTAATTAACTATAGCCTCAACCTTCCTTAGGTCTATGCTAATTTTTCCTAGTTTAATAATAAATCCTATAAAATTGGTCTTNNGTATAAAGAACTCGCATTTCTTAATCGCTATTAGCATCTATTCTTCTTATAGTCTCCTTAAGACCTATTTAATATATTCCTTATATTCTTTCTCACTTATTAAGTAGATAATAATATTGTTAAAATATACTATAACAAATTCATCTAAATACTCTCCTAATACGTTATTAATCCTCTTCTAGAATATTACTAGTACATTTATAAGTCCGAATTATATAACTAATAGCTTATATAGTCCTTCCTTTAACCTAAAGGCTACCTTTTATTCGTTGCCTTCCTTAATCCTAATCTAATNGTACGCCTATCTTAGATCTATCTTTATAAAGATTTACATATTACCTATCCTATCCTANATTTCGCTAATTAAGGGTAAAGGATACCTATCCTTTCTNGTAATGCTNTTTAACTATTTATAGTTAATATATAATCTAAGCTTTTTATTTTTCTTTAGTACAAATAGTACTAGATATCCTACTAATAACTATAATAGTCTAATATATCCCTTTCGTAAGTTTTCTTAGATAAACTCTTTTAGTGCTACTAACTCGGTTTTAGTAAGCTTATAGATTAGAAAGAACCTTAGACTTATTCCTAGTTCTAATTCTATCTTATANTCCTATACTATATANTNTAATAGCTTNTTACTTTNNNGNNNCTATAGNTTNTTNCTATACTTATAGTATCTCTTTAGTATATAACTTAATCCCTAATTAGTCTCTTTATATATCGCTCTAACTTAGTACTATACCATCTTAGTTTATTATTACATCTTACGTTATTAAGTATCCCTAATATTAACCTAACCTATAACCTAATTAATCTTTAGATTATACTCTTATAACTAAGGTATTCCTAGTACTACCTTATCCTTTCCTAATAGTAGGATATTAAAAGATATCTTAATTTATCTTCCTTTAATAGTTATCTAAATAGGTCCTGTTTTAAGATTAATAATACCTCCTTTATAGGCTATTAGATCTCCTAAAATTATTACTAATAGATATAGGTGTCTTTTCTGTCTATATGGTAACCCTATCCTTTTTACTACTACTAGTAATATATAGTTTCTTATTACTCTACTATCCACTAGCGCTTTAAACTATTAATCTTACTATATCGCTNTTAAATTTAGGTATTGTCCTTAAATTCCTTTAAGGGTCTAAGGCTCTACTACTAGCTCCCTCTAGTCCTATAGGCCTCGCCTTTCCTAACTATTAGCTACTTAGATCCTTTTATACTTAGACTCTCTTAGGCCAATACTTAGTTTATTTCTTTTCCTCTATATATTATAAATAAGTATTCTCTAGGCATTCCTACTACTATTATCCCTTTAGGTATTCTTCCGTAAGGAATCTTTCTAGCTAAAGTATTAAATCGCATATTTCTTAAACTTCCGTTAGGTGCTAGCTATTNCTAAACCTCCTTTCGTCTAGTACCTAGTATATTCTTATTAGGTACTTATAGTTCTTTTCTTTTAGTGCCTTATATATGCTGTATATATTATCTACACATACAATCTATACTAATGTGTAATGCGCTAGGTGCTTTNGATTAACTCTAGGCTTATTATCCTCTTTAAGTTTAAACCTCCACCTTATTAACCTAAATGCTGCTTATTTGTTTACTGGTACTAATATCTATATTATTTCTCTTTAGTCTTTAGCACTTTCTAGGTTCCTTACTATTATAACTAGTACTCCCTTAATATAGCTTATCTGCTTCTCTAATAGTGCTATATTTAGTATAGCCTTCTTATCTAGCCATATATAGAAGTCTTCCTACTTATTATTTCCTCTTTATCTATACTACTTTCGGTATAGTTCTATAAGCGTATATAATCTATTTATAAGGAAGTATCTTTTTATTACTGCCTCGTTATAACCTTTAATATATTATTTGGTAAATCTTATTAGAGTTCCTAAGTCTTCTTCTTATTCTAACTTATCTAGCTATTACGCCCTTAGCGTGCCCGTTCTAGGCCTATTAGCGACTTTCCGTACTAAAGCTCTATCTCTTATATATTCTAGTATTTTAGCTCTTAAGTCTAGTTTCTACTTTTGGTATATAAGGATTTAATGTCTAAACTCGCTTATAGTTTCTTTTAGTTCTTATCTACTAAGTGGATCCTTAAAGTTCTCCTGCTTTATAATCTCTGTTTTATCCTCTTAACCTTTAGATTAAACGTCTTATTCTTCTGGAATTATTATAGACCTTATTCATTCTTTAAAATCTTAGTTCCCTTTCTTTATTGCCTTTTACATTATAGATATTCTTACTTATTCTGCGGGTTCTCTATCCCTTAAGAATCTTTGTCCTATACTTATTTATTTATCTATAAACTAAGCTTCTACCCTCTCCTATTAGTTTTCGTCCGTTGTAGGTTCTAGGTCCTCTCTTATCTCGTCTTAAGAATCTTAAGCCTATAGCCTTTTGCCTTTATTAAGTGGTAAGGTAGCGATAGCGTATAATTACCTACTAAGTTTNCTCTAAAACTTTCCTCTTCTCCTATCTTATAAAGCGATAGACATTATATCTAATAGAGTGTTAATCCCTATTATTAATTCGGTCTCTATGCCTAATTTAACCTCTACCTTATTTATTATAATTCTAAGGTATATATACTCCCAGTTAGCTACTATTGTTGCCTCCTTATTACTACTAATAGTNTAATTATCTTAATCCTTAGATCCTACCGCTTAGTGNAATTAGTACGCAAGAACTTTCTCCACTAACTGCTAGCCTATTATGCCGTTTTCGTCCTAATCCAATTTATAGATTTAGTCCGCTTCTTTATCTAATTCTCTTATACCCTAGAGTCCTTTTAACTTAGGCTCTTATAGCTAATAGCTTACGCCNTACTTAGCGTCCTTATAAATTAGGTATATATTATTATAGCAAAACGCAAAGCTTNTAATTAAACATTCTCTTATTCCTTACAGTATATTATTATCCCTCTATATGTATATATCGTCTACTAGCCTAGTTCCCTTTACCGCGTAGTTACTCTAACTACCTCTATAGTCTCTAGCGAAATAACCCTATTTTCTACAATTTATATAAGCTCTATCTTTATACCACTTTTCTTACTATAATGTCCGTCTAAACGTTATCTGCTTNTAAGATCCCTAGTTTAACCTTTACTCCTTAGCCCTTTAATTACTTAATCCTTAACCTCTAGGTTTCTATAATTTCTTTTATTTTTTTAACTCTCGCGTTCCGCTAAGGTCTATTAGCTCTACGCTATACTATAGTTTAGACACCTATTATATCTTTCTTATATACGTCGGTCCTTACTATATTCTTCCTAACTTTTCGCTTATATATAGCCGGTTATCTACTTANATAGCTTATTTAATTAGTTCTTTTATATTATCTAGATCGTCTATTAGTATTATAGTTTGCTAGACCTTAGCCTTTAGTTCTTATCAGTGCTATACTATTAACGCCCCTTTATTCTACTTAGTCTGCGCTACTAGTATCTAAAACTACGTTATGTATTCTATTACTAATCCCTTTTACGTAAGCTNGTATAGTTTTCCTTTAGCTATTACTACTAATTCCGGGTCTCCGTATATCTATATTAATCTACTAGCAAATCCTTCCTAGGTTACAAATATGTACTACGCCTTTAAGTTAGTAGTAGCTAACCTATTTATTTATATCTCCGTAAGATAGGGTTTAAACTATTCTAGTGCCCAACCTATTAAGAACAGTCCTACGTACGCTACTTAATCGCTTAGTTATAATAGCTTAGATCCTTTATAAAGTACCTTTATTTTTATCTGTATTAGGAATCCCTTAAGTTTATACTTCTTACCTATAAATCTCTTAATTAATAGCATCTTAATCTTTTCTCTCTTTATATCTTATAGTTACTTAAGTAATACTGCTTAGTTGTTATCTGTTTGTTCTATAAGATTTCTAAGTTAACCTATTATAACNATTTAAGAATCATCATCCTATATACTGGTATCACCGTCCGTACNTAANGTCGTTGCTATTATAAATAGCGTCATAACTAGTGCTTTAGGTGGCATTATATTAACTTATCGCTTTTACCGTAACTATAGTAGTAATTATATAACAGAACCTTGTAGGAAATACTANAGTAGGTNCTGTTATTGGGCCAGGTATATAGGTAACGCTTAATAATCGACAACTTATAATAACTGATAGAGTAATTACCTAATAGATTAACTCTAATTATATTCTAAGAATTACTATTAGGAAAGGAACTATCTAGGTAGGGACCGTGGTCCTTTAAATACANAACCGTACTCCTAAGAAATCCTCCTTATACGTGAGGTGCGTATTATNTATCTTAAACGCAGCGTCCTCTACGTTNAATACGTTTAACACNTTCAACGTTATGTNACCTCNGTTACCATTCCTCGTTANATAGTTCCACTAATTCCATCCTANACCGTGCTTCTCTTAACTAACTAGCTTCCTCCGACTCTTCTCTAAGTAGTCGTAGNATTGTACTTAAAGCGTCCGTAATATCTAGTACTATTTGTACTAAAGAAGAATAGAAAGCTTAGACTATATATTAACTATANATAGTTAAATAGCATTACTAAAAAGGATAGATATCCTTTACCCTTAATTAGCGAGATCTAAGATAGGATAGGTAATGCGTAAATCTTTATAAAAATAGATCTAAGGTAGGTATACTATTAGATTAGGATTAAGGAAGGCAATAAATANAAGGTAGCCTTTAGATTAAAGGAAGGGCTATATAAACTATTAGTTATGCAATTTAGACTTATAAATATACTAGTAACGTTTTAAAAGAGAATTAATAACATATTAGGAGAGTATCTAGACGAATTTGTTATAGCATACCTTGATAATATTATTATCTACTTAATAAGTAAGAAGGAATATAAGGAATATATTAAATAGGTCTTAAAGAGACTATAAGAGGAACAGATGCCGATAGTAATTAAGAAATATAAGTTCTTTATAAGAAAGACTAATTTTATAGGATTTATTATTAAACTAGGAAAGATTAGTATAGACCTAAAGAAAGTTAAAGCTATAGTTAACTGGTAAGAACTAGAGAACGTTATACAGTTAAGATTATTCTTAGGGTTTTATAATTACTATAGGAGGTTTATAGTATAGTGGTTAAAAAGTATTAAGCTATTTATAAAGCTTATAAAAAAGGAGGAACTATAGGTATAGGGTAAGGAATAAAGAGAATTATTTAGATAACTTAAAAGACTATTTACCTAGGATCTAATCCTTAAGATCTACAAACTAAAGCTAGAAACGGTTATAGAAATAAATATATTAGACTTTATACTAGGAGTATACTTACTATAGAAATACGCAGATATATAGTACCTAGTGGTATATTATAGTTGAAAGATAATACTACTAGAGTTAAACTATAATATCTATAATAAGGAGTTATTAGGTATAGTTACAGTACTTAAGNAATAGAGAGCATTCTTATAAGGTATAAAAAAAACTATTTATAGTTAAAATGGATTATAAGAACCTAATAGGATTCCTAATAATAAAGGAACTTAATTAAAGATAGGTTAGATAGGTAGAGATGCTTATAGAATACTATTTCGAAATTTAGTATACTAAAGGTCCTAAAAATGTGAGAGTAGACGTACTTAGTAGAAAGGCTAAATTATAGAATAATAAGAAGCTATTAGGCGCTATATTAAGAAAAGATAACGACGGATTAATTAGATATAATTATCCTAAGTTAGTAGCTATGGTTAAGGTACTAGAGAGTATATAGTTATAAAGAATTTAAGATATATAGGCTAAGGATCTAGACTTAGAGTAATATAAGTATTAAGAGGCTACGTATATGCCAAAAGAAATTATAGAAGAAATTATTAAGGATTTCTATAAGAGAATAATATAAGGATATAATAGAGTATAAGGCTTAGTATTAAAACTTTAGGAGGAGTATATTATTTAAGGAATCTAGGGACTAGTAAGAAAAGTTATAAAAGAATATTTAAATTACTAAAGAAATAAACTAATAAGGTATAAGCTATATAGAGGGCTATAACCTATTAAAATACTAGAAAGACTATAGGAAGTTATATTATAGGACTTTATTATAAAGTTGCTAAAATCTAAAGATCCTATTACTAGGTAGGATTATAACGTAATCTTAGTAATAGTGGATAAGTTAACTAAATAGGGCTACTTTATAGCATGTATAGAAGAAATCTTAGCGGAAGATATTGCTAGAATCTATATTAAGGAAGTATTTATAAGGTATAGAGTACTAATAAAGATTATATTAGATAGAGATCTAAGATTTATAGTAGTATTTTAGGAGGTATTCTTAGCAGAATAAGGGGTTTAAGTAGTAATATTAACTATATATTACCCGTAGATAGACGGTTAAATAGAAAGACTAAACTAGATACTAGAATAGTATCTAAGGCACTATATTAACTATACGTAGAATAATTAGGTATTATTATTACTAGTTATATAGTTTATATATAATACAATACTATAAAAAGAAATAAGTACGTTACTATTTAAGGCGAATTATAGATATAAGCTAAGAATATTACTATCGCTATAATAAGTAAAGAAAATAAGTAGTATAGCTAAAGAAAGAATAAAGGATTTAATAAATCTTTATAAGAACCTTATAGAAATAGCTAAGCTAGTATAAAAAAAAGATAAAAAGGTACTATAACGCTAGGAGATCTAAGGGACTAGATCTTAAGGAGGGGGATAAAGTATAGCTACTATAAAAAATTTTTAAGAGTTAACAACTAAGTAAGAAGTTAGACTACGTTAGACTAGGACTATTTACAATTAAGATATAAATCTTAAAAGCTACGCATAGACTTAACTTACTAGAGAAGATAAGGATCTACCCTATATAGTATATCGTAATGCTAGAACTAGTATATAGGAATATTAAACTACTAGTTTATAAGGTAGATATATATAAATGACAAGAAGAGGATAAATAGGAAGTTTTAAGGGTTATTAGTTATAAGGACATTAATAATAAAATATAGTATAAGGTTAAGTGGATAGGCTATAGTAAGACTACTTAGGAGCTACTAGATAACCTAAGAAACGCTATAAGAAAGGCATAGGAGTATTAGAGGAAAATAGGTTAGGTAGTATTAATAAAGAAGGATTACTAAAGAATAAGTTACCTAAGGGGGACCTAAGAGGAGCAGCTACTACGTTACTTAGAGTTGCTTCCCTCTCTATTAGAAGGGAATCCGTTCTTTATTTACTAAGTTTCTATAGACCTTATTTTATAAGTTTCTACTCTTTAAAATAGACCTTCTTATAAACCTTCTTAAGATAAAGTAGATAAATAGAGGTAGCAATACGGGCCTTTAGGGCTCTCTATTTCGTATTATAGGAATATTCTAACTCTACTAGAGCTTAAGTTAGCTTACTATTAAGTTTTATAGCGGTAGATTAAACCTAGAACCCTAGTAGTAATTAATAAGGGAACTTAAAGACTATTAAGAGTAATAGGATATAAATACTTAGCGTTAGAAATAGAGCAAATATCGTAGGATAATTAAATATTTACTTTAGTATACTCTAAATATAAAGAGGGTTACTAAGATAAGAGACTCGCTAGCGTAATGCAAACTAACCCCTCTTTCGCATAACGAGAATATAGAGATAATATTATCTTACTAAGTAACAGTATAGTAGTAATAGTGCGGGTATAACGCTATGCTTGTAAAGAAGAAGGAGCCTTAGGTATAATAAGTAATAATATTAACTAAATTAATTAAGTAGATATTATACCTCTAGTAGATAACCTAGAGATACTAAGGATCTTTAAGGACGAAGGTAAAGAGGAGGGGGATAGTATTACGGACGCTTTAAGTATAATACTATAACTACTTAGAGAAGAGTTAGAGGAAGCTAGTTAGCTAAAAGAGGTACGGTTTAGAATAGAACTAGTAGAACTATATAACGAAGAATAGTAACTAAGGTTATATAATATTATACGCAGTATACGCGAGGTATAAGCGGAACGTACGTATAATATATATAATACGTATCTTATATATAAGGAGAGTTTCTTAGGAGTATAGATGTGTATTTAAAGGACCGCAGTCCCTACCTAGATAGTTCCTTTCCTTATAATAATTCTTAGAATATAATTAGAGTTAATCTATTAAGTAACTACTCCACTAGTTATTATAAGTTATTAATTGTTAAGCGTTACCTATATACCCAGCTCAATAACAGGACCCACCATAGTATTCCCTATAAGGTTCCATTATATTAAAGGTAAGTTAAAGGTAGAATAGGTTTTATATATTAAAGGACAAATACTTTTAACTACTTTTATTTAGAGACTAATTGCTAGTTCTTCTCTAGAGGAGAACTAGCTCCCTATATAATCCTTTTAAGATACTAGTAAAACCTTTCGCCCCTTATTTATCTAACTGTGTCTACTAGGATATAGATAGGATATAGATAAAACCTCCTACTATCTTATCTAATATATACCTTCTAGGGAAGCCCGTTATAATACTAGAGAATGCTAGAAGTGCTAAAAATGCTAAAATGGCAGAAAAGTAAAATTAAATACTAGTAAATTTTTTCCTAACGTAATAGATACTCCTCTAAGATTTTAAATCTATTTACTTTTAAATTTAAGGGTAAAGGACCTACGTGCTATATACCCTTAATATTTACTATATATATAGGTAAGTAGAACTAATATAGTCGCTTTAAAACTATTAAAACCTTATAGAATAAAAGGCCGCTTATTTATATACTTAGTAGGCTAGCTTTCTATTTCCTATACTACTAGAATTTTAATATTAAGCCATTTTTAGACTTTAGTAAGCGCTTAATATAGTATAATATATGCCTGATTAAAAGTAGTACTAAGGACTATAAGGCGGCCCTTTTATATAGCTTATAATAAGATTAGATTATAAAGGCCTTTTAATATATTAGTATTTTCTTAAAGAAGAAGACCTATATTAGGTAAAGCGTTAGCGCTAAAATAGCGGAGCTAAGGGGGGTTAGTAAGAACTCGATTTAACGCGCTAAAAGGTAAAATTAGGAGTAAATAGTAGGCTATTACTTAAACTCTCTTTTATAAGAGTTTATAAGATTAATAATAAAATACCCTTTATAAATAGACTACTTTAAAATCCGCTATATAGGTATTACGCCGTCTAATATACTACTATTAATAATATAGCCCAAACTAAATAAATAAAAGGGCTGTTTTAGTCCGTAACTATACTAAATTAATAACCTTACTACTATAGAGGTTATAAACCTTCTCTTTTACCTCTGTGAGGTTATTTTATAAAACTTAGTAGCCTTTTATAAAATATTTCTAAGCTATCTAGTATAGAGCCACTTTATTTTTTAGTATAAGGTATATAAAGCTTAGATAATAGTAAATGGACACCCCCTAATTACTACGTGGACACCCCCTACTAATTGAGTTTAGTTCCTTCCTAATTAAGCTAGAATATCATGAATTTAGGTTGTTTGTATCTATATTAGTACGCGACCGTCACGCGCCTATACCTAAAATACTACCTTGCATTTGCCTTACCTATCCTTACCCTAGCCTTAAACTATTAAGCGTCGCCACGACTACCCGGCTAGCTCTATTCGCGTTAATATATTAACTTATTACAAGCTATTAGGATTTAAATAGAATACCTAGTATACCACGTGTAGGTGTAGGTGTAGGCGTAGGTATACTCGCGGGCGTGCTTATAGAGGCAGTTTGTAGATATTAAGTAGAGGTAGCAGCACCTAAATAAGCTTACGCGGCGCCTTATAAGGTACTACGCAATCGGTATTATAGTTATAAAAGTTATATTTTAATAATTCGATTTTCGCGATATAGATATAAATAACCTAAATTTATAATATTCTAGCTTAATTAGGAAGGAACTAAACTTAATTAATAGGGGGTGTCCGTATATTAATTGGGGGGGTCTATATATTAATTAGGGGGTGTCCATTTATTATTATCCTAAAGCTTTTATATAGGAGCTAGAGCCCTACCTATAGAAAGAGAAGGGGAGCTTAAACTAGCTATTAATTCTTTACTAGGCTATACTACTCTTTACTAACTAATTAAAGGCTTTATATACTAAAAATAAGTAAATAGCTAGTAAGGTTAAGGGCTTATTAAATAATTTAAATAGGTCCTAATAAGCCTAGTCTTTATAGCTTTAGTTACTAATATTTAAAGGCTATATATTTTAACTAAAATCCCTATTAGCTATAGTGGTAGTAATAGTAGTAGTAGCGGTATAGCCTTAGGGCTAGTTTATTAACCCCCTATATCTACCTATAAAATTAGCCCCTTTAGCTCTATTTATTATAGGATTTAGTAAATATATATCCGCCTAGATAAGCGCTATAGACTCTTCTTCCTGTATAGCTTTATTATTACTACTACTGCCGCAATTATAGCTAAAGCTATAGTCCTAGCTAAATCCTAGGTCTAGGTTTCTACTTATATACTATATAAGCCACGCAGTAAACTCTATATAAGCCCTTTAGCGTAAGTAAACTAAAGGGCTAGAAGGTAATCCTTTTATAATAGCGCTAGATTCTAAATAGGGTAATAAATAGTAGGCTAGCTAGTAAAAGGAGGTCTAATAGTACTCCTAATAGCTTAAGGTTATTAAGGAGATTAAGCAGGTTATATAGGCCTAAAAGGTTAGCGAGGAAGCGGCTATATAGTAGGTTAATCTATAATAGGAGTAGATATAATACTTATTAAATTAGCTTTATAAACGGTTTTAAGCGGGTAAAAAGCTTTAAAATAGTTACCTATATTATGTCACGGGACTACCCGCGATACGCGCTATGCTAGACGCGTAGCTTTCCTTTCCTTGTTTAATATCGCTTAGCAGATAGTTTATCCGCCCCAATTGCCCCTATATAGATTTAGCCGCAGTTACATTCCTATTAAGCTCTCTAGTAATTCTCTTAAGTCTCTACAATAGCTATATATAGCTATTAATTCTTTAAATCTAATGCTTGTTTATTTAGCGTTTGTATATAATATATTGTTTTTGTAATATATTATCTATACCTAAGTTTTAATAAGTTTTATTAAAGCCTTTATTTATAGCCCCCTAAAGGATTATTTTAGTATAATATAATTTTAATAAGGTGCTTTAGGGTATTTATATAATAGTAGCACGTAACTTAAAATATAAATAACTCTATTAACCTATAGCTAATTTTTACAATTCTAATATAAGTATAGGCTTTATATATAGCGCGTTATAAAGACGATATATTATATATAAACGCTAGATAAATAAGCATTAGATTTAAAGAATTAATAGCTATATATAGCTATTATAGAGACTTAAGAGGATTGCTAGAGAGCTTAATAGGGATATAACTGCGGCTAAATCTATATAGGGGCAATTGGGGCGGATAAACTATTTACTAAGTGATATTAAACAAGGAAAGGAAAGCTACGCGTCTAGCGTAGCGCGTGTTACGGGCAGTCCCGTAATATAGCGCTTAATAGGTATTAAAAGCGCGGTATTACTAGTAATTAAAAATCAACTATAAATATAGGGTAATATTTATAATTGCTAAGCGTATAGGCCCCTCTACCTATATAATTATAACTTAGCCGCTAATTTAGCTATATAAATATAACTAAAGAAATCTAGTAACTAGTAATTATTAGATAGATTTACTTAAATTAGAATACGTTATAAATACGTTATGAATATATTATAACTAGTTACCTATAATAATTAGTTCTATTTTAGAGCTAAGAGGTAAGTTATAGTCGGACGAGCGATTTAGGCTCGGTTGACCACGTAATCTTATATTTCGAGCTGAGGTTGCCCCGTGTAGGGATTGTGCATTAGCGCTTATGACAGACCCACCTTTTAGCATGGTAAGACCGAGAGCCTCCTCACACTTTTTCTGTGTGATTGCTATTACGTAAATGAACTAAAACATGGGTATGAGACGCCCGGTGACAGTGCTGATAACCTCTTTTTCTTCCTCGACAAATAATATGCAGCCCTTCGACACAGGGCTTGCAGAGCGCGCTTTGATGGCGCGCTCCCTGCTATGCGGAACTCATCCGTTGACCTTCAAGGGGAAAAGATCTTATTATTAACGACTATCGCTTCTCGTGCCATGATGACACGCGTTGCTCCTGCTTCTGTCCGTCTTCAGGCGCTTGCGCCGCCATCAACTTTGTCGCTATAGTCTCTCGGCGAGGGCGTTTCTGTTATTGACCCATATGCGACGATCATGGCGAAAACTCCAGCGCCCAACGCTTTTGAGCATTTCGATATCTTAGACTCTATCAAGCCGCATACCTTTGCTAAACCAGTCACTCCGGACATTACTGAGAAGACATTCTTCGATCCCAAGCATACGTCCGTAAGGAAACACAAACCTAAATTGAACCAGTCAATTCTGGAAAAAATACGGACGCATTACAACTACAAACCGCTACGTGAAGATGAGATCCGGCTGCTGCTACTACAGCCGGGTGAAATGGAGGACGACATATATTGCACCATTGTTGTTAAACCTTTGGAGAGACTCCGGAAAAAGTACACCGCCCTGTCATACCATTGGGGTGCTACCGGGCCCGATAGTGCCAACAATCGGATCAGTATCTACCCGGAGCCAAAGCAGATATCCGAGGTTGTCCTTCAGAAGACTAAGAAAGCCACTCCCTACCACTTATGGATCCATGACAACCTGTTCCAAGCCTTTCTTCATTTGCGTCTGCCGGATGAACCTCTTGCAATTTGGGTTGATGCGATATGTATGAACCAGGAAAAAACCATCGAGGCGGAGCAAGAGAAGAAGGTTCAGCTCCGCAGAATGGCGGATATTTACAACTCTGCTGACAGTGTCAGCATTTTTCTCGGAGTGGGTGACGAACAGACCGACAACGCGATGCGGTTCATCAAGGAGATCGTAATTCTTGACAGATTCGATGGACTCATCCAAGACAAGAGTGTTAGGAACAAAGAAGACTGGCTTGCGTTCATGGAACTGATGAAATGCCGGTGGTTCAGTCGCAGGTGGGTGGTTCAAGAAATCGCACTGTCGAGAAGTGCGGTGGTACACTGCGGGAACAAGAGCGTACATTGGAGCGATTTTTCTGACGCCGTTTCTCTCTTCATGCTGAAGCTGGATCAGATTAAGCAGTTGTTCAGTAACCCACACATTTTGTCAGATGTCGACGGCTTGGGTGCCGTGGTCCTCGTCGACTCCATCAGCCATCTGACGAGGAAGTCTGACGAAGGCGACGTCAAAGAACACCTCGTGGGACTGGAGACCCTCGTATCCAGTCTTTTATCCTTTGCCGCTTCTACTCACGATATCATCTACTCTCTGCTCGCGCTTGCCAGAGATACACCCCAGAAATACGCCACGGACCACAACGCGCAGCTGGAAACCGCGATGATGACAGATGAACAAATGCCAATGGATATGGATATCGACTACAAGAAAAACCCTATCGACGTCTTCATTGAATTTACCGAAAAATGCGTTAGAACCTCGCAATCTCTGGACATCATCTGTCGACATTGGGCACCAGATGTTCCAGACAAGAAGTTCCCATCTTGGATCCCCAAAATCTCGGATTCGACGTTCGGAACGCCCGATATAGCCGTTCGGGGGCTGCGTGTCAATGGCGACAGCTTCGTCGGTACGGCCTACAAAGATGCGAGAAAGAATTACAATGCATCCCGGGGTACTATCGCTGATCCTAACTGGGTCAAGTTCACAAGCGGCCCGACTCCTACCCTTCAGGCCAAAGGTTTCAAATTCGCGACAATTGAGGAATGTTCCGATCCCATCACTGGCATTCTCAACAACTACTGGATCAAGAAAACGTCATGGGACAAGAAACAGTCAAAGAACATAGTCCCAGATCAACTCTGGAGAACATTGGTTGCCGACCGGGGTCCAGATGGTGGAAATCCACCTGGATGGTATCGGCGAGCTTGCTTGCAGTGTCTTCTCGAGTCGAACGTGACCAACTTCCACGGAGATAGGAATGTAAACGTTGATGTCGCCAGGTTGAGAGAGATAAAGCCCCATTCAGACGTTATGTTCATGTTTCTTAAACGTGTGAGGAGCACTGTCTGGAACCGAAGATTTTTCCTAGCCAAATCGTATTGCGACGCCTGCAAAAGGTCAGGGCACGACTATCTCACCTGTCAACGCCCTACTAGAACCAACACAGATAGCTCAACGGAATCGCTGGTGAATGGTGACGAGACGGACTATCGAAACAACAGCAAGAAAAGGAAACGAGCACCAAGCTTTGCTGATTCCAACCCTCAAGGCACCGAGTACCTGTTCGGCCTTGCGCCTTCGAGAGCGCGAAACGACGATCTGGTCTGCATCTTAGCCGGGTGCACAGTTCCTGTCGTACTTCGAAAGTGTGTGAATTCATCAGGATCGACCTTTGAGCTAATTGGAGAATCATACGTCTACGGCAAAATGGATGGGGAAGCAATGGCATATTTGGACGAGACAACATTAGCTGGAAAACTCAGAGACGTCACATTGCAATGACCGTGATTGGCGGCTATCTACAGAGGACATGGCCTGTGCGATCTCAGTTGCGCCCACCTGCGTCCAACGAACCACCTTTGTTAGTAAGCTCTGACAAAATAACAACTTAAAGGACTTGATCCGCTAACTCTAATCTGACGATCAGACACGAAGGAAGACAGGGGCTTTCCATCAAGCTTGGAAAGAGTTGACCAGTTCGCACGGCTCCCCTGAGTTCTCATCCATGACGACTGTGTTGCCCATCTCGAAATTCTCACCTCGCGCATTTTCCGGTTCCAACCCACTGAACTCGAGCTCCACCTTCTCGAGCTCCTCGTCATTCTCATAATCTGTTCCCAGTGCGGCACCATCGAGGTGCTGCTTGGTCTTGATGTCTCCCTTGGGACTAATCTTAATCTGGTGGAGTCGAAAGCCGAGTACAAACGTGTCTGCTTTCTGAAAGCTCTCCTTGCCAGACTTGCCGACATTAACATCAACGTCTGGCCCTCCGCTCACAGGGACACCGGCTGGGGTGCCATCTACCCCGAGATGCAGATGAACATTCCGGTTCTTCATCATTTCCGAGACCAGCGAAGCATCTTTGGCGATTTTGATTCCGGTAATCATGTATATGCGGACCGGGAAATGTGATTTGATGATCTTCTTCTTGTTCTTATCGAGGAACTCTTGTATCCCAGGGTCTTTCACGCACTCTTTGATAAATTCGGGGCTTGGGTCAAACTCCTCGGTCGTCGTATCGCAGGTCAAAGCATTCTTGTTATCGTATTTATACCCGACTGAAGCGTCCCCACCCACCCCTACAATCATTTGCATGAAAGAAGCCCAGATGCCGACTTTAACGTCCCCATCTTTGCCGGACTCTTTCCGCCACTTCAACTCGTTGTGAGTGTCTATGTCGTTGGGGTCTATAGTGAAAGGCGAGCGATTGTAGGGCTGATGAGGGGTATCTGGTCCGGCGACGATATTTCCTAGTAAGATGCGTTTTTTGGGTGCGTAGTTGCGAGTAGCCGCTAGGAAGTAGCATTTTTTGAACTCAAGCTCGGGCATGGTGGATACGCAAAGTGAAAACTTTGGTGGGAGTAGATAGAAATGTTTTGGATGTAGTAGTCCGAAATTGTTAGCTTTTTACGGCGAGAAATATCCAGGCTGCGATGTCTGAGAATGAAGGCGCCCAGCCAATATCTTTAACACGAGGCCTCAAGTAGTTTCTGCTGAAATCAACGACGGATTCGACTAAGCTTTTATGTTTGTGCAGTTGGACCAGTAATTAGTGACAGGTAGCGCCGACACCAAACGCTGCTCGGGTCCGTAGCTAAAAATGTACCGCGCTGTCCGTTTGCGGCCAGGTAAGTTTGTTTTGCCTGGAGCCTAGCAGCGACGGCGCATTGATAGACCGGTCCAATACAGGGTATCTAGCAGCCCTACATATTGGGTTTTTGATGATGCATCGCTCGACTTGAAAGCTATCCATCGATACCGCTAATGCTCCACGTACTGTCGGTGTATCTGCCAGCTTCGACACATAGCTGTAGTAACACAGCGATCTCGCAAGCATGCCAGTCGATGAAACCAGAATCTTTACCCTGTATCGTGAGGCGCACAATCTGAGGAGTCGCGATCCAGACAGGGCTCTTACGCTACTCCTCGAGGTTGCAGCACTGCTAGACGAAAACGAAGAGCTACTGACAGATCGGAAGCTCCTAACGAAGGACCTTTTCGAGGCAAAAGCATACCGTGAGGCAAGAAACTTTGGCGTCAAGACGCTCCATCTCATCGAGGATTCTTCTGGCCAGCACAGTGAAGAAGCTTTGGGATTTGCACAGTCGTTGGCCCAGCAATTTTTTGATTCTGGGCTTTTCGAGGACGCTCTAAATATTGACGAGCCGCTCCTGGAATACCATCAGCAATGCAGCGTAGGAAACCGACCTGTCATTGAGAAGAAGAAGATTTCGATTCGTCATCGAATGGTTAGATGCTTAGAGAAGATTGGACATTACTTGCACGCCGTTCAATTCCACCAAGAAAATGCAGATGCATGGAGACGATTTCGCCGGCACGCGAAAGAATCCTCGACGTACATTTACATGGTGGATGATCTTCGACGAACGCGATCTACCCCTGCAACCCAAACGGCGGCGGAGGAATTTGCAAGGCAAGCGAGCGCTTTGTTTTTGAAAAATTCGTACTTCTCTTCGAAGGGCATAGACGAAAAGATCACGGAAGGGTTGGCAGCCGAATCATCGGACCGCTTCGGAGATGCTGTGACGGCTTTTAAAGCCGCTCGAGACGAGCTTTTGAAGTCAGAACCCGGGGGTGAAACCAAAGAAGATGCTCTCGAAATGTGCGTTGCGTGGTTAGAATTTTGTCAACGAAGGGAAGAGGTCGGTGTTGCTATTACGGATGGCGATGCTTCACCCAAGGAGGCTCTCCCTTCCTCGTCCCGGCCGCATAGCGACTTTATACACGGAATCCATCAACCTTTGGTTATACAAACCGTGGGAAACCACAGCGAGATGGGTGGCAATGTTGGAACAACAGATTCGCAGAGCCAGTGCACAATCCTTGAATCTGCTTCCACCAATTCTGGGCAAAGTACGGCGAGCACTTTCGGAGGAGTCCGAATCCCCAGAGAGAAAATACCAAGCAACAAGACATCTTCTATCGCACAAGCCGCAAGATCGGCTCCTACTTCGATTGGGTCTCCGAAGTCGAAGCAAGCAGCAGCAAACGCTGAGGTCGACCAATCTGCTCGGAGAACCCAAATAGGGTTGATGTTAGCCAAATCGACGAGAACTACACTGTTAGCTACCCTGTTATCCGTGTGAGAACTTCGATACTCATATTTACAGTGCCGTCCGAGCGGATACCTGGTTCGACGATCTTGTGAACAGAACGCATCCACTCATTTATGGCCCAAACGGTTGTTATAAAGAGTCTCTCACTAACGGAGAAAGATACAAGCGTGTCAGAATAGCCATACTGGACACTGGGCTGGCACACCCGGACGGAACTGAAGACGTACCACAGGAAGTGGCAGAAAACGCAAGACAGTTTGTGGAGTGCCAGAGCTATGGGGCATTGGGGCTTTGGTCCCAAGATGAAGATGGCCACGGGACTGCAACCGCTACCTTGGCTCTCAAAGTCTGCCCAAATGCAGAAATATGCATTTTGAAAGTCCTTCAAAAGCGCGGCGAAGGTATCAGCCGCGAGATTGTGGGAAAGGCGATCTATCATGCCGTCAACCATGGTGCGAATGTTATTTCCATATCCCTAGGGTGGCACTATGACGACGAGACCTCCTTGGAGCAAGCCATTGAGTACGCGAAAACGAACAATGTTCTGGTCTTTGCTGCGACATCAAACGATGGAAATCGGGAAAACCTAGGTGTTATGTACCCGGCACGGGCTTTAAATGTGATCAGCGTCGATCCGGCAACAGGAGGGGGCACCACCTCGGATTTCAAACCGCCTTCAAATGACCGCAACAATACAAAAGGCTATCGTTTCACGGCACCCGGAGAGGATGTCTTGGCTGCTTACCCACCCGACTTAGAAAGCTCAGGAGAGACGCGTGTGACGGGAGCGTCATTCGCTACTCCTATAGCAGCTGGCGTGGCAGCTCTGATTCTGGAATTTGCGAGGCAGCTCCCACTAGGACTGGAGCCGGGCATTTTCAATCACCTGAGAAGGATCGATATCATGAGAGACGTCATTTACGAGTTTTGCTCGGAAACCTCAGACAAGGAAACCATTTTCCGATTTATTCGTCCGTGGAAGAAGTTTGCTGCAACACATCACTACAGTGGACCGTATGGGGGAGATTCGCTGGACACATCATCGTATAGATGGCAATTGGCCAACAAAATAATCGATGTTTTGAGCGAGAGGCTTGGACCATCGTGGAGAGTCGGTGAAAAGATGCACATGGAAGCACAAAAGCTACGCATTCAAAACTCAGGGCCGTTGAATGATATGGTTGACGTTGAGATGGAAGCTTTGTAATGCCGTAGTATACCCTAGATGTTGGGCTGTTTGCAGATGAGATACTGGTTTGCCTAATTTAACACTTCTCAAGCCTGAGTATCCGCTTCTTTGCGCTAGTACTTGGGCTGGGGTGGTATCTGTCGTGGCGTTTGTGGCGTTTGTGGCGATTAGTTAAGAGCATTTTATGTCGAAACCGCACTTATCCCTTAGCCCATTAATTCACGTCCAACGGTTATTAATAAGAACTAGGCAACTAATTAAGCTAAATTTAGCGCTCGTGCTAAGGAATATAAAGCTTTTAATTTTATATTAAAAAACAACATAGAGACCACGCATTAGGAAATGGAAGTTCCTTTACGGGAAAGGCGCGCTCGCTTTCCTACCCTAGTTCGGCCAGGACCTAACCTCAACCTCGACCATAAAAGGCCTTCTTCCTCGCTGCTTTTGCCCTTATGCTCTATCTCCTCTTTTCTTTCTCGCTACTGTGCCACCTTAGACTCTAGCTGTTAGCCGTAAGGCATTTTCCGTCCCCTTAGCGTCTATACAGGTACTCTGCCCGCCTTCCCTAATCTCTACATGTTTTATACTAACGGTTCCCCAGCGCTGTAACTCTTCGGCCCTTTTATAAGACACATTTATACTCTCTCCTGGTATTAACGCGTGCTTTAGTCCTACCGTATTCCTCCCCCCTTCTCTCCTCTCCTCCTACTTATATCCCCTACCAATTAGTGTACTAGAATACCATTTCCATTTATCCTCTTCTTTACCTCCGCCCCTAGTAGTATCTTAGGCGTGGCTATAGTATGCAACTTAATCCCTATTAGAATAGCTATAAATAGCTATAAGGCTATACCGAGAACTGCCTAGTAATAGGTAATACGGGTTACAGCTACTGCGAGCTGCGGACGCATTAGGCAGTATTATATTATAGCGTTACGATAAAGGCGAAGCCGGACGCCGAAGCGGGTCCTTAGCGAAACTATAGGCTAATGCTAGTTACTTAGCTTAGTCAGAGCTGCGCCGCCGGAAGCCGGAAGCCTTTACCTTCTTAACACCTTGTCGACCTAGACCTAGACCTTACTTTTCCCTAACAATTAGGGGATTATATTACGATTAGAGAAGCCGCTAAGCTTTAGTCTAATTTAGCCCCCTATTTAGCTAAGGAGGTATAGGTTATATAGAAATATCCTTATATAGACCTAAGACTTATAAGGTAGAATCTAGAGGTAAATAGCGCATCTAGTAGTATAGCCTAGCTTCTAGTAGACTTAGTATTATAATTATACTCTTAGCTAATAAATACTAGAGAAAAATTCGCGTATTTAATCTCCTAATAGGGATAGATTTTATATAATAGCTATATATAAGGGGACTTTATAAATAGGGGGCTATAAGGCACGATTATAGGAATAGGATAGATTGTAGAGGAGATAAATCCTTGAGGAGGTAAGGCCTCTAGGATTGTGGAGACTATACTACGGGCATATGCCTCTGGTATATAACTGATAGATATTTAAGGGGTACCCGGGGGTTATTTTAAGGCAGTATGGTTAATAATAAAGCAATAATAAATGATAAAATTATCATAATTGATTATTATTAATTGAAATAATTATAATAAAATCTATATTACGTTATCTAGGCAATATACTGGCCTAATCTAGTATTATTCTATTAGGATTAATAATTAATAGTTGTTAATTAGTAGTAGGTCCGTGTATAGGTAGTGCACGGTTCGTGTAGGTGTTAACACTGGCCACTTCCCCCCTTTAAGACCCCACTTCGATACTAACTCTTTAAGCACTCTGTTTTTTTAACCGTCTCTACTTTAAGCTTTATTCTTTCCTATAATATTATATAACGCCCACTAGGAAAAACTCTCTTAGGGTTATCGCTTATTATAGGAATTAATAGAACTTCGAATGCAAATGCTGAAAGCCATAGCTAACGCTTTTGTTGCTGCTCCTGCGCCTACCACTGAATTGCAGAAACCTTAGGGTTATATAGCTCTCTAGAATAGTAATCCTTGTACTTGTCCTAGCTTGCTAAACGGGTATACTTATTATTAATATCCCGCTTAATACAATTAAATAAGTTAAGCTGTTCTTCCTATGTCTTAGATTTAGGCTCCTTCTCGTACAATATAGAAACTATATGCTCGTCTTGGTACTTCTCCTAAAGGTTCTTAACCCTTAATAAGGCGTCCTTCTACTACTTCTTTAGCCAACATCTCTTAATATAATTTGTATAACGCTTAGGGTAAAGAATAAGAGTAGTTGTATAAAGAGGCGACCTATTAGTTTCTGTATAGTACTTATTAAACTTTACCTAGTAATAATTAATTCTAGAAATAAAGGCCTTATTAGCACAATGTAGTTTCTATTATAGCGTTAGTTTTTATAAGTAAGAAATGCGGATAAATATATAAGAGCCCTATCTATATACTTAATAAGAATATCTATTATAGGAAGCACTTGGTTAAGCGTTGCATTATTACCTTATAATTTCCGAGTTGCTTTCTTAAAGGGTGCGAGAAACTCTAATATTATACGAAGTAGTTGCTAGTCTTATAGAGTAAGACTATCCTTTAGGAGCGTTAATAAGTTTTCCTCTATATACTTATTAACCGCACTCCTATACTAAAGCGCTATAATAAGTATATAAAATCAGCTGTTCCATCGCATACGGTTATTAAGTAAAATCCTTCTCCCCGTATAGCTTACGAATAGTTTTAAATATGCAGCTAAGGAGCGTATATAGACGATAATATTATAAAGCTTGCCAAGTACACCCATGCGCCGAAATACGTCTTGCTTATCCTTCTTTTCCTTTTTACTAAGTTCCTCCCTACTCTTCTCGTCCTTTTCGTATAACTTAATTTACTTAATATTAATAATATCTTTAAATAAGAATGCTTGGACAGTAAGATTAATAATATAGCCTTAGTAACGGATCCGCTGTTATATAGGATCCTATTTAATATATTTATCTTTAAGGAGATACTAACTAATCGTACGGTAGAGAGTATCGTTTATACTAGAGTTATCGGCAATAATAGCTCTAAGCTTTTATATAATTCTAAAGTTCTTTAGAACTAGAAGTAGAGCATTCTATTAGTCTGCCCTACTATAGCTAGCTACTATACAAAGAGTAAGAAGAGCCTTTATTCGCTTCTCCTGGTTATTAATAAAGTAAGTATAGATCGCAAGAAGAAGGTAGTTATTTGGTAAGATTTAGATATTAATAGTAAGATAAATGTTTATTAACGCAGACTGGAGCTTTTCCTGTATAATATCCATTTATAATTAGAATAAATTATTAATTATTTTAGTAATAGTTGTATAAGATACTGGGATATAGCTTCTTAATTCCGGATTTAGGGCCTAATAGAATATATAGAGTTCTGGCCACTTAACCGCCCAGAAAGGAAGATTATGTATAATAATTAAGTTAAGAAGAGCCTGCTTAATAACGTCCTTATTAAGAATCTTCTTTAGTATATAGGAATTAAACTTAGTTATATTACTCTAGGCAGAAGCTTTATTATAGAGTTGCTTTAATTTCTTGTATACTGCGACTTTGGTACTACTGTCGCTTACTTTTATAATAATTTAATGCCTTAACTTTAGGTGATTCCGGAGATTAGTAGTTAATAATCCGCCGTACAAGCATTTAGAGCAGTAGATAAGCTTCCGGCCATTTCTATCGCGCTCTAGCTTATTAGCGTTTGGTTTATAGAAGTATTCATAAACTACGGACCTTGTATTCCTCTCTCGTTATATGCTAGAGTCCTTAATTAAGTTAAGAGTATTAGTAAGAAGAGAGGAATTAGCTTTTAAAGCTATAATTATATATAATATATAAAGAAACCAAGAGATTTAATATTTTTCTCTATAGTGGGGTGTGCTAAGATATTATCGAAATTATTGAAATAAGCGAGTGATAAGCGATAAATGATTATCGATTGATCTTATCGTAATAAGATTTATTACTGACCACACTGTTCTAAAGGCAATCCGAGATAACCGCAATAATATCCCTTATATTACTCCCCTCCTTCTTATAGTTAGCCCCTAATCGCCATTACCTTATAGTAGAGGGAGATTATTAAGGGCTTATCCTAGAAGGGGTTCGGATAGGTATTAGTCTACCACTTTCTTAACTATTTAACCCCTACTTTAAACTTCTAAAAAACCTTAATAATATTAGCATTTTATTAGGGTACTAAGATCCTAGAGGCCTTCTAATAGGATTTTAATTTTCTTAATTGTCCTAATCGTCCTAGTTGTCCTAATAGACTCTTATTAGGAAACTAGTATTTCCTAATTATCTTATTAGGCTCCTAATAGGCTCTTAATAGGAAACTAGTATTTCCTAATTATTCTAATAGGCCCTAATAGGAAACTAGTATTTCCTAATCGTCTTATTAGGTTCCTAGTAGAATATCCCCCCCTCCCTAAAGCGATACCCCTTTAGGTGCGCACGTACGCGATATATAGTGCTATTAGGTCCCCGCTATATTCCTAATAGCCTATATATACCTCTACTAAGCTATCCCCTATATACCTAGGTAGCTACCTTATTTCTTACCCTTCTTTTCTTACCTCCTTTCTACCTAAAGAGGTACTAAAACAGTAGCTAGTAGAGGACCGTTGCTAGAACTAAACGACTGTTACTAGAACTAGATAACTATTGCTAGAACTAGACGACTATCGTTAGAATAGACAACTGTCTCTAAAACTAACGATCGTTGCTAGAATAGATAGCTGTTGCTAATAACCGCCCCTAGAACTAGACGACTGTCCCTAAAACTAATAACCGTCTCTAAAACTAACGACTATCCCTAAAACTAATAACCGTTGCTAGAATAGACGGCTATTACTAATAACTGCCCCTAGAACTGGATATTTGTTACTAGAACTAGATAATTATTACTAGAATAAATAACTGTCTCTAGAACCTAATAATAACTATTTAAACTACTAGTTAGCAAGCCTATAAATAATTTAATTAATTAATTAAATTAAACTAGAGCTTTAATATTAGCCTATTATAAGCTAGCTACCCCCCTAGGAGCAATTATATAACAACGAGGCACCGCTAGAAGTATAATTAATCTTATATTTATAGACGAAAGCCTATACTAGAGACTTAAAAGATATACCCCTAAAGAAGAATAGGTACTTACTTTAGACTATATCCCTATCTAGATACAGCTAGACTTAGATATTAAGGCGTAGCTAAATAGCAAAAGATATACAATAAGGAAGCTTAAGATAGACAGTTTCCTTAATACGGGTAAATAATAACTCTAAGACTATAGGGGGTATTTTATCCCTTACTCGGCTTACCTACTCCCTACTATATACCTAGGTAATATGCCTTATAAAGACCTAGAAGAAATCTACCTAATACTAAATAAGTGAGGCTTATTAGGCTACCCCTAAGGAAATTAACTAAAGACTAGAAAGGATTTAGGCAGCAATTAAAAATAGGCTAGAAGAGTACTGCCCAGTTTTAAAACCGGGCCCCTATACGCAACATATATAGTCCGCACAATACGCGGTTCTTATTACTAGCTAATAATAAGCAAGAAGAAAATATATAAGTAGCTACAATTCTAAGGACGAAAGACGATATAAAGATATAAGAAACTAGTTAAAGAATACCCTAAAAAAAGAAGTAAGGAATAACTAGAGACGGTTTATAAATAAGTATACTACTAACTTAAGCCTCCCCTATAATAAGGGCCTTTAGGCTATAGTAAAATAGGTAAAGAAAAAGGTAGAATACCTAGTAGAAGACCTATATCTACCGCCCCTATAAAGAGTAGGGGAATTATAGGCTACTAATAATAATAATAATAAGCCAAAAATCCTTATAGAAAGGTTCTTCCCCTAACTAGCTCTAGCAGACCTTAGTAATATTATAGGTAAAATACTAGTAACTTACCTATAGGTTAACAGCGATATAATAATAGGAGAAATGGCTAGAACTATTAGCCGCTTTTTAAATAATATAGTACTAGGACTAGATAGGATTCTAAATAAAGCCTTAAAGACCTATTATTATAGAGTAAGTACAAGCGATAATAATATATAGCGAAGTAGATATTATTAAGCTATATATATAAACTATATAATAAAATCAAGACGTTATATAAGGAAAGAAGGTAAGGAAATAGGAAAAAAGGGTATATATTGTTAGTTTAGTTGCTTAGTTAATACATATATAGAGTAGAATAGGATTTAAGTAGCGGTCCTAGCAGAACTTAGTAGGATTTAGTAGACTTAGCAGAATATAGTGGAATATAGTAGATTGCTATTAGATTGCCGTAGATTGCCAGCAGATTACCACTAGATTGCCATCTCGCGGTTAGTCTTATTACGGCTCGTATAAATGCCTCTAAACCAAAGCTTGTAGAATGCTGTATTACGAAGATACTAAGCTAAGGAGAAGGGAAAAAGGGGTCGCTAGGACCGATATAAACAAATATATAGGGTAAGCCGCTAAGGCGCTAGCTCCAAGCGAGCTAATCGCGAGTCGGTAGAATATGGCAGAATTTGGCAGGTAACGTGCAATAGCGCCGTTACATTACCCCCCTCTTTAAAGGAAGGCCTACCCTTAGGCTTAGTTAGAAATAGGGTAGTACTAGGCTTATAAACGTAGGATTATAAAATATAAGATAAGGAGATAAAGGGGATATAAGTGCGCCCGGACTAAGTATAAAAGGCAATTATAGGCTAAGTGGAAGCACTAGGCTAGAAAGAGTAGCTACTAAAAAGTCTTAGCATAGATCTGACTAATTAGATAACTTTAACCGGCGGTTAAAGTTCCTAGATATTTGAGATTTTACAGTACTAGCAGAATTTGGCAGAATTGGCAGAATTTGGCAGATAGCTATATTAGGGCTTTAGGGCGTTTTTGTCCCTATATTTCTTTGGTAACTTATTATCTTTATTATACTAGTATTTTATCTATTTGTTTAGGTACTTTAGGGGTCTAGGTATATTAGGGTATTAGTTATAGAACTCTTTAAGCTTCTAGGGGTAGCTTATAAAGTTCCATATAGGGTACTAGGTTGGGTCTAGATTATAGCCCTTTTATTAGATATAGTATTTTAGCGTTCCCTATACTGTCTTATAGGCTAGTATTTCACTAACTTCCTATTTATTGTTACCGTTTACTTAAACTAGTAGGGGAGGCTCGTTCTTTTATCTAGGTAATAGGTTATTTATAGCTTTCCGTAACTTATCTAGTAAGAAAATAGGGTAAACCCTAATTAAATCTAGGAGCTTTACCTTATATAAGTTGCCTATTTTCTTAAAAACCTTATACGGTTCTGCTATCTAGTAGTCTAGCTTACGGCTAAGTTATTTAGTTTTCTAATTCCTTATTATAACCTAGACTATATTACTAAGGGCAAAGTTAGGCTCTTAACGGTATTTGTTTACCTACTATTTTATTAACCTNTANGCTTTTTCTANGTTCTTATNGGCTACNNTCTANGCTTCCTCTAANNGTTTNGCGTACTATTAGGCCTTAGTATAGAATAGCTTCTCTTATATAGTCTAGGGTTCTTTTAGCCTTTTTTAGTTAAAGCTTATGCGGGGTAAGTATCCCATTTCTAGCTAAATCGGGGCAAACCCTGTGGAGTTATAGGGTAGGGTTGCTTAGGCGTAGTCCATTAAGGGTAGTAGTTTAGACCAGTTATTCTAGAAATAGTTAATAAAGGGCCTAAGCCTCTAGTCTAGGTACTAATTTATAATCTCTATCTAACTGTCTGTCTAGGGGTGGTAAGCTATAAAAAGCTTTAGCTTAATATCTAGAATCTAGGTAAACTTATTCTAAAAGGCTAATATAAACTATGGCCTATAATTAGACATAATAGTATTTGGTAGTCTGTAGATTTAGTAGACGTAATAGATATATAGCTAGGCTGCCTCTTTAGTATTAATGTTCTTATAACAGGGAATTAAGAACGGGCATTTACTAAAGCGGTTAACTATAACTATAACTATATTATATCCGTTACGGTCCCTAAGTAGTTTGTAAAAGTCTATAAAGATATGCTACTAAGGGCGCTTTAGTATTAGGAGTGGCTTAAGTAGTCCTAGTATCTTATCCTATGGGATTATAGCTCTCCTATAGTCTTTACAGTTCCGTATATATTAATTAATATCCGCAACTATTCTCGGCCAGTAGTAGCGGCAGTTAATGATTTTATAGGTCTTATTCTTGCCTAGGTATACCGTAAAAACTTAGCAATAAGCTTTATAAATTAGTTTAGTCTATAGATTGTTAACGTTGGGGACTATAAGCCGCTCCTAGTATAGGAGCAACCCTTCCTCTGCTTTAAAATTAGGGTTTCCCTTTATAGCTTAATTGCGGAGGGCCTTTAGGGCGTTAGCCATACGGTTTATAGTTAGGAGGCGGTTAATTAGCCCTATTAGTTTATCTAAGGTCTCCTCTATTAATGCTAGCTTATTTAGCTGGGAGTCTAGCTCCTTAAAGATCCGCGGGTTAAGCTATTTAGGATAGAGAAGGGCGTGCGTCCGATATTAGGTCTTTAGCTTATCCTAGGGTTCTACATCTTATTCTCTTTAGGTTAGGGCATTAGCCTTAGAGTTTTACTTACTAGAATAATATATAATCGTAAAAAAAAAATAGGAGAGTGTTTTAGCCTATTAGGCTTATTATTTAGTAAGCTACTTTATAGTTATAAAGTACTTTAGGGCTTTGTAGTCTATATATATCTTAATCTGGGAGTTTATACCTTTAAGCTCTACGCGCTATTAGGAGAGTAATTAAATAATAGCTAGCATCTCTTTATTGTGTACTTTGTAGTTATACTTAGCTAGGTTTATTATTTTTAAAAAGAAGGTAATAGGGTACTATTCGCCGTCTAAATGTAACTGTAATAGGATTCCCGCTATAACCCTATTAGAGGCGTCCGTTTCTAGCATTAATTTAAGGTCTAAGTTATAGTAATAAAGGATTAGGGAAGAGATAAGCCGATCCTTTATCTCTTTAAAGGCTTCTATATAGTTATTATTAAAAATAAAAGGCGTGTCCTTCCTAGTTAGTCGTATAAGAGGTTTTACTATAATTCCGTAGTTATAGATAAACTAGTGGTAGAAGTTATAAAAACTAAGGAAGGATTGGATTCCTTTTACTATATAAGGGGGCTTCTAGTTACGGATTACCTCTATCTTCTTAGGGTTAACCTTAATTTCTTCTATAGTTACGATAAACCTAAGGTATTTTATACATTTTACCCTAAACTCGTATTTCTTAATATTAACTTATAAGCCCGCGTTCTGTAGTCTCTCTAGGACCTTTTTAATATAAACTTAATGCTTAAGTTTATTGTCTAAGTATATAAGAATATTATCTAGGTATGCCGTGTAGAACTTATTAAGGTAATTAAAAAGAACGTTATTTATATACCTTTAATATATAGCTAGTCCGTTTATTAGTTTAAAAGGAAGAACTTTATATTTATAGGAACTATAATAGGTATAAAATGTTATTAAATCTTTAGATACAGGGTTTATCCTAATTTAGTAAAAAGCTTAGCGGATATTAAGTTTGGTAAAGATTTTTACCTGGCTTAAATATATAAGGGTTTCGTTAATTAAAGGAATAGGGTACTGGTTCTTTTAAGTAATAGCGTTTAGCTTTTAATAGTTAATATAAAAACGAAGGCCTTTATTAGGCTTTTTTACGAATAGGATAGGGGAAGTAAAAGGGGCTTAACTTAGCTTAATAAAC
The DNA here is from genome assembly GCF_001692895.1 of Cenococcum geophilum 1.58. Taxonomy (NCBI): domain Eukaryota; kingdom Fungi; phylum Ascomycota; class Dothideomycetes; order Gloniales; family Gloniaceae; genus Cenococcum; species Cenococcum geophilum. The sequence continues at coordinate 301,163 of NW_027137660.1, forward strand.
CCTTTATTTAGGTTATTAATTAAGTACTACTTTATTGCTTTTAGCTTATCTATTAATTATTAGTAGAGGGGGCTATAGCCTAGCGAGTTATTGGCTTCTAATTAAATCTTATAATTATATGTTTAGTAAGGGGGTAACTTATCTAAGGCTGCTTTTAAAAATATATCCTTATAATCTATATAAATAGTAGAAAAAAGGCGTTTAACTAGTTTCTTATTAGTTTCCTTAGCCGGCTTTTCCTCCCTATTATTAATAATTTAGTTAATTTTATATAGGCTTATTATAAAAACCTTATTGTCCTTTTAGTATATATTAAAGTGGAACGCTATAGCGCTAATTGCGGCAATATCTACTATAGGGGGTTTATATAATAATAGGGGCATATATAACTTTAGGGGCTTCTAGGGTACTAGTGTTATTATTACTCCTTTTAGCTCCTATCGTATCTTTTAAAGGTTATCCCTTATATTCTATTAATACGTTCGTTTCTATACCGGTTAGATCTACGCGACTTAGACGTTGTCTACGTTACTCTCTATCCCGCTTCCGTACGTAGAGTCCTCTTTAGATATAGCACTTTAGGAGAGTATTTTTATTAGTATAGAGTTCTTTCTAGCTTCGCGATAGGCGTTTTCCTAGATAAAGGCTAGGTTATGGGCCCGGACATCCTACTAGTAGGTAGGGTTAGCCTTTATAGCTAGTGTCTTATAATTAGTTTAGATTTCCCTAATAAATAAGGGTAGTTTTAGTCTATCCTCTAGCTAAACAAATTGTCTTTATTATATATTTAGCCAAATATTAAAATAAGATATCTATTTTTGGCTAAGGATTATATCATAGGACCCTAGGTCTAGGATGCAGAAAGGGATACCATATTAGCGTCGTCCGTTAAGAGCAATATATAACTTTAAGATATGGGTAACCGGCCAACCGGCTTAGCCGTTATAGCCTTTTACCTAAATAGGCTTTTTTAATTAGGTGGCTTTAACATTTAGAAATTTGGCAATATTATTTATATAGGCAATATTTATAAAGGCGAAGCCATTTACTCTAGTATTAATAAGGGCGGTTATATTTACTCTATATCTATTTTAAGATACTATATATAGAATAGTAAAATGTTTCCCACCTATTAACTAACTAAGATTAATCTCTTTAAGATTAATAGGGTACCCTAGGGGGAAGTCTTTCCCTAGGGCTCTTCTTTTCCTAACTTATTAGATATTTCTCCTTCCTCTATTTCCTTAATATTGCCTATATCCTTTAGCTCTGGGTAAGACAAGGCAAAGTAACCCTCCTTATTATAGTTATAGTACGTAGCCGAGGTAGGGTTAATTAGGTTATTGCGACGAGTACTAGTTAATAGTGTGGTATATAGTTGGTCGGGCGAGGCTCGCCGGTACGTAGATGTAACCGCTTTTAGTATAAGGGCCGTTGTGGCTTATCTTCCTACTCCAGCTCCTATAGGTATAGTTAACGAGTTTTAACTACTATAAGCCCTTTTTTGTTAATTAGAACGGGCGTTAATTCGCTTTAGTTTTAAGTTAAGCGATAGATATTGGGCTATAAGTTTTTAGTAGGTTAGTAGGTCATCTAAGGCTACTACGATCTTCTTTTATAGTCGAACCGTTAGCTTATCGTATAGGTCTAAACGGTAGTTCTTAAGGGGAACCTAGCCTTTACCCGCTAGGTATAAGAATTAAGTTTAGAACTTAGTAAAGGATTGGTTCGACTTTATTATTAAGCCATTATAGTTATAACGCGCGTCCTATACTTTATTTAGGTTTATATATATAGCGGCTAAATACTATAGTATTTTGCTAATAAATATAAAGCGGATAGGGGAGTCGTCCTTAAATTTAGCTTAAAGGTAACATTAGGCATCTCCTATAGTTTAACTAAAGAGGTAAAGCATCTTAGCTTCTTTAGAGGGAAAATAGTTATAATTAACGCGGAGTTTTCCTCATACTTAGATTCTCTAATTCTTAAAGGTAGGGTCTATTCCGTTAGATAGGGGTTAGGGGTTAAAGAGCTTAACGGACTTTAATTACTTTATTATTATATCTATACTCCCTAGTGTATTACATTTAGTAGAGTAAATAGGTTGGCTAGGGCTTTAAAAAGGGGAAGCTGGGCTGTTTTATAGGGCTATAAGGCTTTCTAGGATCTCTTGTAGGGTCTCTTATATATTTCTTACTTTAAGACGATTGGCCTTCTAGCTAGCCGCGAGGGCGCGAATCTGCTTGCGTACGTCTATAACGTTATTATTGTCTTTAATTTCTAATCCTAATTGGATCTTAGGTTCCTCTTAGGTAGAGGCAGCTCTCTTAAATAAGCTTGCTTTAGGTGCCATTGTTAGCTTCTTAGGGTTTATCGGTATTATACGCTTTAGTTTTAATTCTAGGGGTATAGGTCCAGTCCTATCTGGCTTATAAGGTGGGATATTATCTAGGCCTTCCCAGGCAGTATAGAGTTGTTTTGGTGTCTAAGTATAGCGCGTTAACGCGTTATTGCAGACGAAGTTTCTTTTAGGGTGGGATATTATTGAGGCCTTCCTAGGCAGGGTAGGGTAAGCTTAGTATAATATTACGGCTTATATAAATGCCTCTAAACCGAAGCTTATTGTCGGAATATATGGACAGAGGTTACGTGGTTACGTGTCGTCGACGTGTCGTCGTCGTGTCGCTGATTAGTCACCCTTATGGTGACTAATCAAAGACATGACGACGACACGTAACCACATAACTTCTGTCTATATATTCCGACACTTATAGAATGCTGTATTATAAAGATACTAAGCTAAAGAGAAGGGAAAAAGGGGTTGCTAGGACCGATGTAAATAAATATATAGGGTGAGCCGCTAAGGCGCTAGCTCTGGGCGAGCCAATCGCGGGTCGGTAGAATATGGCAGAATTTGGCAGGTAATGTACGATAGCGCCGTTACAAGTCTCTTCTTACTAAGTTGGTAGAAATAGGTAGACGTATATAAGATGTTATAGAGGTATCCTATAATAGTACCCCCCCTTTAAACTCGAGCTTTTATAAGATAGGGCTATAGTAGTTCTAGGTAGAGTTTATAAAAGTCTTCTATAGCTTATATAAGTCCTATAGAGTTAATAGGTTCCTATAAGGGCTTAGTAAAGCCTCTTTATTTTATAAGGTATATATATTTATATTTTCGTTTATTATTGTTCGGATTACGGTAGGGGGGGTTTTTGGTCTCAATTGATTTCTTCTTCTTCTTCTCTCTACTTCTACAGGTGGAATTTAATGGATCTCCTGAGCTCGCTTAGCTCACGTGGTTAACCCAATTGGTTACAAGCAACCGTGTCTACTATATTACAGAACCTTATTCAGACAATTATACTTAATATTATTAATTCTTTTAATAAAGTATCTACCCTTACTATCTACTTTAACTAGTAGAGGAGGGTCCTAGATCTATTTAGGCAGGGCATTTAATATAGAGGTAGTAGGGCGGAGGACCGACGTATAGAATACGGGGTGGATTTTAACCGTATTAGGGAGCTTTAGTTAGTAGGTATAAGGAGAGATAATCTTTTTAACCTTGTAAGGGCCGGCATTCTTCTAATTAAGTTTCTTAGTAGGTTGTTTTATATTTAGATTCCTTATATTTAGCTAGATAAAGTTACTAATTTAGTAGGCCGGTACTAGGGTTTAGTTCTTATTTACTATAGCTTTATAGATAGATTGGGCTTATATTATTTTATTAGTAAGGAACTCTTATAGTTCTCCCATCTTCTTTATAAATTTATTTACTTCTATAACTTATAAGGTATAATAAGCGGGGTAAGGAATATTACTAAAGGGTTTAAAACCCATTTATAAATACTAGCCGTAGTTAGCTAGGAACGGGGAGACCTTTATAGTTTCTAAGACAGAGTTATTTATAGTAAACTTGGCAAATACAAGCCAGTCCATCTAGTTATCCTATAGGTACGACGTGTATATCCAAATATATTATTCTATTATAGCATTTACATATTCTATTTAACTATCTATTTCTAGGTAGTATACTATAGATAATAGTGCTTTAATATAGAGTTAGGTAGTTAGTTCTTTTTAAAATATAGAGATAAACTAGCTACCTTTATTAGAAATAATCGTTTTAAGGAGTCTATAGAGTTTCTATACGTAATCTAGGAATAGTTAGGCAATAGTAGGTATTAATATATTAGGGTAGGCGATTAAGTATCTCATCTTAGATAGTCGGTCTACAACTACTATAATATTCGTACAGCCTTTACTTATAGGGAGATTAATAACAAAGTCAATTAAGATATCCTTCTATCTTCGGTCTAAAATAGGTAGTAGCTTTAGAAAGCCGTTATAAATCTTATATGAAGCTTTAGCTCGTTAGTAGGTATAGCAGCTATAGATATACCTTTATGTTATATTATATATATTTAGCTAGTAGTACTCCCGTTAGAGTAGTTCTAGGGGTTTTCCTCAGCCTAGGTAGCTAGCTACTAGTAGGTTATATACGTGTTTAAGGAGCTTAAGCTTAAGTTTATTGTAATTAGGGATAACTAGGTAGTTTTAGTAGTATAAGCGGTTTCTATAGGTCTTATATTTACTTAGAGAAATCTTTTTAGAGCGTCTAATACCGTCTTATATTAGCTTAAGCGTCTCTTAGATAAACTTATTATTTAGGTATTTATTAATTATAATCTATTTAATTAATTAATTAGTTATTTTAAGGACGTATACCATAAGATCTTTAGTAGGAGGGTTAAATAGTTTGGGGCGAAGTAGGGTCTAATTTTAGTAAGAGCGCGCTTCTTTTAGTACTAGCGCATCTTATAAGCGTTAGGTTAGGGTATTAGGCTTCTAGCCTTAAACGCCTAGGTGGTATATAATAGAGAATTGGAAATAGGATAGATATTCTAACCAGCGAGCCTAACGGTGGCTTAGCTGCTTTATAGTTATAAAGTATTATAGGTTTTTTTTTATTATTTTAAATCCGATTGTATTATACTACGTACAATACTGCGCATGCAGCCTCTAGGCTATGGCGCTATAGTTCTATATACATGAATCCTTTCTAGGCAGCTTAACATGTACTAGTAGCTATGCCCTAGTAGTTTATAAACCCCTAAGGACTTACAGCTCCTTAGTGAAATACTAAGTTACTACAACTACTAGGGAATGAGAAAATGATAGGAAAAATCCTAACCCCTATCCCTGTCCTTTTGCAATTTGTTTCTATTCTTTTGCTCTCTAATATCTTTTTAAGAGCCTAGTAGGAGCTGCCTCCTTCTAGGATCCTATGCTTTGTCTATTCTTTTATAGAATTATCTAAGCTAGTACTGCATACTAGTTTAGCTGCTTTAAGTGTCTCGCAGTCTTTGCTATTAGCAAAGTGATTTCCTTTACAATTGATGCAAAGAGGGGTAGTATGTTGACAAGGCTTGCCTATTATTATACAGGTAGAACAGGAGTGGTCTTTAGATAAATATACAGCCGCACAATATCTATAAGCTCTAGTAGAGTATCTGTCTCCTATATGGCCAAATTTTTGGCAGCTAGTGTACTGCGTAGTAGGAGAGACTTCCAGGTATTTTACTACCTTAGTAGCTGTACCTGCAATTGAGATTTCTTTTTGCTTAAGGATTTCTTGTCTTTTTTCTTCGTTCTCTATAGTAAAAACTATAGAGCCAAATCTGGTTTGTGGATCGTGTCTTTTTACACTAGATAAGATCCATCTAGGTAGTCCTTATATCTTTATAGGATTAAAGGTCTCAATTTCTTCTTTTAGAAGCTTAGAGCCTCCCTCTTCTAGGAAAGGTAGGGTGGGGACCCTATAGGCTATAACTTGAACCCAGGGTTCTAGTTTTTGTTCTCTTTGGAAGGTAAAGCAGTTATGCCGGATATCCTTATATTTGACCAGGAAATCTGCGTTATACTCTTCTGTTGTTGTAAGGAGAATATTTTGTTTTCCTTTAGTTCTAGCTATAGACGCTAGTACTAGCTTTTCTACTTGCAGTTTTAATGCAAATAGTTAATTGACTTTGTTTCGTATAGAGAAGATATCTAGAGGTTGGTCCTTTTCGTCTGTAATTAAGACTAGCTTTCTTTCTTGTAGCTGCTTTTTCTTACTTCTAGTAGAAGGAGAAGGGGTAAAAGGTAGTGGTGGTGAGGAGGGTAAGAAGGACGAAGAAGGCAGGCCCCTCTTTAGTCTCTCTGCGTACGTTTGCTTAGTAGGGGCTACCTCCTTACGGAGAGCCCTTACTTCTTCTACTAGTCCTTTTAGGACATCGTCTGCCTTTTCTTTTCCTTGTATAAAGGGATTTTCTCCTGCTAGGATACTACGTGTATAGTCCTCTAGCTGTTTAACTTGTTCCTTTTTTTCTTTTTCTTCTTCTTCTAGCCCTTTATAGGCCTGGGTTAGGCTTTCTAGGGCCTTTTGTAGGTGTTGTTCTGGAGAAAGGGGAGGAAAAGGTATAGGTATACTAGGTATGCCATCCGTAGTAGTTATTGGTTTCTTTTTTGTAGGCTTTTGGTTTTCTTTTTCAGGAGAAGTTTGAGGATGTTCTCTTTTTTCTCCTTTCTTAGATAAGCTAGGAGAAGAAAGAAAAGAAGATGAAAATAGAAATCTATTATCATTTCTTTCTATAGGGGTTTCGCCTATAGACTCGTTGTCATCACTTGTCTCTATAGGAGGTTTCTTTTTAGGCCTGCTAGGCCTTGGCATCTTGTAGGGGGAGTTTGCTAGTTTTTACTATCCTTATACCCTTTTTCCTTACTAATCCTACTAGAGGATTTCTGGGGAGATTAGGTTTAAAGGTAGTAGTAATACTAGACCCCTGGTATTGGTGGTAGTAGTAGTAGTGGTGGTTTTGGTGTTCCTGTCCGTGCCTCGCTTACAAGCTAGGACCACCCCTAAGAAGAATTTTCTGTTGAGGGAAAGGGGGTAAAACGACAATTAAATCCACCTATAGCTCGCTAGGCAGTAGGAATTGGGTCTTGAAAGTTGGAAAATCGATTGTTTTTGGTGGTAAGATNGGTATGCNTAAGTTTTGAAGTGCGGCGCTACCTTTTGGTAAGGTTGCATGTGTGGTGAAAGGTAGATTATAGGTTCTTATAGTCGCTAAGAACCTTACTGTGAGTGTTAAAATATCGGTAAAAATCGCCAAGCGAACAGAGCCGCATCGCACCCCACCAAAATTTGTATGAGGGGCAATTCTTTCGATTTTTACCACCTATAATACGTTAATTGTCCACTCTACGTGCCCAAATATTAAAGCTATTAACTTACCCGATTTGGTTAATTGTATAAAATTCTTAGTATCACTACTTATAGCGCCCTAATAGCAGCTCCCTACTTAATCGTCTAGCTGTACACCTAAACCTTCTAAAAGAAAGCTGGCTTAATCTGTACCTATACCTTTAACTACACGGCAGCCTTCTAAGAAGATTAAAAGGAAGCCAAATACAATAAGGAAAAGGCAGAAGGTAGTACCCTCGCCGTCACCGTTGCCGCTACTACCGTCGCTATCGCCTTTACCTTCGCCGCCATCGGTTTAAACCATAGAGTCTACGCCCAAAGATAAGGACCATGGGATGGAGGAGCTAGAAGAGGTAAAGGACAAGGATATTAATAAGTTATCGCCACTACCGCCAGCACGCTTTATAAGTATTTAAAAGGCAATTACTAATAGCGGGAAGGAGTCTCTTCCTAGCATAAAGTCAGCTATATTTAACACTAATAACCTTTACTTTTTTAAACCAAAGTAGTAGAAGGAGTAGATCCTCCTAGATCTATTGCTACAGAAGTTTAAAATTAGTTAGCTTAAAGCCGTTGCCTCCTATAAAAAGGCGCAGCAAGTTAACTGCTACCCTTATAAAGTTTAATCTTACAAAGATCTACGTCACGCGATCAATATACTTAACAATTGGTATAAGCACTAGCCGTTAAGGTTTTTATCCTTAAACTTTACCTTATATTTAATTAAGGAGAGGGTATTAGAGGCTTAGGTTCCTACTCCTATTATAACTCTAAGTTAGCCTTTAAGTAAGCAATTTAGGGGGGGTAGAAGGATAGCTATATAGGCTTAACTTACTACTCTACCTAATATACTTACTACTAAGGAAGCTTCTAGTAATTATATACCAGTAATTATAGATTAGTAGCCTTATTAAAATCCTCAATATTATAATAACGGTAAAACTTACTAGTAAAACAAGAAGTTGCCTAAGGCTCCAAATATCGCAATAAACCACTTTCCTATTAATTCCGACATCTTCTTATAATAGAGTAGAGAGATCCTTAATAGCGTGTCTACGGCCAAGCAGCCTTTATAGAGTCTTATTATCAGCTTAGTAAGCTAAAAAAAGAGAGATTGGAAGAATCTAAAGAGACAGGTAGTAGTAAAGGAAGACTCTATGTTATTAAATCTTAATAATCTGGTATTAGCTATACTTATAAACCAAATTAAGCAGATAAATTAGTATCCTCCGCCTCCTTTATATTACCCTCTACTATATTTAAATATTATTCTGCCTTAGAACTCTAGTCCCGTTAGATTAGAAACAGATCTAATTAAACTACTTAGGCAGTTCTTTAACTAGCTAGTAACTAAGCTGGGCTTTAATAGTAAGCACTAGAGGAAGATTTTAGAACTAATTAAGGACAGGCTAATAAGAAAGGAGTAAAATATTAAGACTTTACAGTTAAAGAAGCTAGGTAAAGGCATAACGTCAGATATATGGAAGAGCTATAACTTTAAGATTAGAACACTTTTTTAAATTAGATCTAAATTCTCTAACTTTAAGCAATCTAGAGAGTAGCTATCTATTAATCTATAATATATCCTGCCTCTTGGAAGTGTTAACCTGTATATATACTATATACTTAACTAATAGCCAGATATAGGAACGCCTTAAAGCTCTTAAATTACTTAGCTAACTTATAGTTCCTTTTAATCCAAGCCTTAAGGTCTTTAAACGTCGCCTTAATTAGATTAAAATCTAGCGAATATGGTAGTAGAAACCTCAGCTTAACACTATACTGCTTATAAAGCTCGCGGAGTTATACCAACTTATAGATTAACGCGTTATTAAGAATAAGGACTAATCATAGCCCTAAATATAGTAAACAGTAAGGCAAAACCCGCTCCTTTATAAAGGCTTTAAATATTATAGAGTTAATAGACCCTTAGAAGGTAATATAATCTAAATACCCGTTAACTGTTAACGCTAGTAGAAAACTCTACCTTTTTAACCTCTTAAACGGGCGTAAGACTTAACAAGCAGATCCAATAGGGGCCTAGCCATACTTCCTATCACCAGTCCTTTTATTTAATGCCGACTTATTAAGAAATATAAGCTAATTAGCCGTCTAAGTCTTCTAAATACCAATCCAGGCGTTACGGAGGGGGGTGCTTCTTTCTACGGCTTAAGCCTCTACTGCCTTTTATAACTAGTAAGCTCTCTTAAGAGTATAACAGACAGTTTTAATTAAGACTTAGGTGTTAAATTCATTAAAGAGGAAAGTCTGCATCTTATCGATATACGCGGTAGGCTAATTCTTAAGGAAGTTAAGAAGCTTCTACAGTAACCAGTTAGCTAAGACTTAACACTATATAACATTATACATCACCAATTCTTAATAAGGTAGCAGAAGCCTTGGGCGTCTAAGTGTTACGGTAGGGGGAGCATACGGCTCGCCCCAGATGTTAAGGTTTAACCGCAGCTTGTAAATCGTCTTCTTTAACACCTTTATCGCATCCGCAATAACTGCCATATCCTTATTGGCTTTAATATAAAGTCTAATTCTATGAACAACTTCATCAGGAAGGCGGCGACCCATAATAACTCTAATTCGTGGTGGTAAAAATTGAAAGAATTGCCCCTCATACAAATTTTGGTGGGGTGCGATGCGGCTCTATTCGCTTGGCGATTTTTACCGATATTTTGACACTCACAGTAATCGGAAATCCAGCGCCTTCTAATTTAGGTTACCGTTACTTAAAGCATTTAATAATAGCTAGCAGTTCCTTATTATAGATCTTATAATTATACTTAGCTAAACTTAGTTATTTTAAGAAGTATGCTACGGGGTGTAATACTCCTTATTATATTAAGATAGAATGCCTCTAGTAATATAGTTAGTAAGTTAGCCTCTATAATACTTATTTAGTTTAGATTAAAGTATTAGAGTATAGGTGCGGTAGTAAATATAACCTTTAGGTAAGTAAAAGCTCTCTTATATTCTTTATTAAAGATAAAGGCTTTATCCTTTTAGGTTAGAGCTATAAGGGGTAAAACTAGGGTAGAGAAATTATTAATAAACCGTTAGTAGAAGTTAGCAAATCCTATAAAGGCTCTTACATCCTTAACGTTCTTAGGTTCTTGCTAGTTTATAATTACTTTAACCTTCTTTAGGTCTATTTATATACCGTCTATAGAAATAATAAGTCCAAGGTATAGGACTTCCGTTTTATAGAATTCGCATTTATCTATATCTAACTATAGGCTAGCTCTACGTAGAGCTTCTAGGATAAAGTTAACGTATTTCTTAGCTACCGTATATAACTGTTTAATGTATAGTAGTAACTATATTAGCATTTTGTTGGGGTGCTAAGATCCTAGAGGCCCCCTAGTAGGATTTTAACTTTTCTAGAGGTCCTAATTGTCCTAGTAGGCTTGTAACAGTGCAGTGTAGGAGAATTAAATAAACGACTTGATTTTAAATGTAGTTCTAAGGTCTCTATATATACACGAGGTAGGTAGCAAAAGCTAATGACGACGTTAATAATAACGTTATATCTATTACCTAATTGCCACCAGGTCGATATTGCCACTTAGTCGGTGATAGGTAATGAATAGGTAATAGAAATAAGTAGTGAGATATGCGATGGCAAGGACACGGTGGTAAGTCATAAGGTGTCTTTAATATGGTGTCGGTAGTCGGTTATATACCCCCTTAGATTTGACGGTATAGTTAAAGCTGTAGAAAGTAAAAACGAAGGTAGAGACTATACCAAAATAGGAAATTCTAGATACAATTTAGGAGTAGGGGTAATATTTAAGAGTCTTTATCAGATAATGCAGTAGCAATTTAATATTAAATATCCACTAAATTCAACTGCCTTATCTATGCTTCGTGCCTTTAACGAGGTAGTATCTTAGTAAAACCGTTAGCAGGCATCTTGTCTATAGGGACCCACCGGACGTTAATCTTTTTGTCTTGGACTTCCTGTTTTAGCCAGTGCTAATAGACGTCGATATGTTAAAGCTTGGTATCCAGTTTTGGTGTATCTTGTCTTAGTAAGCGGATAGTCTGCATATTGTCGCAGAGTAGGGTAAATTCGCGCTCTAAATTAAAGCCGATTGCCTCAAAGAAACGCTGCCACCAGATAATCTTAACAGCAGTAGTAGACAGGGAGAGAAGCTCCGCTTTGGTAGTCGAGCGAGTCACTAATTGTTGTAGGGTCGCCTTCCAATCGATCAGTCCTCTAAATAGCATAAAAAGGTGTCCTTAAGAGCTCCGTCTGGTCTCTCTATCGTCCGCAAATACTGCGTCAGATACTCCGTAAAAGGTGACGTCTTTTCCTTTAGGGTTTTTAAAGTAGACATACGCTCCAAATACTTCGCTAGAGTATTCGATAGCTGTTAATTTTGTACTAAGACAGTAGGTAATGGCTTGATTTAATGCGTCAAGATATTTTTAATTTAGATTAGTAAGGAATTCGGCTAGTTTTAAATTCGCCTTTGCGATATCAGGTCTTCCAGATACGGCAAGGTATACAATGGAACCAACTTATTACTAATAGGCTAGTGTTCTTTAAGGGTTCATCTGCTAATCAGACGGAATTAGTTCCTCGGCAGGAAGTAGTAATTTAGGAAATTTTCCTGGTGGTTAAATATTGAATCAATTGGCTATCTTTTTAATATAGGAGTCTTAGCAGAGCTAGATCTTTCGACTAGGTTAATCTCGTTTAATTTAAATTCCTAGGAATTACTATAGGTCTCCTAGTGCACGGATCTCGTATCGATTTAGTAGTTTAGCTTCGAATTCTTCTAGTCTTAGGAGGTCCCCTTTAGCACATAGAACGGCAATGTCGTCTACGTAGAAGAAGACGATCAGTCGTCCGTTAGTGTATAGGCAGTTAGTGCCCAGGACAGGTTTTAATACGAATTTGGTTAGCGTACTAGTGAGCTCTTTATACCAGAGTAGCGGTGATATTTTTAATCTATATAGCGCCATAAGCAGCTCTAGGATATATCCATCTTGACCAAATCCTTCTGGGCAGTAGCAGTAGACTGGTTTACTAAGCTTGGCGTTTATAAATGCGTTTACGGCGTTATACTATCGAATTTCTAAATCGAATGCGGCTGCTATAGCCATAAGGGCACGGAATATTCGAGCAGCTAGGGTAGCTGCATAGGTCTCTTCCTTAGTAATCTGCAGGTCTCCACAGACGCATAGTTAAGCTTTAAGCTTCTAAAGATAACCGTCGCTGTCGAACTTATATTTAAAGACCTATTTCAGTAGAAGGATCTGCTTATTGCTTACTACTTCTTTTAGTACAGATTTAAATGTCCCTCGACGTTTAAGGTCGTTGTATTCCTTTTCTATAGCTTTTTGAAAGCCAGTAGTCAAAAGGTGCTTTCTTAGTTCTTTAAGGTTCCTTAGTTTAGGAGGAAGATTATCCCAATATAGAGATAAGGATCTAGTTTGGTTAATGTCCTTTACTAGTCCTATAGCAAATCTAGCGTAGTAACCAAATAGGGTAGATAGATTGGCTAGTGCTATTGCATATACTTAACGTTAAGCTTGTTTTAATCCTTCTAGTAGAACAAGGTTGGCAGAAGGATCGGCCGAGACTTCATTAGCTCATAGGGCTGTATTAGTTACTCTCTTAAATAGCTCTAGTAAGCTTTACTAGGTAGAATTTGTTTTAATTATATCTAAGATATCGTTTTAAAGTCCTCCCGGTGTGGTGCTTATATCTAGTAGATCTGGAGATACCGTTCTACTAGGGGTCAGCAGCTGTTCAACATCCTTTATAGAATGCTCTGCTGAATTGTTCGATATAGGGGTAGTCATTTAATCTACATTCGAGGTAGGTCTATATAGGATAGATTCGTCCTTAGACTTATCCTTATAGAGAGGTTCTAGTAGACTAATTGTCTGGATAGTATCTTCTAGTGCTTCCCTTAGGAGGTAGTCAATGTTCTAACCCTTAGGGTCATAGAACGAGGTCTCGTTAAATATAACGTCTCTAGTTCAAATAACTTTGTGGAGGCTTAGAATCCAGATTCGGTAGATATTAGTTAAATTATAGCCGACTAGGTGTCCAATTAATGCACGAGGAGCTAGCTTATCTCCCTTTCTAACTTGCTTATTCAGCGTATAGGTCTTACAGCCGTATTCGTGCATATAGGTAAGTAATAGCAGCTTGCCGTAGGCGACCTTATACGGAGTTTTCCATCCTAGTTGCTCATTTGGGGTTCAATTATGTGCATATCTAGCAGCAAGGAAGGCCTCTAGTCCTAAAAAAGGGGGTAAGGATGCTTCTAGCTGCATAGACCTTAATCGTTCCATTAGGGTTCGTCCAGATCTTTCTACTCCACTATTTTGTTCTTTAGTATACGGGGCTCGACATTTAAAAGTAATGCCTTCGTCTGCACACTACGTCTATAGGGTGTCTCCCGTTTAACTAAATGCACATTTATCGTTACTCCAAAAGAAGACAACGTCTTAGTGGAATTATATTTTAATCAGTCGGTGGGTCTTACAAATAGTAGGTAGGACGGTAGCTTTATCCTTATTCTTGGAGGTATAGACAAAGTTAAATTTAGAATACGTGCAGTAGAAATGCATAACGTATCTATTACTGTTATATCCTCGTTTTCTAAGGTCAATAATATTAAATGCTAGCCGTTCGAATGGTCAAGTGGCTGGATGTTTATACTCTCGTCTTTAAGAGATCTGCTACATATGCTTTACTAATAAGCAAGTTTTACATTCGATTTTGAGCGGTGCTTATTCGGTAGTTAATTTGGTCAGCTCTACGCCAATGACATGCTTAGGAAGCTGCTCAATAGCATTAGGTCCTGCATGGCCAAGTATTTTATACCATTTTATAGCTGTGGCTCCGATTGGTTTACGGGCCATTCTGCTTAGTTAATATCTTCCTATTAAGAAGGTTGATTGATTAGTTAAATCTAGGGTCTTCGTAGGCTCTCTATGCATTAGTGCCCAGTAGCCCCCTAGTCGTCTCGTATAGCATACTATTTCTCTAGTTACTAGACAGTATAGCAAGTTTCGTCCTAAGTCAAAATGGATATCGTTATTAGTAGCTCTTAATAGCGCTACGACATTTATAAAGAAGGTAGGTACTAGTGCTACATAGGATAGCTTCAATTTTGACTTCCCAGTAGGTGTATTAACAGTAATGGTAACTATTCCATAGGCTTAAATCTTCTCGAAATTTCCGCCAGCAACCAGGTAGTTATCTTCTGCAGCTGGGTAGAAGAAGGTAAAGTCTTCCTCATTGTTACAGACGTAGGTATCCGCACCAGGGTTAAGTATCTAGGTGTTCTGGAGTTCAAAAGGAATTTAACCAGTACTAAATACGGCAGCATAACTAGTCGGTGTTGTAAAAGCTAGGGTTTTAGAATTAAAATCAATTATAGATTCTTCGTCCTTCTTTACTTCTTGTTCTCTTTTTTATATTCAGTTAACAATACGTTTAATCCATAGTATAGACGAGATCGTTTCATCTACCTTCTTTTAGATATCTGCCCTTGGTCTCCATCCTTAAGGGCGCTTATGCTTAACAATATAGTAGCAGTCGTTAAATCGATATACAAGACCGCATATGCATTCCTTGTTCCATCTCGAATTTAAGTTTAAATTATCGTTAGGGTCTAAATTGGAATTAGAATTAGAATTGGGGTTATTCTAAAGGGTTGCGAATGCAGAGTTATTGGCAGTCAAGGTAGGAGCTGCTTGTTACATATAGTAGTGTTCCTTAAATTCCTTAATAAGATCGATGAAAGATGGTGCAGCTTCGTCCTTGCGTTTCTTGCGAATAAGGTCTACTTCTAGAGCTCCTACAAAACTAGAAGAGACGGGCTTAATAGCTCATACGAAGTCGTAATGTGGCCTAAATCCCTGCACGTCTGGTAGCTCCAATTACTCTACACGCTTATAAACGTTCCGCCAGCTGTTTAGCCATTTATCAATGCTCTACCTTTTATTGTAGGTTTTTAAAGCCGTGTATTAATTAAGGACGTCGTGCTTTTAACCTAAGGTGGTAGGGGCAAGTGCAGTCTTTAATGCCTGAAGTCGTTCGTGTACTGTTTTGAGGCCGTCGATGAGGGGAAGGTAGGCTACCGATGTTGATCAAACGATATAGTTGCTGATGTCCCTTATGGCCTATTCTCGTTTTTAGTGTACACGTAGATCGTCTTTATATTCAGCGTAGAGCTAGTTGTAGGCAGTAAGCTTAATTTGGTCTAGCTAAGCTATCGTTGTAGCATTAGGAAGTACGTCCGCTAGTACAGGTCGATGCGGTGGTTCAAGCGTAGGAAGTTCGTCTTTCTTCTTAGATAGGTCAATGTACTGCCATACCTGGTTAGTTTTAGCAGTGTCTTGTACAATAAAGAACCATTAAATCCAATCAGAAGGCTGGTTAAGGACGAGGTTAATTTTAGAAGAAGATTCGTTCGTATTGGTCGTCATTTTAGGATTTAGTGGGGTTAGGTAGGGTCCAATTGGCGTCTTAGCAAAAACCTTATTTTGACGTTCCGAGCTCTTGATTTAATTCGTCAGCTCGTTTGTCGGTCGGGTATGTTCGTCGACTGGGGTCAATCGTCCGTTCGTTTGATAGGTGAAGAAGCTTAAGATACTGCAAGGGTGGTAGAAGTAGTGACTTCTTAAATAAGGTAGTAGATTGATTAGTTAGCAGGTAGTGCGATCCGGGCTCATAACTGTAACAGTGCAGTGTGGGAGAATTAAATGAACGACTTGATTTTGAATGTAGTTCTAAGGTCTCTATATATACACGAGGTAGGTAGCAAAAGCTGACGACGACGTTGATGATAACGTTATATCTGTTACCTAATTGCCACCAGGTCGATATTGCCACTTAGTCGGTGATAGGTAATGAATAGGTAATAGAAATAAGTAGTGAGACATGCGATGGCAAGGACACGGTGGTGAGTCATAAGGTGTCTTTGACATGGTGTCGGTAGTCGGTTACAAGGCTCCTAGCAGGCTTCTGGCAGGATTTTAATTTTCCTAATCGTCCTAGTCGTCCTAACAGGCTCCTAGCAAGATCTTGATTTTCCTAATCGTTCTATTAGGGTCCTGTTAGGGTCCTAATAGAAAACTAATATTTCCTAATCGTCCTAATAGGCTCCTAATAGGAAACTAGTTTTCCTAATTGTCCTAACAGGCTCCTGACAGGATACCTCTAAGCGACACCCCCCCCCCAAAGCGACACCTCCTATGCATACCCCTTAAGACACCCCCCCAATGCGATACCTCCCCCCTAATGCGACACCACCCTGTATGCGCGTGCGCGCGACACACATGCTATTGGGTCCCCGCTATATTTCCCAATAGCCTACACGTGCCTCTGTTAAGTTACCCCCTTTACAGTTACCCCATTCTTTACCCTTCCTTATATCCTCCCTACCTTAGGGGGCACTAGAACAGCAGCTAGCAGAGGACCGTCGCCAAAACTAGACGACCGTCGCCAGAACTAGACGACCGTCGCCAGAACCAGATGACCGTCCTAGAGCCAGACAACCGTTACCAGAACTAGACGACGACCTTTCGAATAACCAGCCAGCGAATACTACGAACGATTCAATTGATCGATCGATCGATCGAATTAAACCAGAGCCTCGATATTGGCCCATTACCGAATCGAATCAAGGCCTCCTAGGGAGGTACCCTAGACGACCACCGTTTAAATGTATAGCTAGCGAACGGCCATAGAGAACGATCTAAATCAATTAGAGCCTTCGATTGGGCCAACCCCTCCCCTAAATTAAATTAGATACTGATATAGGCAGGTAGGCAGGCAGGCAGGCAGGCAGGCAGGCAGGCAGGTAGGTGGGTAGGCTCGCTTGTAAAACACGTTACACCAAAACTAGATACCAAACTCTAATATATTAACATCTATTAGTACTAGCTTAGATAGGAGGTCTAAGATAAAAAGATTAATATATAATAGGTTCCTACGGCCAAAAAGCCTACCAGTGGCCTTACTAATCTTACCCTATTAAAAGTATAAAGCATAGATAAAGCAATTGAATTTGGTGGATATTCGATATTAAATTACTATTCTATCTAGCAAATAGCAATATCCGCAATATCTGCAATATACTATTACAATTACCCTACCCCTTTGCTACTCCTAAATTGTATCTAAATTTCCTATTTTTAGTATAGTCTCTACCTTCATTTTCTACAGCTTTGACTACACCGTTAAATCTAGAAGGGGTGTAACTGACTACCGAGGCATCCGCCACCTTGTGACTTACCATCTTATTTCTTAATATTATATATCTTACTACCTATTTCTATTACCTATTGCTAACTGTAATCGCTGTCTACCAAGGCAATTATGCATTATTATCGTTATCTTCTTACTACCTACCTCGTGTATATATAGAGTCTTTAGAGCTACATTCAAAATCAAGTCGCTTATTTAATACCTATATACTATAAAGCTTACAAAGACACTAGAGGAAGTAATTAAGGTAATTTAATAATTATTCCCTTCCTCTTTTCCTAATAACTATAAATATATCTAATAGCTAGTAGCGAATCTAATAATTATTAAAGATAATATAGCCGACCTAGACTTAGAACCTAAAGTTAAAGGTAATAGGGCTAGTAATACTGGTAATAAAGCTAATAAAGTCGGCAATTAACTAGCACCTTATAAGTTGAGTATATACTTTCCTTCTATACGACGGCCTTGCTTAATAATTATTAGGTAACGGAAATAACTATAGTGATAAAAACGATGAGGATAAGGAGCTACCTTCTTTAAAGGAGCTAGAAGATCTCTTTAGCGTATCTACGTATAACTGTCTTAAACCTATAGTAGAAGACGTTAATAAAATAGATAGCCTAGCTAAGGGAATTAATATTATAACTATCCCCTAGGCTAGATAGAAGTTAGAAACCTATATAGTAACTAAGACTCTTTAATAGCTAATAACGCGGATAATATTAGTAAGTTATAGATATTAAAAATATTATTACTATAACCTAATAACCGCGATATATAGATAATCCGCTTATTAAAAAGGAGAGTAATTATAGAAAAGAAAGCGTAGAAGGCGAATTATCCTTAATACTAAGGAAGTGGAAGCTTAATTAGCTTAAGCGGGACGGTATTATTAATTATAATTCTAACAACTCCGCTAAAGATAGTAGCGGGAGTAGTAAGGGCGGCGAGGGTAGTAATAGTCTACCTCCCTAGAAGTAATAAAGGCTACCTACTTCTTATAAAGACTTACCTTCTAGCCCTCCTAGCCTTTCTATCCCTCCCGTCCTTAACCTTAACTCTTAATGCCCACAAGTTAACTAGTAAGTAGTATTTACTCTACGGCCCGCTAGCCCTTCGCTTTAGGAGCCTACCCTTCTCTACCGTATTAAACCACTGCCTAACAAGGCTAGTAATTATACTTATAATAAGGACAAGGACGAGGACGGTAATAGTAGTAGAGTCGCCAATAACTAGAGTAATATTTTAAACTTAAAGGCTATTATAAAGCGTTATATCTAGACTAAAAAAGATAAAATTGATAAAATAAGCTTAGATAATAAATAGGAGATTAGTAATATTCTAGGGGAAAGAATAACTAAGTTAGGGCGCGAATATAAGGTGACTTAGAAGCCTACCTAGGTTTATAAAAGCAGGCTTTTAAATTCCTAAGATAACCTTAAGTCTTACTAAAGACACGTTTAGTAAGCTAAAGCTTGATTGTTATAGGTATACTCTTTTTCCAAAGTTGCAAAAGTAAAGGGTAGAGTTGCCGTATAAAATAGACGAGGCTAGTATTAGGCGTATTCTTATATTTAGTTAGTAGTCGTTCTTTTACTAGTTAAGATCCTATTTCTAGCACTTTTTTAAACACCTATACTAACCTCCCATATACGTAATATCTTAGTAAAGTCTGACTAGTCTCCTACTTAAGCTTTACTTTCTATAGCTATAAGTATAAAGAAGACGCGGGTTAAGGCGGGCTAGTCTAATATAGGTAAGAATAAACTATTTTAAAACTATCTAAAGTTTTAATACTTAATAATTATTATAATTACTAGTAGTGCTTTAGAATATACCTATATTGAGATCTTAGTATAGTAAAATCTTTTTAGTACGATACCGTTTATTTAGCCATACGTATTATAATACTAATAGTATTATTATATTAAGGGTTATATATTAGGTAAATAAGTAGGAAAAAAAGAAGCTTAATACCTATATAAAAGGCTTAGGATATCTACCTTACGGGCTAAATAGGGCCCTCTTCTATAACGGAACCTTATAGGAAATACTACGGTAGGTCCTATTATTGAGCCGGGTATATAGGTAACGCTTAATAATTAACAACTTATAATAACTAGTGGAGTAGTTACTTAATAGATTAACTCTAATTATATTCTAAGAATTACTATAAGGAAAGGAACTATCTAGGTAGGGACTGCGGTCCTTTAAATACACATCCGTACTCCTAAGAAATCCTCCTTATACGTAAGGTACGTATTATACGCATTATACGTATATTCCGTCCGTATATCGCGTATACTGCGTATAATATTATATAACTCGCTTATTACTCTTTATTATATAGTTCTACTAGTTCTATTCTAGACCGTACTTATATTAACTAACTAGCTTCTTCTAACTCTTCTCCTAGTAGTTATAATATTATACTTAAAGCGTCTATAATACTATCTCCCTCCTTTTTATCTTTGTCCTTAAAGATACCTAGTATCTCTAAGTTATTTACTAGAGGTATAATATCCGTCTAATTAATTTAGTTAATATTATTACTTATTATACCTAAAGCTCCTTCCTCTTTATAAGCGCAGCGCTATACCTATACTATTGCTGCTATACTATTGCTTAGGGAAATAATACTATCTCCTTATTCTCGTTATGTAAGAGAAGGGTTAGTTTATATTACGCTGGCAAGTCCTTTATCTTAGTAACCCTCTTTATACTTAGAGTGCACTAAAGTAAATATTTATTTGTCCTATGATATTTACTCTATTTCTAACGCTAAATATTCGCGTCCTATTATCTTTAATAATCTTTAAGTACCCTTATTAATTACTACTAGGGTCCTAGGTTTAATCTACCGCTATAAAGCTTAATAGTAAGCTAACTTAAGCCTTAGCTAATTTAGAATATTCTTATAATATAGAGCAGAAGGCCCTTAAGGCTTATATTATAGCGTCTGCTTATTTACTTCGTCTTAAGAAAGTTTATAAAAAGGTCCGTTTTAAGGAGTAGAAGCTTATAGAATAAGGTCTATAGGAACTTGGTAATAAAAGAATAGATTCTCTTCTAATAGAAAGGGAAATAACTCTAAATAACGTAGTAGCTGCTCCTCTTAGGTCCCCCTTAGGTAACTCGTTCTTTAGTAATCCTTCTTTATTAATATTACCTAACCCATTTTCTTCCAATACTCCTATACCCTTCTTATAGCGTTCTTTAGGTTACTTAGTAGTTTCTAGGTAGTCTTATTATAGCCTATCTACTTAACCTTATACTATATCTTATTATTAATATCCTTATAACTAATAATCTTTAAAACCTCCTATTCGTCTTCTTCTTAGCCTCTATATATATCTACCTTATAAACTAGTAGTTTAATATTTCTATATGCTAGTTCTAATATTATAATATATTATATAGGGTAGATTTTTATCTTCTCTAGTAAGTTAAGTCTATATATAACTTCTAAGATTTTTATCTTAATTATAAATAGCCCTAGTCTAATATAGTCCAACTTTTTACTTAGTCGTTAACTCTTGAAATTTTTATGTAATAGCCACACTTTATCCCCCTCCTTAAGATCTAGTCCCTTAGATCTCCTAGCGTTATAGTACCTTTTTATTTTTTCTTATACTAGTTTAGCTATTTCTATAAGGTTCTTATAAAGATTTATTAAATCCTTTATTCTTTCTTTAGCTATACTACTTATTTTCTTTACTTATTATAGCGATAGTAATATTCTTAGCTTATATCTATAATTCGCCTTAAATAGTAACGTACTTATTTCTTTTTATAGTATTGTATTATATATAAACTATATAACTAGTAATAATAATACCTAATTATTCTACGTATAGTTAATATAGTGCCTTAGATACTATTCTAGTATCTAGTTTAGTCTTTCTATTTAACCGTCTATCTACGGGTAATATATAGTTAATATTACTACTTAAACCCCTTATTCTGCTAAGAATACCTCCTAAAATACTACTATAAATCTTAGATCTCTATCTAATATAATCTTTATTAGTACTCTATACCTTATAAATACTTCCTTAATATAGATTCTAGCAATATCTTCCGCTAAGATTTCTTCTATACATGCTATAAAGTAGCCCTATTTAGTTAACTTATCCACTATTACTAAGATTACGTTATAATCCTACCTAGTAATAGGATCTTTAGATTTTAGCAACTTTATAATAAAGTCCTATAATATAACTTCCTATAGTCTTTCTAGTATTTTAATAGGTTATAGCCCTCTATATAGCTTATACCTTATTAGTTTATTTCTTTAGTAATTTAAATATTCTTTTATAACTTTTCTTACTAGTCCCTAGATTCCTTAAATAATATACTCCTCCTAAAGTTTTAATACTAAGCCTTATACTCTATTATATCCTTATATTATTCTCTTATAGAAATCCTTAATAATTTCTTCTATAATTTCTTTTGGCATATACGTAGCCTCTTAATACTTATATTACTCTAAGTCTAGATCCTTAGCCTATATATCTTAAATTCTTTATAACTATATACTCTCTAGTACCTTAACCATAGCTACTAACTTAGGATAATTATATCTAATTAATCCGTCGTTATCTTTTCTTAATATAGCGCCTAATAGCTTCTTATTATTCTATAATTTAGCCTTTCTACTAAGTACGTCTACTCTCACATTTTTAGGACCTTTAGTATACTAAATTTCGAAATAGTATTCTATAAGCATCTCTACCTATCTAACCTATCTTTAATTAAGTTCCTTTATTATTAGGAATCCTATTAGGTTCTTATAATCCATTTTAACTATAAATAGTTTTTTTTATACCTTATAAGAATGCTCTCTATTTCTTAAGTACTGTAACTATACCTAATAACTCCTTATTATAGATATTATAGTTTAACTCTAGTAGTATTATCTTTCAACTATAATATACCACTAGGTACTATATATCTGCGTATTTCTATAGTAAGTATACTCCTAGTATAAAGTCTAATATATTTATTTCTATAACCGTTTCTAGCTTTAGTTTGTAGATCTTAAGGATTAGATCCTAGGTAAATAGTCTTTTAAGTTATCTAAATAATTCTCTTTATTCCTTACCCTATACCTATAGTTCCTCCTTTTTTATAAGCTTTATAAATAGCTTAATACTTTTTAACCACTATACTATAAACCTCCTATAGTAATTATAAAACCCTAAGAATAATCTTAACTGTATAACGTTCTCTAGTTCTTACCAGTTAACTATAGCTTTAACTTTCTTTAGGTCTATACTAATCTTTCCTAGTTTAATAATAAATCCTATAAAATTAGTCTTTCTTATAAAGAACTTATATTTCTTAATTACTATCGGCATCTGTTCCTCTTATAGTCTCTTTAAGACCTATTTAATATATTCCTTATATTCCTTCTTACTTATTAAGTAGATAATAATATTATNAAGGTATGCTATAACAAATTCGTCTAGATACTCTCCTAATATGTTATTAATTCTCTTTTAAAACGTTACTAGTATATTTATAAGTCTAAATTGCATAACTAATAGTTTATATAGCCCTTCCTTTAATCTAAAGGCTACCTTNTATTTATTGCCTTCCTTAATCCTAATCTAATAGTATACCTACCTTAGATCTATTTTTATAAAGATTTACGCATTACCTATCCTATCTTAGATCTCGCTAATTAAGGGTAAAGGATATCTATCCTTTTTAGTAATGCTATTTAACTATNTATAGTTAATATATAGTCTAAGCTTTCTATTCTTCTTTAGTACAAATAGTACTAGATATTACGGACGCTTTAAGTACAATNCTACGACTACTTAGAGAAGAGTCGGAGGAAGCTAGTTAGTTAAGAGAAGCACGGTNTAGGATGGAATTAGTGGAACTATNTAACGAGGAATGGTAACNGAGGTNACATAACGTTGAANGTGTTAAACGTATTNAACGTAGAGGACGCTGCGTTTAAGATANATAATACGCACCTCACGTATAAGGAGGATTTCTTAGGAGTACGGTTNTGTATTTAAAGGACCACGGTCCCTACCTAGATAGTTCCTTTCCTAATAGTAATTCTTAGAATATAATTAGAGTTAATCTATTAGGTAATTACTCTATCAGTTATTATAAATTGTTAATTATTAAGCGTTACCTATATACCTGGCCCAATAACAGNACCTACTNTAGTATTTCCTACAAGGTTCTGTTATATAATTACTACTATAGTTACGGTAAAAGCGATAAGTTAATATAATGCCACCTAAAGCACTAGTTATGACGCTATTTATAATAGCAACGACNTTANGTACGGACGGTGATACCAGTATATAGGATGATGATTCTTAAATNGTTATAATAGGTTAACTTAGAAATCTTATAGAACAAACAGATAACAACTAAGCAGTATTACTTAAGTAACTATAAGATATAAAGAGAGAAAAGATTAAGATGCTATTAATTAAGAGATTTATAGGTAAGAAGTATAAACTTAAGGGATTCCTAATACAGATAAAAATAAAGGTACTTTATAAAGGATCTAAGCTATTATAACTAAGCGATTAAGTAGCGTACGTAGGACTGTTCTTAATAGGTTGGGCACTAGAATAGTTTAAACCCTATCTTACGGAGATATAAATAAATAGGTTAGCTACTACTAACTTAAAGGCGTAGTACATATTTGTAACCTAGGAAGGATTTGCTAGTAGATTAATATAGATATACGGAGACCCGGAATTAGTAGTAATAGCTAAAGGAAAACTATACCAGCTTACGTAAAAGGGATTAGTAATAGAATACATAACGTAGTTTTAGATACTAGTAGCGCAGACTAAGTAGAATAAAGGGGCGTTAATAGTATAGCACTGATAAGAACTAAAGGCTAAGGTCTAGCAAACTATAATACTAATAGACGATCTAGATAATATAAAAGAACTAATTAAATAAGCTATNTAAGTAGATAACCGGCTATATATAAGCGAAAAGTTAGGAAGAATATAGTAAGGACCGACGTATATAAGAAAGATATAATAGGTGTCTAAACTATAGTATAGCGTAGAGCTAATAGACCTTAGCGGAACGCGAGAGTTAAAAAAATAAAAGAAATTATAGAAACCTAGAGGTTAAGGATTAAGTAATTAAAGGGCTAAGGAGTAAAGGTTAAACTAGGGATCTTANAAGCAGATAACGTTTAGACGGACATTATAGTAAGAAAAGTGGTATAAAGATAGAGCTTATATAAATTGTAGAAAATAGGGTTATTTCGCTAGAGACTATAGAGGTAGTTAGAGTAACTACGCGGTAAAGGGAACTAGGCTAGTAGACGATATATACATATAGAGGGATAATAATATACTGTAAGGAATAAGAGAATGTTTAATTANAAGCTTTGCGTTTTGCTATAATAATATATACCTAATTTATAAGGACGCTAAGTANGGCGTAAGCTATTAGCTATAAGAGCCTAAGTTAAAAGGACTCTAGGGTATAAGAGAATTAGATAAAGAAGCGGACTAAATCTATAAATTGGATTAGGACGAAAACGGCATAATAGGCTAGCAGTTAGTGGAGAAAGTTCTTGCGTACTAATTNCACTAAGCGGTAGGATCTAAGGATTAAGATAATTANACTATTAGTAGTAATAAGGAGGCAACAATAGTAGCTAACTGGGAGTATATATACCTTAGAATTATAATAAATAAGGTAGAGGTTAAATTAGGCATAGAGACCGAATTAATAATAGGGATTAACACTCTATTAGATATAATGTCTATCGCTTTATAAGATAGGAGAAGAGGAAAGTTTTAGAGNAAACTTAGTAGGTAATTATACGCTATCGCTACCTTACCACTTAATAAAGGCAAAAGGCTATAGGCTTAAGATTCTTAAGACGAGATAAGAGAGGACCTAGAACCTACAACGGACGAAAACTAATAGGAGAGGGTAGAAGCTTAGTTTATAGATAAATAAATAAGTATAGGACAAAGATTCTTAAGGGATAGAGAACCCGCAGAATAAGTAAGAATATCTATAATGTAAAAGGCAATAAAGAAAGGGAACTAAGATTTTAAAGAATGAATAAGGTCTATAATAATTCCAGAAGAATAAGACGTTTAATCTAAAGGTTAAGAGGATAAAACAGAGATTATAAAGCAGGAGAACTTTAAGGATCCACTTAGTAGATAAGAACTAAAAGAAACTATAAGCGAGTTTAGACATTAAATCCTTATATACCAAAAGTAGAAACTAGACTTAAGAGCTAAAATACTAGAATATATAAGAGATAGAGCTTTAGTACGGAAAGTCGCTAATAGGCCTAGAACGGGCACGCTAAGGGCGTAATAGCTAGATAAGTTAGAATAAGAAGAAGACTTAGGAACTCTAATAAGATTTACCAAATAATATATTAAAGGTTATAACGAGGCAGTAATAAAAAGATACTTCCTTATAAATAGATTATATACGCTTATAGAACTATACCGAAAGTAGTATAGATAAAGAGGAAATAATAAGTAGGAAGACTTCTATATATGGCTAGATAAGAAGGCTATACTAAATATAGCACTATTAGAGAAGCAGATAAGCTATATTAAGGGAGTACTAGTTATAATAGTAAGGAACCTAGAAAGTGCTAAAGACTAAAGAGAAATAATATAGATATTAGTACCAGTAAACAAATAAGCAGCATTTAGGTTAATAAGGTGGAGGTTTAAACTTAAAGAGGATAATAAGCCTAGAGTTAATCCAAAGCACCTAGCGCATTACACATTAGTATAGATTGTATGTGTAGATAATATATACAGCATATATAAGGCACTAAAAGAAAAGAACTATAAGTACCTAATAAGAATATACTAGGTACTAGACGAAAGGAGGTTTAG